>NC_092819.1:95173339-95492589 GCF_023375885.2 Dermacentor andersoni | reverse complement strand
ATGTACCTTGTGTCCTCGCGATATTTTTGCTGCCGAGTGGTGTTGGCGCGGACATGGCACCTCCTCTGGGTACTGCTTCCCTGAGCAGCCGTGGGAGGCAACTTCTGAATAAAGTGCCAAAAAAGGAAACGCATGCACGGCGGCATCCTTCGTATGCGGACCCCTGTGAGCAACAAATGAGCGAGTAACAGGCGGTCACCCTTTGAGTGATAAGAACGAGATAGCCATCAGTTTTGCGAGCGAAAGAAGCCGAAACCGCGTGCGGAACAAAACCAAAACCAGCCGCCGCGCGCCCGCGAGGGCGCCAATGCGCGAGCGATAGCACACGCTCCGTAGCAAAAAAAAAAAAAAAAAAAAAACTTTACAACCAAAACAGAAAGAGAGAGACGCGAGAAAAAAATTGCATGTATTCCCACATAGTGGCAGCACATGCCAGGCAAGAAAAAGGAAATTAGCGCGCGTTTTAAACGTACAGACGGCGCCCTAAATAGATCACTTTCGGACCTGTTCGCGGCGCCGTATATTTACGGAATCGACCCTCAAAGGGCTAGTTACACTACCTCAAGTTGAGGGCAAATTTAATATATACTCTACCTCGCGTAACGGTCACTTGACAAAGGCCCGGTCGATGTCTTGTACGCAGCGGGAAATATTGAGGGGAAGTAAGCGGGGTGGCCTTCTTCGTTAGATTTCGTGCCACCGACGAAATGTTTGCTGCATATCCTGCTATGTGCTGCAGGTGTCCAGTTGCTGCCATCATCTCTGCAAAAGCAACCGATTCAGCGTTAGCTCACTTGACATAACGCCAGAACATCAAACAGCTTACCTCTGCCGTCGGACGAGCGCGATCCAGCGTTGACGCCGTTCTGCTTCATACGGTCGGCTCGGAAACCGGTAAAACTTTGTTCCCGGTGAGTTGCTGTACGTGCTGTTGCAGCCCACTACGCAACAATTCGTGTTGCCCTTCTGCATTGCTCAGAAAAGCTGCAGCTACGCGCGAAACACTTGCACAGACACGCTTTCCAAGCGGAAGCAGGCCGGCCGTATCCTGCCAGATCCGCGCTCGCCGCCGCGAGGGGCGCTCTAGTAGGCGCGGGAACTACGTTCGCAACCTGCCTATTGAGGAAGCCCACGTATGCCCATTACCGATATACCTGTCCCACGAACCACTTCGTGTGTATTTACGCTTACTGACACGACACCATTGCCATCCATTGACGTCGGTTCTACATGAGCGACCGGACAGCAGTTTCACAAGTGCACTCCGCTGCCATCTACCCCACATAACATCAGGCTATGCCCTTCCATATCACCCCGTCAAACCACCATGGGTGATGGTTAAACCTTCCGTATGCGTACATGTCCCCGGCATACTAAAGAAATCATTGGTTCCCGTCAGTGGACTACAACAACTTGCTCTCGCGTACATCTGGTCAGAATATCAGACATATGTTCATGTGTACACAGACGGCTCCGTGTCACCTAAGGCATCGACAGCAGCTGTGGTGACACCAGCCCAACAGATGACTCGGCGTTTCATACTAGACCATAATTCAGCATCAACCGCTGCAGAGCTTGTGGCTATTCGGGAAGCGATTCGCCACATCTGCGGGGAAAGACCTCAAGAGTGGTGCATTTTCACGGACTCAAAAGCCGCGCTGCAAATTTTGGGATGCTTCCTGCGCCACACCGCATATCAGGTTCTGGCCCTGCAGATCACCGAGCTACTTTCATACGCTCAAGAAAAACACCACCGCATAGTGTTCCAATGGATCCCGGGACACTGTGGGCTCAACGGTAATGAGATGGCCGATGCTGCAGCAAGGCGCGCCCTCAGCAATGGCCTGCGAACTGTAGTGCCATTCTCCAGACCGGACATCACATGCCTCCTGTCGGAATTAATGAGGAGTGCGACGAGAAGATACTGGGCCCAGCCAGACACTCGTCACGTCCGCCTTAAAAGCCTGGATCCCGATATGAAATTTCCTATTCTGCGTGGAATTCCGCGCCCTCATACATGCCTGATACACAGACTGCGATTAGGCGTCGCCTTCACGCGCAAATATTTGCACATTATTGGACGGACAGACTCCCCGGACTGTTCAGTGTGTGGCGCTGTAGAGACTATAGAACATGTGCTCGTGGTGTGCCCTGAGTATGAGCGAGAAAGACTGACATTGGCAGATACATTGAGACATTTACACAATGGACCACTGTCGGAGGACCTCTTGCTAGGCGCGTGGCCACAGAGTTGGCAGACGACAGAGACAATGCGTGCACTTTCACGTTTCCTAGGTGACACGGGCCTGGACTCACGCATGTGATACCAGTTGTGTAATGTGTCATTCACCTCGTTCCTCCCATTATCATCCCTCATTGTGACCCTTTTTCTTCCCCTCTTCCCCTTCCCTTACGTAGAGTAGCAGGCCAGATGCTCCATTATCCGGCCGACCCCTCTACATTTTCCAATCATTAAAATACTTCTTCTTGATTTCAACTAAGATGTCATTAACTCGTGTTTGTTCCCTCACCCAATCTGCTCTTTGATGCCTTAATGTTACACATATCATTCTTCTTTCCATAGCTCGTTGCGTCGTCCTCAATTTATGTAGAACCCTTTTCCTAAGCCTCCAGGTTTCTGCCCCGTACGTGAGCCAGTCTAAATTATGTCAAATTGTGACCCCTAAATACTTGAACGTATCAATATTTATTAGTTTGTTGCTTGCAATATTATAAAAGACTGGTGTCACACTTTTTTTGTTACTAACATGTGTACAAATCGATTTGCTGTAGTTGATTTCCATGTTCGATTTTTCACACGAAAGCTGAAGGGAATGAAGAACCCGGTTAATTCTGATTTGGTCGTCAATGTGCGTTACCGTAGAATAAATTAAACAGTCGTCAGCAAAAAGCTTCAATTTCACAGGGAACTCGACAATCTCTGTAATGTTGTTAATATAAACCAAGAACAGCAACGGGGCCAAAACAGACCCCTGGGGAACACCAGAAAGCACTTCTAACGCAGGGGACAAGCACTCGTCCACACGCACAACCTGCCTGCGATTGTGTAGGTAGGCTTCAATCCGTTTTAGAATAGTGTCATTTATTCCTGCTTGATGCAACTTGAAAAGTAATATATTGTGTGAAACATTGTCGAAGGCTTTCGCAATGTCTACGCAGATGACGTCAATTTGTCCTTGGGTGTCTATAGCTGAAGTAAAATCACGAATATTTTCTATGAGCTGGGTTACTGTAGAGAGTCCCTTTCGCAAACCATGTTGGTGTTGATAAAATAACTACTTATTTTCAAGAAAAACGAGAAGATGCTTACTTACGATATGCTCTAAGACTTTACAACAGACGCTAGTCAGGGAAACCGGGCGATAGTTGTTTATTAGCAATCGGTTAGCGCTTTTAAGAACACGAGTTATGACTGCGCAACGCCAGTTTTGTGGCAACGAGCGAGTTTGCAATGACTTAACAAAGATTTCATTTAAGAAAAATGACACCCACTCCGCGTATAGCTTCAGAAATTGGGTTGGTATCCCATCCGGCCCGCTAGCCTTCTTAGAATCTGAAAGTAGCAGTTGGTTAAACACGCCTGCTTGAGTGACGACAAGATAGATTTTCCATCCCACAGGAAAAGGAAGACAGCAGACAGGCGTCTGCGGAATTGCTGCTAGGCGCCGAAAATACTGATTGGAAGAAATTATTAAAATGACTCCCAATATTGGCTTTTTGCATTACTATTACATTGTTAACTTCGATATTGTTTAGTTGTTCTTTTTTGTCACTAAGATAAAGCCAACATTCTTGTGGTGATGTATTCATAAATGTACTTAATGTTTGATTAGAGAACTGCTGTTTTGATTCTTTCAGAGCCGTTTTTAATGCCCTCGGAAATTTCGACACCTTGGCGGAGATACCATGCCTTTTGCGTAAGCGCTTTATATTGCACCTAATATGAATTATATGTCGATAATTTCAAGGGTTCTGCCATTTTATATTTTTTAGTCTAGTTGGGATGAAGCTATTAACGCAATATCTTATGAATTTCTTGAGGCGTTGCCATAGTTTGTATACCGATTCACAATCGCAGACAAGTTCAAATTCATTAAATGACAATTCTAAGAAATCGAGCATGGGTGTGTCGTCTGCCCGAATATAGTCCTTAACTTTCACAGGTATAAAGGGCTGGGGACGAGTGCTTGCGCTCGACACTATGTGTACCAGAACCATCTTATGATTTGACAGACGATCTTCCACAGACACTGTAGAGTCGCGTATATTATTCGAAAGAAACACCAAGTCCAACAATGACCGAGATTCAGGCGTTGCCCTCGTGTTTTCTTCACGATTTGCTTTAGATTGTGCGAGATCATTATTTGAAGCAGCTTTTCGCTACTTGACATTTCTACGTGCCCAGGTAGTAAACTGTCCCAGTTAATATTTGGTAGATTGAAGTGCCCGGTCCTTATTAGTCTGGCGTTACGGTCCATATGATTGCATAGGAAATCATTCAGCTTATCTAAAAACTCGGGTGCAGTGGCAGGTGGCCTGTATATTACGCCAACAATATATACAGTGTTCGCCTAAGTAATTTTGCACCACACTGTCTCAGAAATAATACATTCAATCATTAAAATGAGAGTAAAGTGGGCGTGTTATGGTACTCCCTTTGTACGCCGAAAAAATGCCAACCTAAATGAGAGTTTTATTGTACACCTATTCATTAGGGAGCAAGAAAATGTAGAGATGGGAATGCGCTAGAAAATAGGCAAAAAATGTCCATCCGGGTGACCTTTTTCTTCAGTGTGTACCAGGATAAGGTCCCCACCGCCCACGTTAGAGTCGCACACTGTGGCGGACACGTCAAAAATGAGCTGGAGGACGGGTGGCACGCCGAACCCATTCCCACCAAATGAGGCACTGTGCCGGTTCATGTCGTCGTTGCAGTTCACGTGCATCCACAGTCGGGCGACAGCGCACGCCAGTATATGGTGTATTTGCATCTTCCTCCCTAACTGTGGTCTCTTCGCCGCTGCGGCCGCCGAAATTAGGACAACATGTCGTCCCAGACCAAAGCGACCGTGGTCAGCAGCTGGAGAACAATGTCACACAGAATCCCTGAGTAGTGAAACAGAGTCAAACCGGTGTTGCAGGCCTCCTGCGTGGACCAAACCATAAAGGTTGTCGCATGGCACAGGTACTGCGAGAAGTCTTCTAGTCCAACAATAACGGTAATAAAGATTATTAGGGGCATCACCTGGACGCCAGCAAACCCCAGACTTGCGCTCATTACGTAGATGACTGGCGCGGCGAGAACAATCAGACACGCGAGGTACAAGACTACGATCGCGGTGACCATCAGCAGTATCAGCAGGACCAGGATCAGCCACCGGCGCAACTCCAGCAGCAGCCGGTCAGGTCCGATCACAAGCATGACCAAGAGCAGCCCCAGAAGCTTCAATTTAAGCGCGATCCTGGCCATTGCGTCTTGAGCGCGCTTCTTCATTGGTGGAAATCTTGGCGCAACCGGATGACCTGCAATGCGTGTTCATTGAAAACTGTGACCTCAGTGCAGGGAACAACACGAGAACGAGCAATTAAACCAAGCCACCGAGAGTTGTGGAACACCGCAAGAGAGAAAGAAACACATCTACATCGGCTGTGCTCGGCATCAGAGCGTGCGATCTCGCCAGCGGGAACTAAATAGTGAGGCGAAAGACGAACTGACCTGCCACAGCAAAGTGCCTGGAATGGATCGAAAAACGTGCAGCAGCACTAACCAGGCAACGCACCCTTTAAAGGCACCGATATATAAAGCAGAGCTACTGCGGACGCCGACCGCGTTTCCCGCGTTCACGGCGAACGCACGCAATGTGCGTGACTACAGCCAGCGTCTCTCACGGCGGCTCAGCAAGAAGATCCTGTTGTCGATATGTGTTATCCTGTGTTTAGCGGTTTGTATGGAATTGCATAACGTAAACACATGCACGCAAGTAATACGAATGCTTCGCTATAAAAAAAGTTCAAACAAACGAAACCAGACCAGGTTGACTTACAGAACTTGAGTCAAGTCTAGAAATGCAGTACAGCAATTCAGGAGTGGGAGATGGGCGCCCTTCGTCTTTTAGAGCTTGTCAGCACGTGCTCCATGTGTAGACTGGGTCTTCGAAAAGAACTACACGCGTGAGGTGGGGGTCACCCTCCGGAGACGTTTATCGTAAACGGCGAAAGAAACTGTAGTGGGGACGCGTTCCGTTGTTTTGCTCGGTACACCACCTTCGAAAGCGGGGGACCCTCACAGTGCTCGTTTGGACGGTCGATGCCTGCAGGTGGGATAACGCCTACTGTGAGGTCCTGTTTTCCCTTCGCCGCGCGGGTCTTCAGCAGTCGGTGTTCGTTTTATGGCCTCGACACTTGTCTCTCATCTCTCGTGTCCTAACCACTGGCTCATGCCCACGACGTGAGATTGGCCAAGGAGAAGGCGATTTCCACTATGCTTATTAGAATTTAAAACAAAAATTAAATCTAGTGTAGCAGAAATTAGTCATGGGTGTGCATGTGCTAACTCAAGGATGAAGTGGCGCCTCGTCTGTAGAGCTGGTTTCTTGCGTTTGTTCATATACGACTGGTAGCTTTCATCCGAGTTGAAGCCGCTGTTTCCAACCAATCCTCCATCTAGTCCATTTAGGCCGTGGTGGGAAGGGGGGTGGGGACGGGCGGGGGCGGAGGGACGGGCGGGGGCGGAGGGCCGGGCAAGCAGTGGCGCGGGTTATGGAAGAAATCTTAAATTAAATTGTAGGGTTTAATTTCCCAAAACAGTGGAGTATGATAATTGCCATAGTGGAGGGATCGGGATTAATTTGACCACCTTGAGTTCCTTTACTCGCACCTAAATCTAAATGTACGAGCACTTTTTCATCTTGCCCTCATTGTAGAGGAAGTCATTTCGATGAGCAGTATACAGCAGTTGGCCTTGAGAGCACGTAGCTAGGCTACGTGCTCTCAAGTGTGCTATGGACAAATGAAGACGTAGAGGGTACGTGACTATGATGTGGTACGACGAGCGCAATATGCGAATGTGCACAATATGCACATAGCAGAACATGCACAATATGCGAGTGTTTCATTATATGCGAATGTGCACTATTCATTCATTACATGCAACAGTAATGCGTCCCCACACAACTTCATCGTGCAAACACATTTCGCACGATCCTCACATCACACCGCTCTTTAAGGACGAGCGTCGAATGCGGTCTGTCATCAAGGCCATTCTGCGGCGAATAATCAACGCCCTGCAGCTGCTGCTCCCTGGTTTAATTACGCCAGGGGCGCTAACAACTGCGAACGTTATGCAAGCTGCAGATAGTCTCTTGGGTATGTTGCAGTAGCCTCGGGCTCTGCCCACGAAGCAGCATATGCTGTGAATTGTCCATGTCCGCTTTTTCCAGAAACAGAGAAACTGTTGTCATCATCAACTTCACCATATTACGACCCAGCTTCCGTTTCACATCATATCTTTGTGGCTCCTTCAACGCGTTCCACAGCGGGGATCAAGTAGCAGGCTAGAGGTATTTCCTTTAGGCCGACCTCTCCGCATTTAAGGTATTGAAGATTTACTGAGGATCACATGCTTTCGTTGGAGAAGAGGAGGAGGGAGAAACGAAGCACGTACCCGAGTGGGGGGAAGGGGCGCCTCCCTCCCCCCGAAGTTACGCAGAATACCATCCTCCCAACCCACGCCAGCAATCCTCAAACACACCTTTAAAGTGCCGCCAAATTAATGTTGAGACTTTACAGCTACTCGGTGGTCAACATTTTACTGTGTTCACTCCTTTTGGATGACGGTACTTATCGGCATCTCCTCGGTTGTGAAGGCCAGTTTTCTCACCGAGTCGGTGCGTTCCGCTGTGCGCCATCTATTCAGCGGTCACGTGCATGGCTGTTGCTTCGTTGCTTCGTTAGTTCAACCTTCTTTGTTTAGACTGGTCCAGGAACGAGGAAAGGGATTCGGTACACAGTCAGCTGGTCTACATGCTAGAGGAGCCAGTTGCAGCCAGAGAAAACGCCAGTTGAGTATAACTTTTCCTTGTGCTTCAATATTTTCTCGAGTGGTGGCTCGAAGCGACGCTGGCAGTTCGTCGGAACTACACACCTGCGATATGGGTTAAAGAAAGTGCCAATTAAAATAATTCGAAACCGCGCCCATCATCAAACCCTGCAATAACCATGAAACCCATAAGCAATATGACTGTCACCCGTTACCTTGTCTGGTTTTTCCCTAATTGTAGAGCACTTTTTGTGCAAAATTGTGAACTGTAAAGAAGAATCGCAAGGAGTTGAGAAATTAGAACAGGAAGCCAAACAGGAAGGAGAAGCGATAATAACAAAATGATACATTCTTTATAAAAATATTTATGGATCAAAATCTTTTTATTGGCCGTCCAGCGGGCCGAGGATGCCGCCAGGACCCACGATCTCCTGGCCGTCACCTAGGCGGAGCCTTTGGCCCTCCCCACCAACTCGCAGGGCACACAATAAAGTTCTTTCCTCCTCATCCTCAACATCTTTTTATTTAAAGAAGTGGAGAAACTGCAGAACAATTCTGTGTATCTTTAATGACACTTCTACAGTTATCAGTCGAGCCGCCTGAGGTTAATATAATTTAACCATGGTTTATGAAAATATATATGAATCAACATCGTTTTATAAAAAAAAAGGTGGAGAAAACGTTGCCGGAACTGGAGAACAATTCTGTGTATTTTGAATGACACTTCTACAGTTATCAGTCGAGCCGCCTGACGTAGCCACTTCTCTGTGGTGCATATGTTGGTGTTTTTCTAACCTCTCGCAGTGGGCGCAGTACATCTAGAACCGCAGCATCCTCCGCTCTACGTGGTTGTACGGGTCATGTGACCACGCATCGTTACGCAACTTCCCAAATAAATGTACCAGTCGGTTTGGCACTTCACTTGGTAGAGCAGTAAACGAGGGATACAAAAAAATTGTGATTGTTCCGCAAATATATATATATATATATATATATATATATATATATATATATATATAGGCAAAGAGGGATTCTTCAGGCTACCTTTCAAACGTAAGGAACTTGAGTGGTGCTACAAGGTAAACAGAACAAGTATTTAATTTCGACAGTTTCGATCGATCGAAATTAAATACTTGTTCTGTTTACCTTATAGCAACACTCAAGTTCTATATATATATATATATAGTCATAGCGTAAGAAGCCAACAAACACTGACACCAAAGACAACGTAGGGGCAATTACTTGTGCTTAATAAATGGAATGAAGATACCATAAATTGATGGCAATTAAAGTGCATGAACAAACAACTTGCCACAGGGGGGAACCGAACCCACAACCTTCGCGTGGGTTCGGTTCCCGCCTGAGGCAAGTTGTTTGTTCATCCACTTCAATTTCCATCAATTTATCGTTTCTTCATTCCATTTATTAAGCACAAGTAATTTCCCCTATGTTGTCTTTGGTGTCAGTGTTTGTTGGCTTCTTAAGATATGACGAAGAAAACTCGGGCCCCACGGTTATCCCCCTTCCTCCTCGCTTATATATATATATATATATATATATATATATATATATATATATATATTGCTCTATACTTCTTCCAGAGAGAGAGAGAGAAATAAACTTTTATTTTCCGAAACGGTAAACCGAGTCACAACCCGGTTCACCCTAGGTGGGAGGATTCCTTATTCCAAGAACTCCCTGGCTTGGGCTGCCTCTTTGGCCCGGGCGACGAGACTGCGTTGGTCGTCCAGGACATCGGAGGGAAGCTTGGCCTCCCACGTTTCGGTTATTGTATGGATCTGCGGTGAGTTGGGCCGCTCTTTTTGTGCTTCTATGGGGCGGCTTTCTTTGGAGTCGTCTTGTGGAGCTTGTGAGGTAGGGTCTGTGGGTGTGCCACGCAGTGGGCAATCCTGGACCGTGTGTTGCAGGGCGTCTGGAACGTCGCAGTGGGGGCATATTTACGAGTACTGCGTAGGATACAGTCTGTGCATGATTATTCCGTGCACGTAGGTGTTGGTCTGTAGGCGGCGCAGGATGATTTCTTCCTCCTTGCTTAGATTCTTGTGTGGCAAAGCGTACGTTCTTCTGCTGAGTCGGTGGTGTTGCAGAAGCTCCAAGTACTTTAGGGCGATGTCATCAACGTTGGTGGCCGGCCTAGTGTGGGATGGCAGGAAAGCATGGCTGGTATGCTCGCGGGCAGCGGCCTCTGCCGCCTCATTTCCTGTCATGCCCTGATGGCCTGGAACCCAGTTGATGTGGGTGTCGGGGAGCGGGGCGCGTGCGATGTGATTTCTTAGTATTTTGAGCGCTGTTTCTGTTACGCGGCCTTTTTGGTAGTTGCGAGCTGCTGCTTGGGAGTCTGTTAGTATTACTGCTACTTCAGGGCAAGTTGTTATTGCTAGAGCAATTGCCGTTTCCTCTGCAGTCTCAGGGGCTCGGATGGTGACAGCTGCAAGTTCTTTGCCTTGGTGATCGGTGACGCTTAGGGCAGAGGCGTTTCGTTTAATATACCGGGCAGCATCGGTGTACCTCGTATGAGGGTCTCTCCCGTATTTCTTGCTGAGTGCGCGGATTCTGCTTTGGCGACGCTCCTTATGATAATTTGGATGCATATTGTGTGGTATACTTGCAACGCTTATGCAGTCCCGGACTGCAGGTGGGATTCTTGCTTTCTGGCCTGTGTCTGCAATGAAGCTTTCACTGTATTTGAGGTAGCGCAAAACTGCACGTCCGGTAGGTGTGAGCTTGAGCCGCTCTAGTTGGCTGATCTTATGGGCCTCGACAAGGTCTCCCCATGTATTGTGGACGCCGAGCTGGAGGAGTTTCTCCGTTGATGCCATGGGTGGCAGCGTCAAGGCTACTTTGATTGCCTTTCGAATGACGACATTAAATTTCTTCATTTCTGCTGGCTTGAGCTTCAAGTAGGGAGTTCCGTAGGTGATACGGCTAGTTAGGAGAGCTTGAAAGTGTGCCGTGCTCCTTGAGTCCGCTTCTTCGGTTTGTGATCCTCTTGACGAGGAGCGTAACTTGTGACAGTGTGCGTTGGAGACGCGGGAGAGTGGCCGCCCCTGATCCGTCCTTGTGGATGTGAAGTCCGAGTACGCGAAGAGAGTCGACTGTAGGGATCTTGGTACCGTTGAGCCAGACGCTAGGATCGGGTTCGATATGGTTAGGTGGTCTTCCTCGTGTCCGTGCTCTCAGGACAAGAAGCTCCGACTTTCCTGGTGCGCATTGGAGACCGCAGTCTCCGAGGTATGTTTCGATAGTATCTACGGGTTCTTGTAGATTGCGTTCTTGTTGTCCAGTAGCAGGTGCTTTGGTCCAGAGCGTGAAGTCGTCGGCGTAAAGGGCATGGCATAGGTTTGGGATGGCGTTCAGTTGTTTCGGTAGTTTGCTCATTGCGATATTGAAAAGGAGGGGTGAAATAACTGATCCTTGTGGGGTTCCTTTGTTGGGTAGCCGAAATTTATCGCTGCGGAGGTTGCAGACGCCTACTGTTGCTGTTCGGTGCGTCAAAAAGCTGCTGATATAGTTATAGATCCGGGCTCCGCAGCCTGTCTCTTCGAGGTTGCGGAGAATGGCTTCGTGGCTCACGTTGTCGAATGCGCCCTTTACGTCGATTGCCAGGATTGATGATTTGCGTCTGTGATCGAGGTAATCGAGCAAGTCTTCTTTGAGGAGCAGGAGTACGTCCTGCGTGGACAGATGCTGCCGGAATCCGAACATGGTGTGCGGCAAGTGTCCGTTGTCCTCGAGGTATGTTGTTAACCGGTCGTGCACCATGTGCTCGAGGATTTCGCCCACGCAAGATGTGAGGGAAATGGGACGTAGGTTTTCGATGCGAAGGGGTTTGTTGGGTTTGGGGATCATGGTGAGCTCCGAATGCTTCCAGGCTGCTGGTAGGTCCCCCTTTTCCCAGCAGTCGTTGTAGTACTGTAGCAGTGCTGTATTGGCCGCATACTTTTAAAGATTTATTTATTTATGGAGCTTTATCTGTCAGGACCACTATGTGATAATGAGGTACGCCGTAGTGGGAGACTCCAGAAATTCGGACCACCTTGGCTCGTTTAACGTGCACCTACATCTAAGTAGACGGGTGTTTTTGCATTTCGTCGCCATGGAAGGGTGGCCGTCGTGGCCAGGATTTGATCCCGCCATCTCGTCCTTAGCAGCCGAACACCCCAACCACTAAGCAACCACGGCGGGTAGAATTTTGAAAAGTAATATTCTCAGACTCCCTACGCTTTGTGCATGTCTGTTGCACACCTCATTGCTTCCGTCGATGAAAAAACTCTTGAATAACAGCAGACGCTCGGAGGTATCAAGTACGACGCCATTTTGAAACGCCGCATGTGGACGGTTTTGTTTGCTTCTGTGCTTGGCTTGCGGAGTAACACAACCCCGCATGGTTCATGTGTCTTAATTTCCAACTGCTGTTTGTTTAAGTTGTATACTACAATAGAAATCCACTATAGGGAGAGGCCTTCGTCTTACAGTGGACATAAAATAGGCTGGTGATGATGATAGAAATCTTTATTTTGCACTTTTGTTATCTTGGCAGTGTTCTTCCTCCGCTTGTTTCCTGCGCGAGTCCATTCGATGTGGTTTCTTGTTCGCCAAGTAAAGAATAGATGTATCTCACAGACGTACTACCCATCATAAGAAGCCAACAAACACTGACACCAAGGACAACATAGGGGAAATTACTTGCGCTTAATCTAGCACGTACGGAGGATTTTTTTTTGGGGAGGGGGGGGGGAGCGACCCAAGGTAACTTTTCTATGCAAATGACGGGGAGGGTACTTTTACTAGAACATATATGAATTATGCCCAGCATTCGCCTTAAAAACGCGTAAATTCGCAAAAGCGAATTGTAATACCGTGTATCTCACAGGTACGGCTGTGAGATACACCTTTTCTTTACTTGGGAAACAAAGAAACAGATGAGATGAAGTCAGGCAAGAAAGATGCACAGGAAGAATCTTGCCAGGCATAAGTTATCAAGCGAAAGTGCAAAATAAAGATTTCTAGTAGTGGTTCTCGAATTGGCTTTGGAAGAATTACAGAGGAATGTATATTTGCGGAACAATCAAAGTTCTTTTCGATCCCTCCTTTACTGCTCTACGAAGTGGCAAAAGCGACTCGTCTTGTTATTTGGGAAGTTGCGTAACGATGCGTGGTCACCAGTCCCATGCAACCGCGTAGAATTCAGGATGCTGCGGTTGTGGACATACGGCGCGCACCGCTGAAGGTTCGAAAAACACCCGCATTAGCACAGCAGGGTAGTGACAACGTCAGGCGGCTCGATTGATAACTGTAGAAGCGTCACTCAACACACACGGAATTATTTTCCACTTCCCGCGGCATTTTCTCTACTTCATATTTAAATAAAGAGATGGTGATCCAAAAATATTTTCACAAATGATTTCCGCTTTTCCTCCCTGTTTGGTTGTTCCCTGGGCTTTCGCCGTTAGTAAAGAGCTTAATTTCTCATCAACTTGCGGCTCTTGTTTCGAGCTGCTATCTTTGCCGAAACGTGCTCTGCAATTAGAGAAAAACCAGACGAGGTTAGGGGTGACCTTACCTCGTCGGGGTAAGGGCATATGGGTTGAACGGTTATTGCAGGGTGATGATGGGTGATGTTTCACAATATTTTATTTTCCACCTTATCTAAACCATACCGCGGATATATGTTCCGAGGATCTGCCAGCGTCGCGGCGAGAAGTCACTCGAGCAAATAATGAAGCAAAAGGAAAACTTAAACGCAAATGGCTTTTCCTCCGGCGACAACTCGTTCCACCAGCATACAGCCCAGCTGACTGGTTTATTAATCCTGATTTAAACGGATCCCAAATGACACTGGCATACTCTAACGTCGGTCTAATGTAAATTAAATGTGCAAGTAGTTTGACGGGTGTGGTTGGTAGCTTTAATTTATTGAATTGAATTGAATTGAATATATCTTTATTTCCAACAGATTGGGGGAGACAGGGAAGAAAAGCTGCAGGTGCAGCTTGAAAAAACACCCTGCCCCCATGAACCATAATTTTTTTTCTGCAGCTCCACAAATTCTGTCTACGTGTGATTTCCAACTTAAGTCTTTCGAAATTGTTAAACCTAGGTATTTTATTTTTCCGCTTCGGTTAGAATTGTTGAGTTCATCTCATAACTACACTCAATAACATGCTTTGTTTTGTTTGTAATTCTGAGCATGACTGATTTAGATTCGTTAATTTTCATTTTACTTTTTGCCGCCCAGGCTTCTTTCTACAGCTTTAAGGGCTTGACTAAGCGACGCCTGATCGTTTTCGTTATTGATTTCATGATATAATAAACAATCGTCTGCAAATAACCGGATGGTTATGTCGTTACTTATGTGATGAGCAATATCATTTATGTAAACTAGAAAAAGAAGTGGTCCTAGAACGGATCCCTGTGGAACGCCTGAGGTTATTTTTAATGGGTTGATTTGTTACCATTTATTTCAACGTATTGTGTCCGATCTGTAAGATATGAGCGGATCCAAATAACAACATCATAATACATATTCATTTCCACCAGTTTGTTAATTAATTCGTTATGTACGACCAGATCGAACGCAGTAATCTAAAAATATAGCGTCGACCTGCTTTCTATTGTTAAAGGAAGCTGAAAAATCGTTGATCGTTTCTATCGACTGCTGAAATCCGTGCTGGTTAGGAAAAAATCTTTCTTGTCTTCAAGGTAGGTGTAGATTGGCTTTGAAACTCTGTGTTCAAGTAGTTTGTAGCATACACACGTGAGTGAAATTGGCCGATAGTTTCCAATATGTTGCCTTTCACCACACTTGTGAACCGGAAGCACCTTTGCGACTAGCTAGTCATCTGGGATCCGTTTTTGTTTTAGCGAAGAATTAAAAATGATGTCTAGATAATTAGCTACCCATTCCGCATATCTGCGCAGAAAGGCATTTGGTATGCGGTCTGGACCTACAGATTTCTTATCGTTAATTTTAGTCAAAAGAGTTATGATGCCTTCATGCGAAACATGAATATTAGGCAGTGTTGATGTGTGCGGGAATTCTAGTGAGAGGGGAGAAGGACCATCTGCAGAAATGTTAGTAAAGACAGATTGAAAAAAAATATCATTAAAACATACTGCCATACGCGAGTTGTCCGATACAACTTCGCCATTAGCGACAATGCCACTTGGACCTTCGTTATTATGCGACAAATGGCGCCAAAAACGGTGCGGATCGTGCTTCATAAGAATAGGTAATGTCATGTCATAGTAATTTGTTTTAGCCGCAGCCATATTTGTGCGCAATATAGAGCTTAGCGTCAAAATTTTATCATGATCTTTTTTTTACTTCTACCTCTCACGGTTAACTTTTCCCTTTAAATATATAATTTCACTGGTTATCCACGGGTTCTGTCTGTTTATTTTCTCTTCCGACTTGGCACAAATGTGTTTACGCAGTGAAAAACAATATCTTTAATTCCAATCCAAATCGCATTGACGTTATCCGTCGAAGTGAATTCATCAAAACACAGTGAAAGATGATCAATAATGCTTGTGCCATCGGCTCTATCGAAGCACAGAACATGCATAGTACTACCAGCCTTCGGGTATACAGCGGTAGACTTTATCTCCACATTAACTAGCTTATGATCCGAGAGGCCGGTTTCAACCGATACGTCGTAGTCTTCAAATCGCTCGCCTAGGAACACCAAGTCTAATATAGATCTTGATTTCTCAACTACGCGTGTGCACTCATGAACTACATGTTGTAAATCCTTACTGAAAGCTATTTCTAGAAGTAGTTCACAATGGGCATCTTCGCGAGGCTACACGCTAAGCGTGGACCAATCAATCCCTGGCAAGTTGAAATCCCCAGCAATGATTATGCGACAGCTGTGCTTTTTAAAGCATTGTAAGTAAAGCTGAATATCTTCAAGATAGGAAAAGGGTGATTTGGACGGTCTGTAAACAGTTCCAAGAATTATCCTTGTTTTATCTAGCTTAATTTCTCACCAGATGCTTTCATGTGTTGGAATGCGAGTCCTTTGCACACAGTCACAGTCAATCAACCCCCGCGAGCATCGCCGTCTCTACGTATGATTTTATGATTAGGTGATACAAGCTCTTGGTCTTGTATTTCGGGCCACAGCCACGTTTCCGTTATTGTAAGCACATGAGGATCGTAATTAGCCAGGATGTATTCTAAGTCTCCAATTTTGTTTACTAAACTTCTAGCGTTCAAATTGATCAAGCGGAAGGCATTCGAATCACATTCTTGGTTCCGTCAGTCGCCCATACCTGCAGTAGGACGTCTGTTAGGCTACGGAACTTTCACACGGTTGCGCTTTGATTGATCCCCCGTGTACACGTCAGAGTACACGTGTAGTTTGTCGTAATCCAAGCGCACGCCATGCCCGTGCTCCCTTTCTTGTTTCGCGGAATCCCAGAGGATTTTACGCTTTGCCAGCGTTTCTTTTGAAAAATCATCTGAAATGGACACGTCGCTGCCCTTCAGCTTTCTGCATTGGTTGTAAACTTTAGCTTTTTCCCTATAGTCATACAACCTGAGAATTACAGGTCGAGGCAGGGCGCTCTTTTTTCCTATCCGATGTATTCGTTCCACGGTACTCAAGTTGACACCAAGTTTTTCTTCGCATACACATACTAATGCTTTCGCTTCAAGGTCAGTTAAGGATTCCTTCTCGCCTTCTGCTATTCCAAATGCCACTAGGCTATTCCGCCTACTTCTGTCCTCAAAGCTGTCCATTCTTTCCTGCTACTGCCGCAGTGTACTCTCTAACTGTTTTACTGTTTTAGACAATTGAGCAATTGTACTCGCCTGTTCTTTAAATATTTTAAGGCTGTTTTCAACCACCTTCAGTCGCTTGCTCAAGCTCTCTAGATCTGATTGTATTGCCTTTTGGCCATCGCACAATTCCTTTAACATCACCTTTGTTTCTGGCCCAGGGTTCATTTCTACGTCGCCAGACAGCAACAGACATAAGGGGTGCGATCTTGTACGCGTTCCAAAATCGAACGGAGGCGGTCCGTTCTTTCCGTCGCGAAATTGGCGGTCCGTTCCGTTGCGTTCGTCCGATAGCAGACGACACTGAATGATTTACAGCAGATATCACTTCACAATTGACGTCATGGCGTTCGTCACCGTTCAAACTGACCAACCGTGTGCGGCTCGGTGGAACGGACCGCCTCCGTTCTATTTTGGAACGCGTACAAGATCGCACCCAAGGACTCAAAGCCGGAAAAAATCACTTCTCGGCACGGCAGCACAACAGCGAAGCGATTATCATTCTTGTAGCCAAAATAGTTGTAATAACTAACCTGTTCAAGCAACAGAAGGCGGTTAGACGACATTGCATACGCTGTGCCGCCGTGCCCTTTGAAGCCGTAGGTTGACAGTGGGCGATTTATAGTGTCAGACGTGGTTCCCGTCTCTTGCCGTTGGTCTCCGTGTCCGAGAGTAACGCTGATAGCATGGTCCAGTTGAATGCCGCTACGGTCCAAAGACGGTCCGATGGCGCACCGGTTCCACGCATGCAGCTGGTATGATGCGGCGATCAGCATCACCTGTTCAAGCAACAGAAGGCGGTTAGACGACATTGCATACGCTGTGCCACCGTGCTTACTGTGTATGACAGCCATTCCACTCTGTGAAGATGGAATGGCAGCGAAAGCTGACGACAGTGAAAGCTCTCAAACGAAAAGCAAAGTTTTCACCTCCACTGCGGGTCGGCCTGAAAGTAGCGCAATATCGGGCCCCCCCCCCCCCCCCCCCCGCGGAGGAGGTGAAGCAGGCGGTAAGCACGCCGCATAAGTGGACCAATCCCGAAAGTAGTGCAACGCCGGGCCAACCCGCGGCAAAGCTGAAGCAGGTGTTAAGCACTCCCCATATGTGGGCCCAACAGTGGCGGAGGTGAAGCAGGCGCTTAGCCCTCCCCATGCGTCGGTCCATCCCGAAGGTAGCGCAATGCCGGGCCGACCCGCTGTGTAGGTGATGCAGTCATTAAGATCTCCCCATACGTAGACTGATTCCGAAATATTGCAATACCGGGCCCACCCACGGCGGAGGTGAAGCAGGCGTCAAGTTCCCCGCACACGTGGGCCATTCCCGAAAGTACTACAACGCTGGGCCGCCCCGCGGCAAAGTTGAACGTATTCCCCACGTATTCCCACGTATGGGGAATATGGAAGTCCGTATGGGTAGTGTAATGCCGGGCTGGCCTGCGGTGGAGGTGAAACAGGCGTTAAGCGCTCCCCATACGTGGGTCCATCCCGAAGGTAGCGCCGCAATACCTGGCCGACCCGCGGTGGAGGTCAAGCAGGCATTAAGAACTCCCCATACGTAGGCCGATTCCGAGGATATTGCAATACCGGGCCCACCCAGGGCGGAGGTGAAGCAGGTGTTAAGTACCCCGTACACGTGAGCCAATCCCGAAAGTAGCGCAACGCCGGGCCAAATCGTGGCAAAGTTCAACGTATATTCCCCACGTATTTCCCACGTATGGCGAATACGCGGGTCCGTATGGGCAGTGTAATGCCGGGCCGTCCTGTGGTGGAAGTGAAGCAGGCATTAAGCACTCCCCATAGGTGGGCGCATCCCGAAGAATCCGAAGGGCGCGTTATAGTTTCCCGAGTCCAAAGCGGTATGTGCCATTGACCTTGGACCCTTTCTGCATTATCACCAGGATTGTCCCACATGACGATTCCTCGGCTTAACGGACGCCGAAAAAAACTACGGAAGGCAGGCATACACTGCTTTCGCTGTAAAAGGCAGCAAAATGTTGACCGCCGCGTAGATTGTTTTGTCGGTGCTTTAGGCATGTGTGTGAGGAGTGGTGGCGTGGGCGGATAGGGAGGGGAGGTGTATGCCGCCTGATTTCGCGAAGGGGAGGGGAAGTGTAAACATTGACACATTAGCACCACCATTAGTTCGACTCCCAGAGGCAGTGCTCTGTTTTTGGTTCTCAACTTTCATTCTACTTCATTCGTTCCAGTTTTTGCCCCACAATCGCAAAGAGAAAATAAAATTGGCAATCAAATCCTCCGTTCGAGATGGATTGCTTGTGTTTCGTAGTCACTGTTGGCTTCTTCAGCACTGATCTTGTAATCAAGCCGATAACGCTGTTGTATATGAAGAAAGGAAAAAGAAAAAGAAAAGGGGAACCATGGAAAATAGGTTCGACTTAATTTGGAGCCGCTTGGAAAAACACGATCGAGCTTCGCTTAAGTGTAACGGATGGATGCAATTCGACTTCTCTAGCCGTGGAGTTCGCAGTGCGGATCCACTTGGAACGAATTTTCAAGATGACGCCAGTTTCGAGATATAAATTCTCGAACTTTACGGAGAAATGCATTGGCGTTCCACTTAATTTCTTAACAAATCGTCGTTTCATGCACTGAAGCCCACAAGTAACTGGAACGCCAATGCATTTCTCCGCAAAATACGGGAATTTATATCTCGAAACTGGTGTCGTCCTGAGAATTCGTTCCTTCCGAATCCGCCTCGCGAAATTCACTGCTTGAATTTGTATATTGCAATATGGGCCATAATGTAATTTGCTAAAAACCTAATTAGCGAATTCTCGTTAATTAGTCGATTTTGCGTTTCTGTTCTTTGCGCAGGTGGTATCCGCGCTTCGAGGAGACCAGTTCATAAAGTAGAATTGAGCTATCTGCCACAGGCAACAATTAAAAACATTGAAATTGTTCACGGAAACACCACACACACACACACATATATATATATATATATATATATATATATATATATATATATATATATATGTATGCACTTTTCTTTAGCTTTTCCTCAAGCAGTAACCTTTTTTCTATCTGGCACGTGTTTCCTGTATCGAACGCTGCGTGCAAGGCACATTAAAGTCACGAATTGTGTGCCCGTATCAGCGTGACGTAGCGTTCTTTAGAGGAAGGTAGTGATTATTTTGGGACAAGCAAACTCGAGAGAGTAGAAAATCTTTTTTTTTTTTCTGTGTGTGTCTTTCTACCGCAACTTTGAATTCAACCTCCCATACGCCGATTTGAGTCAAACACTTGCGTGTGCAAACTGCCCGAAAATAAGTGTTCGACATCTAAAACAAGTCGTGATATTTATAACCGTTTTCGGGGTTCTACTAAGGCTGAAAAGCCGTAGACCACATTGAATACCATAAACACTTATACGGACGAACTTTATTCTGCAACGATGATCAGCGTCGTTATACTTTGTGCACTTTCTCTATGTAACAAACTGCACTTGCTAGATTCCTGTCGGTGATGCTATGTCCCGCTGTAAAACTCGTGCTGTTCGTGGCCTGAAATTACTGAGAGCACTGCAGTTATTTTTTTCTTATTTTTTTCTGTCAAACTATTTATTTGTTTCCGAGCCCAAATGATTCTGAAGTATATACAGACAAGGGAGCCAATGAATCTTAATAATTTTGATTAAATTATAGGGTTTTACGTGCCAACACCACGATCTGATTATGAGGCACGCCGTAGTGCAGGACTCCGGAAACGTCTGCCACCTGGCATTCTTTAACGTGAACCTAAATCTAAATACACGGGTGTTTTCGTATTTCGTCCCCATCGAAATGCGGCCACCTTGGCCGGGATTCGATCCCGCGACCTCGTGCTCAGCAGCCCAACACCATAGCCACTGAGGCCAACGAATCTCTTTCACTTGCACGGCAAGACAGACACATGCAAAGCATCCCACAACGCTCTTATATTTATCCTTGAGACATGCTGTTCAGACAGAGGCCAAGCTTTACGGAAAACACTGAAATCGAGTACGAATGATCACTTTGTATCAACGCACGATACCACTTTAGACGAAATTAATTTTATTCATGTTGATCCTTGCAGACACGCATGTTCGAAGGAAACGTCAAATCTGTAATTTTCTCATCTGCTCATATTATTCGCATGCTCGTCTAACTGGGAGCGTAGGGCTATAGAAATCTATATGATGAGAATTACTCGGCGAGAAGATAGCTATATAATGGGTGCCGAGGTTTTATAGAGTATATGAGAACGAACGTGTTATGCTGCAACGAAAATGTTTTATTACATATGATAACTAATCTTCTCTTACTGAAACTAACAACAGGCTTAGATTCAAATTACTTTGTATAGTACGGCCTAATCAGGGAACTGTATGAAGTTAATGAAAACTAGAGTGATTTATGCATATTTATTAAGGAAAGGTAAACATTCAAAATTTCGAATTCGGATACCACAGGCTAATTATTCGTATTCGAGAAGGCACTATCCAGTATTCTGAAATACTTAAACCTGCCTAATATTTTGCGATGACCGATTGTTAAAATCTTGTCAAGTACAGTTTTCAATTTCGTGGCGAACGTCTACATGACAATCTGTCAGTCTTGCTTCTAATCTGCCCCTTAGTGTTTTTAGCCATCTATCCATGCAGCATTTTGATGTATTACGCTGTTATCAGCGATGTTTTTTTTTCTTGCAATGGCCGTTTTTACGTTTGGCTACGTCCCACAACTCCGTTGCTAGCTTTTTTTTTTTGTTTATGCGCAATCACTAATCATTTCTCGCCAACCATTTATTTGGAGTTTTCCTGATGCTTTATGGGGCTCTTGCATTTCCCAGGGGGCGCTGCGAAAATGGGGCTAAAGAGCGCCCTCTGTCCTGAACTGGATAGTACCAAGCTCGGTCGTCTGCTTCGGAAAGCACGTTTACAATATGAACCCGCCACTTTCGTTTTTGTTGTACCACGGCTTCCTGCGAATATTGGGCGCCGAAGACCTATTTCAGGGGTTGCACGCTGCGTAAAGGCAATAACTTAGGCAACGCCGAATGCGTGTACGCCGTTCAAGAAATAAGCGGCGAAGTTTTAGCGCGGTGTCAATCGCAAGTGAAGCGAGTCGCGTACGAAGTTGAACTTCAGGTAAGGTTTGCACGCTGCTAGATTCAGGCGCACAAACGCGAGGAATGCTTGCTATAAATGAATTCACAGCAGCGATAAGCACACATGTGTACGGAACTGCTCTAGCGCACGACGGTACGCGCCGCGACGGCAGCGGTCTTTCTTTCAGCATGCCGCGATGTACGAACTGCTCGAGCACACGATATCGTACACGCCCCGACGGCCGCGGTCTTTCGACATGCCGCGAAACGGCGGGCCTCCTGCAATATTTGTTGACTGCATGCCGCTAGACAAATAGTTACGCCTGCACTGTAGTAGCGGCCATCTGTCCCTTTAGCAACTCATAAATAACTGATGCAATGCATACGAACTCGCAGTAACGTACGTGCGAATCGCGCTGCAGCACGAGCTCGTGCGCTTCTCGCTTGATGTAGCTTTTAATGACAGTGCTCGAACATCGATGTACTGCAATCAACACTACCTTGCTGCGCTGCCTCAACGTGCTGGCTTGAGGTCAAGGATCAGCACATTTAACTCTTTAACCTGTGCTGCTCGTAGTGGTGTAGTGAATTGTCACCGAATCAGCCCAACCATTAATTTTGTGGTTATTTGTGTCATTTGTGCACACACCTAGTAACTTCACCACTTCGCAGCAGTCGAATTAATTGTCGCTATGGCGGGGTGCCGAATCGTGAATCACCAGCCATGCCTGCTGCTATGTCGGTCTGCCGTCGGGACTGTAGGTGGAAAGGACCGAATTTTAGGATAATCAAGCAAACTTCAAGACAGGCGAAGCAGTCAGCATGGCGCGAAGTTTCGCTTACCCAGCGCGATGAACTGTAGCTATCCAGCGCACCCGACGCTCCGCTTCGTGAGGCCTTGAAAGAAAACGGTAGAATCTGACGTTGGGATTCAACAGGCCTTCTGGTTCATGGCAGCCAGCTACACAGAAGTGACGACGGCGACGCATTTTCGAGGCTGAGCTAGGTCTCTCCGGATCGGCGTCGCCGATTCCTTCTGCTTCAAGCATTACGTCTCACGGAGAGTCCGTTTTCGTTAAACTATAGACTGCGGCTAGCTCGCAGCGTGGTCGGCGTGGTCTGTGAGAAGTGATGAGCCGTTTTGCACTCGCAACAGGGCAGAAAAAAGTGGGAATCGACGCATAACTCGAGCTATAAACGTGCTTCGCCATAGCCAGGGCTCAATACTACCCAAGCCGGTACTACCCAGATGACGTTTCGCGCGCCGCCACCAAGCTCCGCTACTATACCTCAAACTCCAGCGCAAGGCGCCCATAGCCTACGGCAGCCACTCATTCACAAGAAGCTTGTTTGCTTTTAACCAGGCTCTAAAGGTGCCGAGAGGCTGTTCGAGCTAATTTGCAAAGACAATTAGTGATTTCGTATTTATAGCCTATTCTTTGTCCCTGATAGGTACATAACATTTTTTTTGAGCGGTCGGTACATCCGCGGTACTTAAATATACAGAAATCAATACTCCTGTGGCAAATATAAGTATCTACGTTTGACAAATTAATATTGGATTAGTTATTGGATGCTTACTTTACGTATCCGACGCGTATTATAAAAAAAAAAAATATTCGCCCACCCTTAATTGTTATAAAACAACTAAACGCCACGAACTACCCATATATTTCCAAAATGAAACTTTAATTGACACTTTATTCAAAGCCGGACTGTGGCGCCGTCTTACAACGATGCGGCGAAACGCTGACAGTGATTCTAAGTGGTAGCGCCAGGGGTCAGCACATTCATTTCTTGCGCCTAGCGAAAAAAAGGGAGAGTAATTTCGTTTTCTATTTCCTTTTTCTTTTCTTTTTTGCCACGACAAGGCAGCGGCTAGGCTTAATAGGCAAGACAGCTGTACTAGCTAGCCAATACATCCATGACCCCTATGACCATGGCATATGAGTAGGGATCCGCGTTTTCGTGTCAGTCCGATAAAATTCGAAAAAACAAGAACGGAAAGAAAGTCATTACTTGGATTGATATGGAAACCTCCGAATTTCGAGGTTCATAGTTTTGTTGCCAAGTTCGATGAAATGACGCCTGCGCGACAACCTTTGCACGGACGTCGACTGCAAGTTGGGCGTTGCGCGCCAGGAGATGTGCTATATAGTCAATAAGGGTTATGCTGCTGCTGCAAAAAACAAACAAAAAAATATGGGAAAGACAGACAAAAGAAAATAAAAACGAGACGTGTCATGCATCCAAACGCTTCTACCCCCGACTTTCGCGTCAGGCGACTCAGTCTGGTGAACCCACACATCGTGAACCCACACGATCGTGAACCCACACATTAACGTGGAACTGCGAGCAGCGTTTGACACGTATGGTCTGTCGTATTCTGGAGTTTCTGCACTGGGGCATGTCGAAAGAGCTCTCAGAATATCAGGCGTCTGCTGCTAAGACGCTGCCGAGCTACGGACATGGGAAGCTCGTTCTGATTATTTCGATAAGTCGGAATAGGCGTGCGCAGTGACCTCTTCGAAGTTTTATAAATGGAGAGCATACATTACAAGAAACTGCTAAGACCAGAAACATTTTGTCGGCTGTTGTAAATGTTGGCTCGAAACATGTCCCTTTATTTTCCCCTTCATTTGTGATCAAGGTGGTTATGAGATAAGGCCGCAACGGAAGAGTCACTTATGCTAAAAGGCCAAGAAACTCCGCACTTTAGTGCACCAGAGAAAAAGAAAGCTCCTCAATCACACAATTCTACGTATGAGCAAGGCGTCAGGCCTGCGGCCTCGGTACATTGCCATATTTGTGCGATTCTAACGCGCACTTTTGTTGAACAAAAGTCGCACATAAATTTGCATGCGCGTTACAATCGTAGCTGAATCTACTCAGGTTCAAAATAGAAACCGATTCCTACAAAAAAAAAGAAGAAAAGGAAGCTCTACACAAGCTAGCTAGCCACACTGCCACCGAACGGGTCGTCCGAAGATAGAGACGCTCGGAGAAGTATTCCATTTGACTTTCCTGATTTTATTCTAACAGGTAATTATGCGCTATTCAATGCTTATTCCATAGATGTTCGGAAATTTATTCTTCATATTAATTTGCAATAGTCCACCCATTTCTTGGCCAATCCCCCTTCGTGGGTAGGAGCCACATGCGTGATAGCCAACAACGACGACGACGAGGACGACGAACAACGACAACAGGTGGGTCCATGGTGCGTGTAATGTCTTCCCGCAGACGATGGTTGCCCGAGTCTGCAGAAGTGTGACATTTCTTATGAAAACAATGGAACGGAATGGGGCTTTCCGTGGTCGGTAGACAGCGTTCCCTGTACCTCGTCACGGATCTTCGCAGTGGATGCTACGTCGAGCCTTCCTTCATGGCTCCCGGCGACGACAACTCGACTCCGCCGGCTCCGACACCTGCTGCCACTTCGACGACCTACATCATTCTCCCCGCACTTCATGATCCTGGCGTATTCTCGGGCAAAGATGGGGAAGACGTCAATGATTGGATCAGCCTGTACGAACACGTCAGCCCCAATAACTGGTGGGACCCTACAATCATGCTTGCCAACGTAGACTTTTACCTCGGTGGCACACCTCGAGTTTCGTTTCGGACGCACGAAGATGAACTCACCAGTTGGGATTCACTTAAGCAAAAGCTTCGAGACTTGTTCGGCAACCCCTACGGTCACCAACTTGCCACGCAGAAGGCGCTTTCCGGCCGTATGCAGACGTCAACAGAGCCCTATGTCACGTACATTCAGGACGTCTTGGCTCCGTGCCGCAAGGCTGACGCACACATGACTGAGTCAGACAAGGTTTCCCACATCCTAAAGGGCATTGCCGACGACGCCTTCAACTTGCTCGTTTTCAACAACATGGTGACGGTGGATGCAATTATAAAAGAGCGTCGCCGCCTGGAACTCGCTAAAAGCCGACCTATTGACCAGCAGTTTGCCCATCTGCCCAACACCCCAGCGACATCTTCCTGTGCCGACACTCCTCGTCCCAAAAGCACTGGCGATGTTACCAGGATCGTCCGGCGTGATTTTGAGGCAGCCTAACGAGCTGCCTTCGACTCCAGCCCCACAAAGGCACATGCAGTCACGGTTTCGCTGATCCAGGCAGTTGACCGCCAGGAGTTCGAAAACATGGGTCTTCACACGATCTGCTCGGCCCATCGCACTGATACCCGCCCGGCTTCTTCGATTCCGCCTTGTCCAGTATCTTCTTATCACGACGTTTCTGCCACCCATCTGAGTGACGCACTGCTGATGACATGCCCATTTGTTTTCACAGCTATCGAATCGGGCACATTTCTTGGCACTGCTGCAGTCGCTGGAGTTCCCTGACCCGGTCTACTTATACTGCCTACTCTCGCCCCCCCAGGTGGCCCTTCTCGACCCTATGCCGCACGCTCCGATAATGCCGCCACTGATTCTCCTGCACCAAACCGCCCCTATTCTCGTTCGCCTTCGCCCCAACGACGACAATCTCGCGCTCCCCAGCCCTGTCGCTCCTATTCGCCGACTCCCTTCGAACACCGCTGCCAGCCGGATAACTAGACGAGGCAGCGCCTCGAGGTGACGCTGCATTGCTCCCTACGCCGCCAAATCCTCTACTGATGTCGCCCACTCATCTCAACTTTCTTGACGTGCAAGTCGACGGTGTTTCTGTGTCTGCTCTTATAGACACTGGGGCGCATTTGTCGGTAATGAGCGCTGACCTTCGTAACCGGCTCACGAAAATAATCATGCCCGCCACGACTCCTGTTGTCCGTGTCGCCGAAGGCGGAACAGCCCCCGTAATTTGTATGTGTGCCGCCCGCGTCCACACTATCGTCCTATTCACAGTCATCGCCCACTGTCCCCACGACGTCATCCTCGGCTTAGACTTCCTCTCCGCACCTTCTGCTCTAATCGATTGTTCCGTCAGTACTCTCCGCCTTGACCTGCCTGCTCTAGATCCCGCTGAACCATACAAAAATCGCCTCAGTTCCGTCGACTTCATTCACTTGCCACTTTCCGCACTGACTTACGTTGACTTAGTGTCATCTCCACCAGTCCCCGACGGTCACTACATCGCGGCTCCTATGCGAGACGTCGTCCTTACACACGGGATCACAGTACCTCATACATTTTTATCTATTACGGCGAATTGCGTCTGCCTGCCAGTGGTCAATTTTGGCTTGACGACACAAGTACTGCCACGCGGAATATCTCTGGCCCAGCTTTGCTCATTCGAGGATCACTACGCAGCATCTATTGCAGTAGACGACAATTCATCCGATTCTCCTCTACCATCGCAGTTGGCAACTTGTACCATCGCCGACTTACAGAAAATGTTTGCACCCGACTTGCCGTCCGAGCACGCTCGTGAGGTCTACCGCGTTCTGTTTTCCTACCACGATATTTTTCACGTTAACGATCGTTTTTTGGCCCAAACTACAGCTGTTAAACATCGCATTACTACCGGCGATGCCCCTCCTATTCATCGCCGCCCGTATCGAGTGTCTCCGGCTGAGCGTAAGGTTATTCACGCCGAAGTTCGCAGAATGCTTGCAAATAACATTATTGAGCCGTCATGTAGTCCATGGGCGTCACCTGTTGTACTGACCAAAAATAAGGATGGCTCATGGCGCTTTTTCGTGGATTATCGGCACCTTAACAGGGTTACCAAAAAGGACCTGTGTCCCCTACCTCGGATTGATAACGCCCTTGACTGCCTCCACGGTGCTCGTTATTTCTCTTCTATTGACCTTCGCTCCGGCTACTGGCAGATTGCCGTGGACGATCTGGACCGCGAGAAGACTGCTTTTGTAACACCCGACGGTTTTTTCAATTCAAATGATGCCGTTCGTTCTATGTAACGCCCCTGCCACTTTTGAACGCATGATGGACTCCCTTCTTCACGGTTTCAAATGGTCCACGTGCCTGTGCTACTTGGACGACGTTACAGTATTCTCCACAACGTTCGCTACGAACCTCGAGCGCCTCTCAGCAGTCCTGGACCTTTTTCGTCGAGCCGGTCTGCAACTCAACGCATCGAAGTGCCAATTCGGCCGTCGCAAGATTACCGTCCTTGGACATCTCGTTGACGCGAACGGAGTGCAACCGGACCCAGGCAAGATCCAAGCTGTTACGCACTTCCCTGCTCCAAAGTGTGCCAAGGATTGGCGCAGCTTCATCGGCCTTTGTTCGTACTCCCGCCGTTTCGTGAGAAATTTCGCCGCCATAGCACGACCACTAACCGAGCTTTTGAACTAAGACGCCCCTTTCCAGTGTGGAGATAACGAGGCCTCTGCATTCTCGCATATAATCGACCTTCTCACAACGCCTCCCTTTCTGGCCCATTTCGATCCTTCTGCGCCTACCTAAGTCCGTACCGATGCCAGCGGTCACGGAATTGGCGCAGTACTGGCGCAACGCCAGAGCGGCCACGACTGTCTTATCGCTTCCGCCAGCAGGCTCCTCTCACCCGCGGAGCGGAACAATACCATCAGTGAGCTTGAGTGTCTGGCCTTCGTTTGGGCGGTCGAAATACCACCCATACTTATATGGCCGACCCTTTATCGTTGTCACAGACCATCACGTACTTTGCTGGTTATGCTCACTGAAAAATCCTACAGGAAGACTTGGTCACTGGGCCTTATGCCTCCAGGAATATTCGTAATCTGTCATCTACAAATCTGGCCGACTACACAAGGACGCTGACTGCCTGTCTCGCTACCCGGTCGACGAGCCTGCCGACGCAGACAGTAGTACCGCCAACGGCATTTTCTCTGTGTCTGTCTTCGCTAACATCGGCGATGAGCAGTATCGAGACCTATCACTGCGAGAACTCATCGAGCGTCTGCGCTCTACACCTACCGCCGCATCCGTTCGCCGATATGTCCTCCAGGCGGCATTCTGTATCGAAGGAACTTTCTCCCCGGAGGCTCTGATCTTCTTCTTGTCATGCCAAAACATCTACGACAGACTCTGCTCTTTGAGATGCATGACGCACCCACTTCAGGAGATCTTGGGGTAACCCGCACGTACGACTAAGCCCGCCGCCGCTTCTATTGGCCTGGTCTCGCTCGCTCCGTCCGACGGTGTGTTGCTGCCTGTGATCCCTGCCAGCGTCGGAAAACACCTCAGGTGCTACCTGCCAGTCACCTCCAGCCGATGGCCGTCCCGGTGAAACCGTGATTTCGCGTTGGATTAGACCTCCTCGGTCCTTTTCCCACGTCATCCTCTGGGAACAAATGGGTAGCCGTCGCAACTGATTACGCCACCCGATACGCTATTACGCGGGCTCTCCCTACCAGTTGCGCCACGGACGTCGCAGACTTTCTCTTGCGTGACATTATCTTACTTCATGGCGCCTCGCGACAGCTGCTTACTGACCGTGGTCGTAATTTCCTCTCGAAAGTGATCAATGACATTGTGCGTTCGTGCTCCATTCAACACAAGCTGACTACCTCATACCATCCTCAAACCAATGGCCTGACAGGGCGGTTAAACCGTGCCCTTACCTATATGCTGCCCAAGTTCGTTTCCAATAACCACCGCAACCAGGACACTGCCCTTCCTTACGTCACATTTGCGTAGAATTCTTCCCGGCATGACACCGCCGGATTTACTCCCTTTTATCTACTGTACTGTCGGGCGTTCTGTACCTTGCCCCTAGACACGGCACTTCCTCCTTCTGCCATCTCAACAAGCGAGTATGCGCGCGACGCCATCGCGCTCGCCGACCCTGCACGCCAGCTTGCCCGTGCTCGACTGACGGCCTCAGAATCTGCTAAGCAGTTTCAGTACAACGCCCGCCATCGTAGCGTACAGTTTTCGCCTGGTGCGCTGGTGCTCCTTTGGTCGCCCTCTCATCACGTCGGACTTTCAGAGGCGCTCCTTTCGCGATACACAGGGCCCTATCGCGTGCTGCGCCAGGTGACGCATGTGATGTACGAATTTCCTCCTGTCGGTTCAACCTCGTCCTCTCCTCTGGCATCTAGTCATGTCGTGCACGTCAGTGGGCTCGAGGCCTACTACACTGCTTCCGAGTCCAGCCTTTACTCGCTGCGGGACGGCGCTCTTGCCACCGGGGGTAGTGCTACGGAACAGTATTTGCGATCACGAAGAGTCGAGCAGTGTGAAGACGATGACGGCGATAAGAAACTAGCGCGCGCTGTTACCTCTTGGCCTAGTGCGGCGCATTTTCTTGTAAATATACTTGCATATAGCGTTTGGTCTGCGTCTTCCTCCGTAACAATATTAACAATATTTGTATCGTAATATTATTAGTAACAATATTAGTAGCAATAATAGTAACAATATTAACAATAACAAATATTATACAGTTCTGGAGTGTACTTTTCCAGGAGTGTGTATCGTTACGGAGAGAAGCGAGGATCAATCTACTAGTTAAATTATTTAATCACTACAGACAGGCTCCGCTACTTGTTCATTCGCGTGGTGTCAGCACACCTAGGTGACAAGGAGCTGGCGTTTTGTTCCAGGTTATGAGGGCACAGTAGATGATTTGGCTACCATATACCCTTTACATGTGCTAGGTGGTGCACCTTTTTTTGCGATTGCTTATTTGGTACATTATTTATTTGTATTTATTTATTTAATATTTTTATTTATTAGTATCCTACATTACGCCCTTTCTGGCATTAAATTAAGAGGGAATCAGTGGAAACGCACGAAGTATGCGCCGCATACATAAGTGAGCCTTAGATAAACAAAACATGTACAATTAGCCCAGTCGGCACACTTACCATGCGAAAGAAAACGCAGAAACAATACAATTCAATTGAATGACAGGTAAGGACACGTAAAGGTAATGTGAAAGCTATCCTAGAGGTACACAACAAAGGTAATGTGAAAGCTATCCTAGAGGTACACAACTGAACGAAGCGGTAACACATTAAAAGCACTGGTAAGCTGCTAAGGCAGAGCACAACATACAATGATTACGGTATGCAAAAACGGTGCATACATGGAGGGTACATACCAAGAGGGTAGGCCTCGTCAGGCATACACAGCCTTTAGCCTCCCTCCTGATGTGGCGATGTCTGTTTGGATGACTGACTGACTGAAAAACTTTATTGGTTGAAGTATTTACAGGGAGGGGTGGAGTAGTCCTTAAGGGGCCGTTCCTTATAAAGACTAGGTGAGCTCCTCATTACAGGATCCTATTGGTTGTAGCCGCGGCTCGGGCACGGCCGACCAGGGCCTTCTGGCTCGCCAGGTCGGAGCAGCCGAGCAGGGCTGCCTCCCAGTCCTCCAGGGTAGGGTTGGGTATACGGGGAAGGTGCGGGGATGATTGGCATGCCCACACCATGCGGAAAATTTCCGAAGATTTTTCCTCACAGTGCGGGCACTTCCCTGTGAACGCAGGGTCGAAGTATTTGAGTACTTCCGGGCATAACAGTGTTTTAGTATAGAGGCGAAAGAGTAAACCCTCCTCCGCCTTCGTGAGGCCCTTACAGGGCTTAGGAAAGATTGCATGGTCGTATTGGTAAAGTTGGGTGATTTAAAGGTAAATGCCGTATTGGTGTCGGATTCCACATCGAGGGTAGGCGAGGGCGATGCCCGGAGAGTGAGCGCGCGGGCAGCGACGTGGGCCGCTTCGTTGCCCTCGAGACCTTCCTGCGCGGGAGTCGTGCGGGACATTGGGTCCCCGAGATAATTTCTGCCCTGAAGTATGCGGTACGCAAAATAGGGAATAAAGCCCCATTCGATGTTTCTGCAGGCCCCTCGCGAATCACTAATAATGACCAGCGAGTCCTGATCTGCGGCGGCGAGCGCGATGGCCCCTTCTTTCGCATGTGTTGTCTTGTGCTTTGAACGTAAGGCCGTTCACCTCAGTGTTTTGGTGGGCGACTGCGGCCGTATACCAACCCCCATGGTGTGTGCCGGACGCGTCCACGTAGAATATTCCGTGCTTGTTCCCATAACGACGCGACAATTGATCCATCCGCGCGATGCGCCGACCACTATGGTCGTCTCGTGTCATGTTGGCCGGAAGAGGTCGTGCGTGCAGGGCGTATCTCCAGATTTCGGGGATTTGCACGCGCTCTTCCGTCAGTGTTGGATGGTGGATGTGTATTCGGGCAAGAAGGCGGCGACCCGACGGCGTCTTTGAGAGTTCAGTGCAGTGGTTCTTCAAGTGTGCTTCTCGGAGTTCTGCGAAGGTGTTGACCAGTCCCAGGCCGAGCAGGCGCTGGTAGGATATCTTGACTGGGAGGTCGAGAGCAGGCCTGCAAATTTTAAGGAGAACCACTTCGAGGGCGTTCTCATCAAACCTGCCAAGGCGGAGGTAAGGAGTCGAGTACAACACTCGACTGGTTACGAATGCGTGCGCCAGCTGCAAGGCGTCTTTGCACCGTAACCCCCCGCGTTTATTGGAAACCCGGCCGGCGAACCCTGCGGCCCACCTGGTCCCCCACCTTGCGCAGTTTGGCCAGTGTTGTGTCGACTCGGTGGTGTTTACGAATAAAATTGGTAGTGGTTTAGTTCAGCTATGCCAGGATGTACGTAGCATAAATGCACGGTTATGCTTGGTTAATCTCTTGCCTTGCTTACTAGCGTTAGCTTATCCGGCTATGGCCTTGTTTGGACAACATCAACCGTCTCTCCCGCGCATCTATCCGCACGGTGCGCCCTCCTCGCGCATGCGCAGTGCCGCAATCGTAAATGCAGCATCGGGCGCACACGGCTACAGCGCGTCTGCGGAGACTGTGACGTCACACCTCTGGAATTCGCCGCATTCGGCAGCGGCGAGGAGCGCGTGCTGGCAGCGGCCGTGGCGTCGGCGAGGGCAACGCAGCTGCGCCTATCGTGACATCACGCGGCTCTCACGCATGCGCAGTATGGCAGGCGCAGAAGCACGCGAAGCTCGGCTCCAACCGGCGTAGTGTAACTTTACGCTGCAAAAGAGACCCAGTACTCTGATTTCATCCTGTTCTGTGATAGGTCCACTTGGTAGGGACAGTTCCAATTTGGTAGTGCACTTCGGCGAGGGGCGAATGTGGACAAATCACAATTTGGCCGGGGACCATTGAAGGCCGCAGCGGCGGGCGTAGCCATCTACGACCTCCGCCGCTTGCTGTAGGTTGGCTTCAATGTCTCTTACCGATCCGTGTTTAGCCCTGATGGTGATGTCGTCGGCATACAGCGCATGTTGTATGCCTTCTACGCTCCCTAGCTGAGCCGAGAGTTTCAGCATTGCCAAATTGAATAGTAGGGGTGAGAGGGCCGCGCGGTCCGGGGTACTTCTAGTGCCTAATTGGCAGGGGCCGTGTTCTTCATCTTGTATTCGGATGTACGATTGCCGTTGGGAGAGAAAGTGCTGAACGCATTGAAACGTGTTGTGTCCACAGTTGGTTTGGGGCAGGTGCGTCCGAATGATGTCGTGTGTGACATTGTCGAAATCTCCCTTCAAATCGAGGGAAAGTACTGCTTTGTCATTGAGGGGGTATTCGACGGGATTTAGAATTTCCTGGTCCAGTTGAAGCAGGACATCCTGCGCGGACCGGTGCGGGCGGAAACCAACCATGGTGTCTGCGAAAAAGCTTTAGTTTTCCAGAAACTCCGACGGCCTATATCGCACCATAGTCTCCATCAGCGTTCCCGCACAAGACGTGAGGGAGATGGGGCGGAGGTTGTCCGTGGTTACGGCTTTGCCAGCCTTCCGAATGAAAGTCACCGGGGTTGTCTTCCATTGATTGGGAGGGTTGCCTCACCGAGCCAGATTGAGTTTATGTATGCGAGGAGCGCCTACTAGGCCGCGTAGGGAAGGTTGGCAAGTTATTTCACTGTTATTTTGTCTCTGAGTTAAAGCCGAATACCTGTTCTGTAGCTTGATCCGGAGTTCCTCTCTTTTCCCTCTTACCGCTAACTCATTGATCGGCTTCTTATGTACCAGTTTCTTCCGTTCCCTCCTCAAGTCTAGGCTAATTCGAGTTCTTACCATCCTATGGTCACTGCAGCACACCTTGCCGAGCACGTCCACATCTTGTATGATGCCAGGGTTAGCGCACAGTATAAAGTCTATTCCATTTCTAGTCTCATCATTCGGGCTCCTCTACGTCAACTTTCGGCTATCCCGATTCATTAGGTATTCATTATCCGCATATTATCCTGTTCTGCAAAGTCTACTAATAACTCTACCCTGCTATTCCAAGTGCCTATGCCATATTCCCCCACTGCCTTGTCTCCAGCCTGCTTCTTGCCTGCCTTGGCCTTGAAGTCGCCCATCAGTACAATGTATTTTGTTTTGACTTTACCCATCGCCGATTCCACGTCTTCACAGAAGCTTTCGACTTCCTAGTCATCATGACTGGATGTAGGGGCGTAGACCTGTACGACCTTGAATTTGTACCTCTTATTAAGGTTCACAACAAGACCTGCACCCTGTCGTTAATGTTATAGATTTCCTGTATGTTACCAGCTATTCTTATTAATCAGGAATCCGACTCCTAGTTCTCGTCTCTCCGCTAAGCCCCGGTAGCACGGGACGTGCCCGCTTTTTAGCACTGTATATGCTTCATCTGTCATCGTAACTTCACTGAGCCCTATTATAACCCATTTACTGCCCTCTAATTCCTCCAAAAGCACTGCTACACTTGCCTCACTAGATACCGTTCTAGCGTTAAGCGTTGCCAGGTTCAGATTCCAATGGCGGCCTGTCCGGATCCAGGGATTCTTAGCACACTCTGCTGCGTCACAGGTCTGATCGCCGCCGTGGTCATTTGGTTCGCAGCTGCTCGGGACTGAGGGCCAGGGTTTGATTGTTGTATACATATAGGAGGTTGTGGCTAAGTACTGCACCAGGATGGTCAATCCTGCTCTAGTGAGGTTGTGCGTTGCCGGTTGTGGTCACCGGGATCAGGCCGCACACCAGGCCTTTTTGTGCAATTTTATCAACACGCGGATGCGGCGAAAAATTGCCCAGCACCCGTATTCGAACTACGGTCCTCCTGCACGCGAGGCGGGTGCTCTACCTCTACGCCACCGCTGCACTCAAATCTTTAACGCTCAACTCAAAGCTTTAACTCCGGAAGAGGACTTTAGTGTTGAAGATATGAACGACAATCTTATGGGCATCATTAAGGAGTGTGCAGTAGAAGTCGGTGGTAACTCCGTTAGACAGGATGCCAGTAATCTATCGCAGGAGACGAAAGATCTGATCAAAAAGCGCGAATGTATGAAAGCCTCTAACCCTACAGCTAGAATAGAACTGGCAGAACTTTCCAAGTTAAGAAACAAGCGTAATACAGCTGACATAAGGAATTATAGTATGGATAGAATTGAACATGCTCTCAGGAACGGGGGAAGCCTAAAAGCAGTGAAGAAGAAACTCGGAATAGGCAAGGATCAGATGTATGCGTTAAGAGACAAAGCCGGCAATATCATTACTAATATGGATGAGATAGTTCAAGTGGCTGAGGAGTTCTATAGAGATTTGCACAGTTCCAGTGGCTTACACGACGATAATGGAGGCTAGAATAGTCTAGAGCAATTTGAAATCCCACAAGTAATGCCGGAAGAAGTAAAGAAAGCCTTGGGAGTTATGCAAAGGGGGAAGGCAACTGGGGAGGATCAGGTAACAGCAGATTTGTTGAAGGATGGTGGGCAGATTGTTCTTGAAAACTGGCCACCCTCTATACGCAATGCCTCATGACTTCGAGCATACCGGAATCTTGGAAGAACGCTAACATAATCCTAATCCATAAGAAAGGGGACGCCAAAGACTTATAAACTTATAGACCGATCAGCTTACTGTCCGTTGTTGACAAAGTACTTACTAAGGTAATCGCAAATAGAATCAGGAGCACCTCAGACTTCTGTCAACCAAAGAACCAGGCAGGATTCCGTAAGGGCTTCTCAACCATAGACCATATTCACACTATCAATCAGGTAGTACAGAAATGTGCGCAATATAACCAACCCTTATATATAGCTTTCATTGATTACGAGAAAGCGTTTGATTCAGTGGAAACCTCAGCAGTCATGGAGGCATTACGGGTGTAGACGAGCTGTATGTAAACATACTGAAAGATATCTATAGCGGCTCCACACCCACCGTAGTCCTCCATAAAGAAAGCAAAAAAATCCCAATAAAGAAAAGCGTTAGGCAGGGAGATACGATCTCTCCAATGCTATTCACAGTGTTTTTACAGGAGCTATTCAGAGACCTGAATTGGGAAGAATTGGGGATAAAAGTTCATGGAGAATACCTTAGTAACTTGCGATTCGCTAATGATATTGCCTTACTTCGTAATTCAAGGGACCAATTGCAATGCATGCTCACTGACCTGGAGAGGCAAAACAGAAGGGCAGGTCTAAAAAATAATCTGCAGAAAACTAAACTAATTTTGAACAGTCTCGGAAGAGAACAGCAGTTTACGATAGATAGCGAGGCACTGGAAGTGGTAAGGGGATACATCTACTTAGGGCAGGTAGCGACCGCGGATCCGGATCATGAGGCTGAACTAATCAGAAGAATAAAAATGGGCTGGGGTGCGTTGGGCAGGCATTGGCAGACAGCAGGTTGTCATTATCCCTCAAGTGAAAAGGGTATAACAGCTGTGTCTTACCAGTACTCACGTACAGGGCAGAAACCTGGAGGCTTACGAAAAGGGTTCTGCTTAAGTTCAGGACGAAGCAACGAGCTATGGAAAGAAGAATGGTGGGTGTAACGTTAAGGGATTAGAAAAGAGCAGATTGGGTGAGGGAACAAATGCGAGTTAATGGCATCTTAGTTGAACTGAAGTAAAGGAAATGGGCATGGGCAGGACATGTAATGAGGAGGGAAGATAACCGATGGTCATTAAGGGTTACGGACTGGATTCCAGGGGAAGGGAAGCGTAGCAGGGGGCGGCAGAAAGTTAAGTGGGGGGATGAGATTAAGAAGTTTGCAGGGAGACATGGCCACAATTAGTACATGACCGGGGTTGTTGGAGAAGTATGGGAAAGGCCTTGGCCCTGCAGTTGGCGTAACCAGGCTGCTGCTGCTGATGATGATGATAATTTTGTCTCTTCCCGGTGCTGTTCCTTGCTTCATTTTAGGGAGGGCCGCCTTCAGGTCGTGGAGCCAGAACAGTTGGTTCAGCTCCGCATTCTCGGGACCTGCAGACGAGTACGCTGGCCCTCGGGGGTCCTGTTCAATACAGAGGTATTGATCGCGTAGTTTGTATGTTAATTTTGAGATGTCTCCGTCGAAGCTATGGATTGAACGTTGGAGATGTTTTTGTGCCTCGGCTCTGGTTTGACTCGGATCGATCAAGGCGCGAAAGAGACGCCAGCTGCTCCAGATAGACATTTGTTCAGCGGCCGCGTTGCATCGGTCCACCCAATACGAGTCGGCGAGCTGGGTCGCGTACTCCGCCGCTCGTTGGGTAAGCTCGGCGATGCGAATTTTGAGCTTCCAATTGTGTTTTTGGTGGCGCCGCCTACGGACGAGGCTGTGCCACGCCTCCCATAGATGCAGGAGGTGACTGTCCACCTCCGGCGTGGCCTTCGACAGTTAAAAAAAAATATGGGGTTTCACGTGCCAAATGGCCTTCGATAGTTGAACTTGAGCTTCCGCCCAACGAAGGTGTGTAACCAATTCTTGTGACCACGTGTAGTAACCTTGTTCATGGATATAGGGGCCGAATTAGTGTAGTTTTGCCGGAACTTTGTCCAGTCGAGTAGGCGGGTTTGGGCGTGGCATCTTGCCAATGCATGAATACTTTGTTTAGCGCAAAACGACAGACACAAGAAAGACGACCCAGGACAAGGCGCTACTCTCATCTGACATCTTTTTATTGCGTCACTCCTTTATAGACCGCTCAAACTAGAGGAACATGCGCCTGTGTCTGTTGTGTGTCTGTTGGTATGGATCGCTCATGTTCTCTAAGGCGCTCGTTAACACAGCGGCCTCACTGCCCTACATACACTTTGCCACATGACAAGGGAATATTATAAACCACACCGACGCTGCAATCTACAAACTTCACGTGGTTCTTTTCACAATCAGGTTTTGCTTGTTTTAGAAATACGGCTGCACAACATTGACAGTTTCTGAGGAGCCGAAAACACTACCGGAATTTGGTATCTAGTGGCGACATTCTTTAGATTGTGAGCCACTCTGTGGCAATACGGCACAACTTCAGGCCTCTTCTTCTGTGTGATGCAGTTACTTTTGTGCCGCTTCCCTTTCAGTTTCTGAAGCAATACCTCCGAGACTGACGTCACCACCACACTTGGGTAACCAGCAGCCTGCAGCCTATTTAACTGTGCAATGAAACTCATGTTCGCAGAGTGATGACAAGATTTCATTAAGGAAGATTCTAAACACATCAAAACAATGGGGCGTTTCACAGTCTTTAAGTGCACAGACGCGTAAGGTAAAGGTTCCTTACGTGCACGTGGCGAGTACATCCAACAGGCGTGGCCTGTTTGTAAGGATAGCTGCAAATCTAAAAACTGGAATTTACCGTCCCTAGATCGCTCATGTGTGAAAGTTAAACCTTTGCCATTGTCATTGAACAGAGTTAAAATATCAGCTACCGTCACGGAGCATTCGTTGTTTGTCTGTTTTATCACAACAAGAGAATCGTCAACATATCTAAAAATTTTAACCGAGTCATTGTTTAAGGCACCCTCGATGGGGTGGACTGCCTTCGTAGGACCCTCACCGGGAGCGCGCCACCTTCGACAGCTGTGATCAAAAGGACAGTATCTTTCTTTAGAGACAATGAACTTCGGCTGTTACTGAGTGACAAACAAGGCGGTTTTGTGATAGCTCCGTCTGCTGTCTTCAACAAAAAAGCCATTGAGGCTGTCGACAAGAACTTCATTCTGGCAAATGAGAAAGCTCAGAGGGTAAAACGCAAAGCCATTTCGTTGTTGGAAAATATAGGCCTCACCAAGATTGTGAAAGATGTAAAACAATGTAAGGTACTTGCTCTAGAGGTTTTTTTCACTGCAAGAACGTACAAACCGGATGTGCCTTTCCGTACAATAGTCAGTGAAAACAACTGTTGGCATGTTTTGGTTCCGGTAGTGTTTTCCGCTCCTCAGAAACTGTGAGTGTTGTGCAGCCGTATTTCTAAAGCAAGTAAAAACCTGATTGTGAAAAGAACCACGTGAAGTTTGTAGATTGCAGCGTCGGTGTAGTTTATAAGATTCCCTTGTCATGTGGCAAAGTGTATGTAAGGCCGTCAGGTCGCTGTGTTGACGAGCGCCTTAGAGAACATGAGCGATCCATACCAACAGGCACAGGTTCCCATTTGGCTCAGCATTGTAAAACATGCAAATGCAAACCCATGTTTCGTGATACCACGATTTTGAAAAAGAGCCGTGACACCACCGCCCGAAAGTTATCGGAATCATTTTTCATTCAGTCATTGGGGTCACAGTGCATTAGTGTGTATTCCTTAACCTTGTACAGCGCTGAATTTGGTTTTTTGGATTCTGTCGCATGAGTGCGCTCTTGGGATCGGATGTTGGTGGCCCCACCGCATGGTGCTCACTGCGCATGTTCCTCTAGTTTGAGCGGTCTATAAAGGAGTGACGCAATAAAATGATGTCAGTTGAGAGTAGCGCCTTGACCTGGGGGGGGGGGGGGGTCGTCTTTCTTGTGTCTGTCGTTTTGTGCTAAACACAGTATTCATGGATTCCCACCAAATAGCCCGTTAACGCATTGTGCTGAACTATCTTTCTTCTACAGTGGGCTCTGATATTTGCGTGTCTGTGTCCTCTTCTAATCCTGCTGTTCTGGTCAGTCACATAGCTTTTGCTGTGTGCCGTGCAAGGATGCTTACGTTCTGCACGAAGAATGGACATGTTCCTCAAGACGTGGCGAGTCTCTCTGGGAACCTCAGGCCTTCCGTCGGTCACGTGCGGCGAATGTGTCGGATTGTTCGGTTCTGAAATTTGGCGGCAGGTGCGGCTTCTGTACGACTGGTTGAAAGCTGTCTGCTGCTCGCGCGGTGCGCCTATTGTGGCCGAGAAGAAGTTTTCGTCCCTACAGACGTCAATCAAATCAGACTACAGCATTCTGGTGGATACAGCTGCTGCCACTCCTCCGGTCCAGACTCCCGCGCAGAAAGGAAAAAACGCAACCGGTCACCGCTGGTTTCCAGGTACTCAGTGACGTCAGGCTTCCTGACGAAGTTGCTGCATTGGTAAATAATGGGCCGAAGTATAGCACGGAACCAAGAATTCCTTCACATGAGCTACTGGCTTTGAACAGGCGCATCGCAAGGAAAGCAGAACTAGAGGACCAGGTGCGGTGCCTCCTCAATGGGGTGGACTGCCTTCGTAGGACCGTCACCGGGAGCGCGCCACCTTCGACAGCTGTGATCAAAAGGACAGTATCTTTCTTTAGAGACAATGAACTTCGGCTGTTACTGAGTGACAAACAGGGCGGTTTTGTGATAGCTCCGTCTGCTGTCTTCAACAAAAAAGCCATTGAGGCTGTCAACAAGAACTTCATTCTGGCAAATGAGAAAGCTCAGAAGGTAAAACGCAAAGCCATTTCGTTGTTGGAAAATATAGGCCTCACCAAGATTGTGAAAGATGTAAAACAATGTAAGGTACTTGCCCTAGAGGTTTTTTTCACTGCAAGAACGCACAAACCGGATGTGCCTTTCCGTACAATAGTCAGTGAAAACAACTGTTGGCATGTTTTGGTTAGCCGCTTTTTGCAAAAACAGTTGAAGCATTTAACTATTGACGATCCTTATGGCATAAAGGATTCTTTCGATGTTGTTTCCTTCCTCTAGTTTGAGTGGTCTATAAAGGAGTGACGCAATAAAATGATGTCAGTTGAGAGTAGCGCCTTGTCCCGGGGGGGGGGGGGGGGGTCGTCTTTGTTGTGTCTGTCGTTTGGCGCTTAACGAAGTATTCATGGATTCGCACCAACTAGCCCGCCAACGCATTGTGCTGATCTTGCCCATGGTTTGCTTCTGACGGTTGTGTTGAGTATGCAGTGGTCGATGCTGAGGGTTTCCTCGGTGTTGGCGCATTGTGCGTGTCTAATGTTTTTGGTGAAGGTAAGGTCCGGACACGTGTCCCGAATCACGGAGTTACCCACCCGCGTTGGATGTGTCGGGTCGGTGTGAAGAGTCAGGCCCAGCATGGATGCAAGTTGCGCTAGCTGGCGCCCGCGCTTCTCTTCACGCACGTACCCTCAGAATGTGCTGTGAGCATTTAAATCGTCCATGATCACCAGGGGGTCCCTGCCTGTAGCCTTCAAGGCGCGACTGAAGAGGCCTGCGAAAGGTGTGTTTTTGAGCTTGGGAGAACAATAGATGCTGAGTATATGTAATGGCGCGTATTGTCTCTTAAACGGAAAAAGTGTAACCATCAGATAGCTATATTCGGTATTGAATTCCAAATCAACCTTTTTGGCTGCATAATCTTTGTGCACGCAGATGCAGGAAGAGGAGTCCTGCTGGAACGTGGTATCATTTGTAAGGGCGGCGCCGCTCACTGGCTCCTGGAGGGCAACCACCGCAGGGAGTGAAGCGAATGTTCACAGGAAAAGCCAGAGGTCCGCCAGCTTGGCGTGGGAGCGTAACCGCCGGCAGTTCCATTGGAAAATATTGGATGGGGGTGGCCGAATTGGTACGGGGAGAGCGCCTAATTGGAGGGCTCTCCGCCGTGGTCATTGAGCAGCTGTCATTGTCTTCTACTTCAGTGCCAATGGTGTGGCGTGACGTTCTTGGTCAGCGGCCAGACACGTCTTTGATAAGAACGCTGGTTCGTCGGACGCCACGCGAGCATTGCGCGATGTGCTGTGCTACGACTGTCGGTATGTCTTCAGTTATTTTGGCTATGGCGGAGGTTATTGCCGCGGAAATTTGATTTTCTATGGTATGGAAATGGGCGTCAATGCGGGCCTCTACACGGGCATCAAGTGCAGCTTCCACGTCAGTGCTGCCTTCAGTACCGCGGGCTCACTCTCCATAACCTCGGTTGCGGGGTTAGAGGGGGAGGCTGTTTTGACTGCGATTGCAGGAGCGCAATTTTCTTGTGCACCATCTCAATTTAGCCCTCGAGAGCTGCTATCTTGGCTTGCTCTGCACTGCGTGCCGCAGGGGGAGGAGGAGGCAGCCCTGCTCGTACCGCTCACCCGCTTTGCGTGTTTCACGGCGTTGGCCCTGACCCTGGCCTCGCCCTGTGGTGGCGACGTCGACAGCTTTCCAGTGCCACTATGTGGTGGCGGTTGCGTCGGCGGAGGCTTGCCGGCTCCTCGGGTAGGTTGCACCGGCTTCTCGATGATGCTGTCGTCCCGGCTTGGTAACTCATCGGGGAGGCCAAGATGGCGCCTCGTCTTCTTGGCCGCCATTTTCCTCTTTGCCCCGCCCTTCGGGGCGGCAATGTTATGTGTGCTGTATTTTGCCGCACACTCCCTCTAGTTTGTGGCGTGTCCACCGTCACAAACAGAGTAGCGCCGAACACACTCGTGAGGGGCCCGCACCCATTCTACCGTGTGTGGGGCTGTCGGCTACCGAGCGGACAGCCCCACACACGCCGCAGGCCGGAATGGTCCGGTAGTAGGTTGGCACTGGGATGAGCACGTACTCATAGTGCACAAAACGCGGTTTCTCCCTCTCGGCGAAGGCTAACCGAGCTTTGTTAGAGGAGCCGAATTTCCTCACCTCGACGATGGTGCCTGCTCTCCATTGCACCTGCTGCTGAAGCGATTAAGTGGTCTCCTAGTTGCTGACGACGAAGACGCCGTGGCAGACATAGCCTCCATCTTGTCTAAGGTATCCGTGGCGCGGAATCGCCCCACGCTCGGTGTTAATTGAGAAGTCCCCGAGGAACCGATCTGCCGCCACAGGGTCCGGGGTATGGATCAATATCAGGTTTTGTTCCCGGGATGGCAGAACCGTAACTGGCCTTGCCACCTCAGGCCCGAGGTAGGCCGTAATGGCGCCATCGTAGCGGATTTCCGAAAAGGCTTGGTGTATCGACACATGTTCACGTGGCATGAGCACGACCACGAAGTTGTCAGGGCCCGGTTTTGGAAAAGTGCGAAACTTCCATTTGGTAATGGCCTTGCCTTTGCTTCCCGCAGTGCGCGAGGCAGGAAGCTGCGTCTTGCCGGCCGGTTGGCCGGAGGCCAGGGCGGCGATGGACGCCGCCGTCTTGGCTTGAACGAGCGAGCGACGCGCGACCGCTTCATTGAGAGGTTGGTGCCGAAATTTCGGAATAAGAGTGGAGTTTTGATCTTCTTATGCTGAAACCGTCATGCAGGCCATGGCCTTCGGATCTTAACCCCTCAGGAATAACGCGGGAGCCGCCATTTTACCTCGGGAGGCCGGTTCCACGCCGGCGGGCGGTGCCGTCACCGTGTGGCCTAACGGCGTCGCCCACGTAGGCGGGTGTAATTAGGTAGTGAAATCTTCAAAAGTGGGCCCACCTGGTGAACATTAGTATCCACGTGGTCCAGGCGGTTTGCTGCGTCGATTGACTTCGGTCTTGTTGAGAGAGAGAGAGAAGAAATTTTATTATAAAGTGAAAGGATTTATGTGGTTGGGGCCCTCAGTCCAGGGCCCCAATGGCTGTCGCTACCGCTCGTGCTCGTCGTATCAGGGCCAGCCAGACCTGAGGCTCGGAGCGACGGAGGATCACCTCCCACTGCGCATATGTTGGTTGGGGGCATTGTAGACGAGGGATAACCTTAGGTGGTTTTTGGCACTCAATCGTGACGTGGAACGTCGTCGGTGGTGCACCGCACCCTGGGCAGGTGGTGGGATATAAGGTTGAGGAGAGCTTGTTGAGAAAGAGGAGGTTCGGATACGAGTTGGTTTGAAGCCGTCTCAGGGATACGGCTTCATCCCGGGAGAAGGATTTGGGAGGAGGGTGATATTGCATGCGCCCTAGTCTGTAAAAGTCTAGAGTGTCCCGGTATGTGTTGGGCAAATTCTGGGAGGCTTGATGTGGGTTGCTCGCCTCACTGCCAGGTGCCCGGCAGGTTAGCTCTGGGGCAGCCGCATGAGCGCGGTCATTGCCCGACAGTGAGGCATGAGCAGGTGTCCAAATCAGTCTGATGCGTGGTACTGAGGGATCTGGAATGGCGGGGAGCTTACGTGTGCTGGTGAGAGCGCGATGGGCTTCCTGAGGTATATGACCCCTGAGGTAGGCCTCGACATGCGTCTTGTGAATCTGTAATGATGATGTGGTCGCGTTTTGGTGATCTTTCCATGTGACCGACGATGTGGGTGAAAGCGAGTGCTATGGCCAACGTCTCCCCTGTGAGCGTAGCCTCGGCTTGGACGCTACACGAGGTGACGATATTACCTTGATCGTCCGCCACCACCGACACTTGTCTTTCTTTGCTTCTGGTCGCAGGAGCATAGTGGGCAGCGTCGGTATATTAGACGGTGCCCTCCGGCTGGGCGTCGAGGTGTTTCCGAAGGTATCTAACACATGCATCCCGGCGACCATTATGATGCTCTGGATGCATATTGCGCGGTAGGGGCGCTATGGTGAGTAAGGTTCGGATGTTTGATGGGATCGGGACCTGCTCTCGCGTAGAGCGTGAATGCTGTGGGTAGCCCAGCCGTGCGAGCAAATGCCTGCCTGTAGGGGTCAGTCTCAATCGCTCGAGTTGTCCATTCTGTGCGCTTCGATGTGTTCCTCGATGGTATTGTGTACCCCGAGAGCAAGTAGTCGTTCCGTGGAAGCATATAAAGGAATTCCGAGTGCTTGTTTAACGGATCTTCTAATAATTGTGTTTATACGGTTGGTCTGAGAGAGCGTCAGGTTGTGGTATGGGAGGTGATAGGTTAGCCGGCTGATAATGCATGCCTTGACCAACCGCAGCATATCGGCTTCCTTGAGTCCTGAGCGGCGGTTACTAACGCGCCTCATCATACCGATGATTTGCTCGCACTGTCGACCAAGGAGATCTACCGTGAAGTGAGCTTTGGCAGTGGATTGTAGGTGATAACCAAGGATTCGGACCCTTTGTGCAGTGGGAATTGGTATGCCTTGTATTCTCACTTCAATCACTGGATTGAAGTGAGAATACAAGGCATACAATTCCCTTGTTGAGGTACAGTGGAGTGAGCCGTGACTCCAGCCGAAAATTGACGGAGCCGATACACCACACGTCTTACGCCGTCGTGTGCTATAAGCGTCAACGCCCACCCCGTGTTTCGATGCTGTATATGAAATTGAAAAAGGGAATTAACTTGAAACTTGAAGCACATAAAAAATAACTGTTCAAAAGAATAAAAAAAAGAAAAGATATAGGATAAGCTGTAAGCGACAAATGGTGCCAGACAAATAGCCAGAATACCTTTTGTCACATTCCGCCTGACGACGTCGGTGGGCAGCTAATTATACAGTTTGATAATGCGCGAAAAAAAGGCTTGCTGGTATGTAGATGTGTGAGCAAAATTCTCCTTTATCTTGAAGGAGCCCCGCAGGGGCGTCTGCGTCAGCAGGCGTTTGGTGTGTTGCGACCCCACGTACCCGAGCACACGAGGGTTCGACCTTCCCGCGTGTAGCCGTGCGCGGCTTAGCCGTATCCGGGAAAAAGGGGATCCTGGGGGTTGAGCCGATGCTGGGTGTTTGGACCTTTAAGGCCCCCTGGCGGAGGCAACACACGTCTTCGGCCTCGGCTTCATAGACGGCACCTCCAGACTGACCCACCTGGAGCACACCGGCAGTCGCCTTTTCCTGTCTCTCCCTCCTCGAATCTTCGTCTTTATCTCTCACTTTTTTACCTTTCCTGTCTCCTTCTCTCTTCTATTTACTTCCTTTCTCCTGGCGGCAAGGGTTAACCCTGTGTGGCTATCCAACCTTGGGTTTACCATATTCGTTTATAGTGACGGCGTACGACTGGCGTCGTGCAGACTTGTATGCAAGCTCTGCCACGTCCCCTCGTTGGGCTCAGTGGTGGGCGGTCGGCGCTGTTGCCGAATGTATACATTTTTTCATGGAAACTTCTTTCCGCAAACTTCCTGATCGCCCTCAGAAACGAGGGCGCACCGAGGATTTATTCCAGTTTTTCGGACGCCAAGTCCAAAACTTCCCCCGCTTTCACGTTGTTCACTCTGAAGAGACAGACAAACCAGTGCGAACCATTTCACCGTTCCTTGTGTCAAAGTCCTTGACTGATGTTTTTGGTCCAGGTTACAAGGCGTCAAGGATGGCAAGTGACCTCCTCTTGGAGCTCCGCGGCCAAAAGCAATGTGACAAATTACCGAGGCTAGTGTCACTTGGGGAGACCCACCTAACAGTAACCCCGCACAGTACAATGAACACCACCCATGGTGTTGTGTCGGATGATGATTTGCTTGAGCTTACTGAAGCGGAACTCCTGGGGGGTTTCAGTGAGCAAAATGTTATCAATGTCAGAAGAATTAAAATCAGGCGAAATGGTAAAGAGATCCAAACCAAGCACATTTGGTTCAAGTGTCCTGCCCGAGTCAATCGAGGCCGGGTACATCAAGCTCCGTGTTAGGCCGTACGTGCCAAACCCGCTCCGTTGTTTCAAATGCCAGCGCTTCGGCCACAGCTCGCAGAGCTGCCGACGCCGCCAAACTTGTGCTAAATGCAGTGCTAAAGAACACACCACTGAAACTTGTGAGAACGCTCTCCACTGTGTAAAATGTGATTGCGAGCACGCCGCGTACTCGCGGTCGTGCCCATCCTGGAAGAAAGAAAAAGGAATCGTAACAATCAAAGTGAAAGAAAACATCTCATTCAAGGAGGCACGCAGGCGGGTAGCATACCTGCCAAAGAAAAGCTTTGGCGAAGTGGGGTGTCAGGGGCAGCGTCACAACGGCCTCCGGCGGCTGTCCGACCCACCAGCACTGAGTCGGCAGCTACGCCATCTGCCCCCACGGCGGTTGCAGCTAGCGCTGCTCCGCCAACCCAGCAGACGGGGCCATCGAACCCGAAGGTGGGCGCAGCCGATGCTGCCCCAGCCTCCGAGGCCCCTTCCAGCGCTGGCAACAGCCGGCGCAGCCAAATCCCTCAGGGAGCCCCATCGACCTCCGGGCTGGTGGGCGCAGGGATCTTGCTCTCCAAAGCGGGACTCTCTCGGGTAACTTCTCGCTCGCAAGAGCACGTGTCCGGCGCCTAACAAGAGGCAATGGACACAACACCTATCCTCAAGGCGCACCAAGCGCCTCAGGAGCGGTGAGGCTCCCTCGAACGCTCCAGAAAGGGCAAAGCTCCCGTTACAGGGCCTCGAAAGGGCTCTGTAAATTAATCTCTGTAATTTCCATAATCACTACTTCTGTTTCTGTACACACAGCACCTATTGACTTCCAATATGGATACACAAATAATTCAATGAAACGTCAGAGGTCTTCTTAGGAAGCTTGATGATGTGCAAGAGCTTATCCAAAAACACTATCCAAAAGTGCTGTGTCTAAAGGAAACACACCTAAAACTACAACATACAAACTTTCTCCGACCGTATGTGAAGTTCTTCAAGGATCGCGATGATGCTCTCGTATCATCAGGCGGTGTTGCCATGTTTATTCATAAAAGTATTTCCTGTCAGCGTTTACAGCTACAAACGTCCCTTTAAGCAGTGACGGTTCGAGCTGTTCTTCTAAATAAACTCGTCACCATTTGCTCGCTTTAGGTACCCCCACATTACAAACAAAAAAAAAAACATGAATTTCAGTCATTTATAGACGAATTGCCAGAACCTTATGCTATTCTTGGCGATTTCAATGCGCTCAGCTGCCTGTGGGGCGCCTCTCGTATAGACGCACGAGGTCGTCTTGTTGAACAGTTCCTTTTTTCTTCTGGTGCGTGCTTGCTGAATAAGAAGAAACCCACATATTACTCTCTAGCAAACAGAACATTTTGATCAATAGATCTTAGTCTAGTTTCCCCGTCTATACTGCTCGAACTTGAATGGGAAGTTACGAACAATCCTTACGGGAGCGACCACTTACCCATACTGATAAGAACATCTAAAGAAAACGAATATCCTCCACAAGCTCCTAGGTGGAAGATAGACACAGCGGACTGGGAGAAATTTCGAACTCTCACTAGCATCTCATGGGCTGACGTGTTTTCTTTAGAAATTGATGCTGCTGTGAAGTATCTTACAGCATTCATAATAGATGCCGCATCACAATGTATATCCGAAGTGAGTGGTTTGGCATGCAAACGACGTGTACCGTGGTGGAAAAGCGAATGTAGGATTGCCTGTAAGAATCAGAACAAGGCATGGGGGTCGCTACGCGCTTCTCCCAGGGCGGAGAATCTTGTCAACTTTAAAAAAAATAAAGTCCCAAGGCAGGCAAACCCGCCGACAGGCCAGAAGAGAAAGTTGGCACAAGTTATTATCGAGTATTAACTCGTTTAGAGATGAGGCCAAAGCCTGGAACAGGGTTAATAGGATTAGAGGGCGGCAAACACATTCACTCCCTCTGGTAAACACACAGGGCGATACACTGCAAGACCAGGAAGACTCACTTGGGGAGTACTTTGAGAGCGTGTAAAGTCCAACAAATTATTCACAATCCTTTCTCAAATACAAACAAATAGAAGAACGTAAGCCATTACCAAGAAAATGTCGAGAGAATGAGCCTTACAACCGTCCTTTTAGTATTGCCGAATTGAGAGCTGCCTTGAGCGCATGCAAGAGCTCCGCACCAGGATCTGATAGAATCATATATGAAATGCTCAAATACTTACACAATGATACGCAACTTACACTACTCACACTTTTCAACACCATCTGGGATGCAGGGTACCTTCCAACCGCGTGGAAGGAAGCCATTGTGGTCCCTGTTTTGAAACAAGGCAAAGACCCATCCTCAGTGACAAGTTACCGCCCAATAGCCCTCACAAGATGCATTTGTAAGGTGTTCGAAAAAATGATAAATCGGCGACTCATTCATTTCCTTTAACAGAGCAAAATGCTTGATCCTTATCAGTGCAGCTTCCGAGAAGGGCGCTGCTCCACAACCGATCATCTCGTACGTGTTGAAGCAAATAACCGGGACGCATTTATACATAAACGGTTCTTTCTATCGATATTTCTTGATATGGAAAAGGCGTATGATACAACGTGGCGTCGCGGAATCTGAAGAGACTTGTTAGAAATGGGCATCCATGGTAATATGCTTAACCTAATAGAAAGTTATCTGTCCAATCGTACTTTCCGGGTAAAAGTCGGCAATGTACTTTCACGTCCTTTTACGCAAGAAACGGGTGTACCCCAAGGAGGCGTGCTCAGCTGCACGCTCTTTATCGTGAAGATGAACACGCTTCGTGCTTCATTACCACCGGCCATCTTTTACTCTGTCTACGTGGACAACATTCAAATTGCTTTCAAATCTTGTAACCTCGCAGTCTGCGAGAGACAGGTACAGCATGGCCTGAACAAAGTGTCAATGTGGGCAGAAAAAATGGATTTAAGATCAATCCTAACAAAAGCTCTTGTGTTCTTTTTACAAGAAAGAGATGCCTGATCCAAGACCCTTGCTTAGAACTATGTGGACAACAGATTCCTGTAAACAAAGAACACAAATTTCTAGGTGTTATACTTGACTATAGACTCACTTTCGTCCCCCACATTAAACATCTTAAAGAAATATGTCTGAAAACAATGAACCTAATGAAACTTCTATCGCAGACTACGTGCGGTAGTGACAGGAAGTGCCTAATGAATCTCTATAAGAGCCGGATTCGTTCACGATTAGATTATGGTGCCATGATCTATCATTCTGCCGCCCCGAGCGCGCTAAGGATGCTGGATCCTGTCCATCATCTAGGTATCCGCCTAGCCACTGGCGCTTTCAGAACAAGCCCGATCGAAAGCTTATATGCCGAATCGAATTAGTGGCCGCTCCACTTGCAGAGATCATACATCAGCTTTACATATTTCCATAAAGTAAACTCCAATACTGAACACCCATGTTTTAATACCGTTACCGAAATGACGTGTGCATCACTTTTCCGCAATCGTCCGTCTATAAGACAGCCTTTCTCGCTGCGTGTGAAGGAGCTTAGCGATGAAATGCATGTCCCACTCCTCGAGCTTACCGTAATGCACCTAACCAAGCTCTTACACCCTTGGGAGTGGCAGGTGATAGAATGTGACGTATCCTTTTTAAAAGTCACAAAACACGCTCCAGAGGTCGAAATAAGAATGCATTTTCTACAAATTCAATACAAGCACTCGTGCACAGAGTTCTACACAGACGCTTGTAAGTCACATGCGGGAGTGTCCTATGCAGCCGTCGGTCCATCCTTCTCAGAATCTGATGTACTACATCCAGAAACAAGTATCATTGCGGCAGAGGCCTACGCATTATGGTTGGCTGTAAAGCATATACGGAAATCAAAACTCCAAAAAGCCGTAATATATACAGACTCCCTCAGTGTGGTGAAGGCCTTATTGTCACCCTACAAAAAGAAAAATCCTGCACTTACAGAGGTCTGTTCCAACCTGTGCAATGCTTATCTATCTAGCCAGCATATCATCATATGCTGGGTACTTGGCAAAGAGGAATCGAAGGTAACGTTCTGGCAGACCAGATGGCTACGTCAATTGCACCCCTTGCTGATAATAATGCTGGTTTGGTACCTCTCACAGATCTGAAACCTTACATACGGAAAAAACTGCGAAACCACTGGCAACGCATGTGGAACGCAGAAATAAATAATAAACTGCACGTTATAAAGCCACAGTTAGGTTTTTGGGCCTCCCCAACAAAATCTCGGCGAACAGATGTCCTATTCTGTCGCCTCAGAATAGGACACACATTTGGGACCCATCATTTTCTACTTACTGGAAGTGAACCTCCAACCTGTGGTAGATGCGGTGAGAGGCTGACCGTCCTCCATGTCCTCTTGGAGTGTCGGAAAGCCGAACCTGAAAGAAAGAAACATTTTCCGCTTGCATACCGTAATTACATCCCTCTACACCCGGCTATGTTTCTTGGTAAGGAACCGCTTTTTAACACCAAGGCAGTCCTCGACTTCTTAAAGGATGTAGTTCTACACGTTATAAGCCCATTAAATTTGTAGAGCATCCTCGCTCCAGAGGATGCCGCTGCGATAATTGTTTTGAATAGCACATGCCTCCAGGCCGTTGTGTTTCAAGAGCTCTAAGGAGGCAGTAGTGCTCTAGCATATCTTATATAACCTGATATATTTTTAGACATCATATCATCCTTTTTAAATGCATCTTAATGTTCATAGTAAACGTCTTAAGTCATCGGCATAATCTTATTATACAGATTTTACGCACTTTAGCGCGACCATTTTAAGGCCCCTCTACAGCCACATCACACCAACTTCATAGAACTCATGATTACACAGCAAACTCATAAACACGGACATGGCACTCTTTGGCCATACTTGGCCCTTGCACCATAAATCATCAAACATTCATTCATATCTTGAAGGAGTGGTCGTTCCGTTTTGAGAAGTACATTGGTGGCTGCAGATATTTATCTGTGTCGTGTACTGATCGATTCAGTAAAATATTTCTAATGAATGCCATGCGAAAATGTTTTCGACGTGTGGCGAGCTCATTGCAATGCAGGCGCCATTTATTGTCAGTAATGCTGCTTGGCGTAGAATATTTTTGTAGTCACGAAACGCGCTGCGTGATTTTGAATGACTTCGATTCTGTTCATTAGTATTTGGGTATGGAGGTCTCATATAGTGCACGCGTATTCCAGAATAGGGGGGACATTGGTAAATTAAAGCGAATGCTTCACCGTAAGCGGTGCATGTTTGACATTTCTTTAATGAAATTCAGAGCGCGCCCTGCTTTAAGTGTTATGAGATGAACGAGTTCATCCCAGGTTACATTTTACGAAAAGGCTACACTTAATCACCTTGCTTTGTTCACTTCTTCGATGACTTGGTTGTTTAAGGAAAAAAAGTGCCAAGTGGTACGCTTTTGCCAGTGAACCTGATATGTTTACATTTGCTAGTATTTAAGAGCATCTTCGATTTTTGTGACCAGGAGAAAATTAAGTCCAAATCGTTTTGTGAAGCTGACTGGGCTGATCAGCCCATTCTCTGTGTGAAACACAATCATCTGCTTAAAGTTGAGTTTTAGATGTAATGCAAGCAGGTTTCTCATTGATATAAATTAACAACAAAAACAAACCATGGACGCATCGTTGTGGTAGCGATGCGTCCTCAGAGTTAGCGATCACCATGGATTATTCTACGCCGTTTAATATTACCATATATGTACGACCACTTAGGTTGTTGCGAAGCAAATAGAAAATTTTATCGGGCAAACGAAGCAAAGATAGTTTATAGAGAAGAAGATTGTGCAATACATTGTGAAGACTTTTCGGAAGCCAAGTAGTAAGCAATCGATCTGTAAGGCCTTGTCGAGTAAATTGAAGAAGACGAGGGCGAATTGGGTTAGCTGAGTTACACAGGAATGGCGAGAGCGATAACCATGCTGAATATAACAACAAAGTTATTATCCTGAAGGTCAGCTAAAATAGTAATGTACAGAACATGCTCGAGCGTCTTGCAACAAACACTAGTTAGGGATATTGGCCCGTAGTTAAAGACCCTGTCCCATACACCTTATTTGTGAATGGCAAGAACGTTATCAGGTTACCTGACCTAAGGTAGCTTACAGTCATTCGAAGACTTCTTGAATAGTATTGTTAAGTATTTAAAACAAATATGCCACCGCAAGATCTGAGGAGATAGCTTGAGATACCGTCAAGGCTTCATACTCTGCGCTAACCCTGGCATCATACAAGATGTGGACGTGCTCGGTAAGGTGCGCTGCAGTGACCACAGGATGGTAAGAACTCGAATTAGCCTAGACCTGAGGAGGGAACGGAGGAAACTGGTACATAAGAAGCCGATCAATGAGTTAGCGCTAAGAGGGAAAATAGAGGAATTCCAGATCAAGCTACAGAACAGGTATTCGGCTTTAAGCCACGAAGAGGATCTTAGTGTTGAAGCAATGAACGACAATCTTGTGGGCATCATTAAGGAGTGTGCAATAGAAGTCGGTGGTAACTCCGTTAGACAGGATACCAGTAAGCTATCGCAGGAGACGAAAGATCTGATCAAGAAACGCCAATGTATGAAAGCCTCTAACCCTACAGCTAGAATAGAACTGGCAGAACTTTCGAAGTTAATCAACAAGCGTAAGACAGCTGACATAAGGACGCATAACATGGATAGAATTGAACAAGCTCTCAGGAACGGAGGAAGCCTAAAAGCAGTGAAGGAGAAACTAGGAATTGGCAAGAATCAGATGTATGCGCTAAGAGACAAAGCCGGCAATATCATTACTAATATGGATGAGATAGTTCAAGTGGCTGAGGAGTTCTATAGAGATTTATACAGTACGAGTGGCACCCACGATGATAATGGAAGAGAGAATAATCTAGAGGAATTCGATATCCCAGAAGTAACGCCGGAAGAAGTAAAGAAAGCCTTGGGAGCTATGCAAAGGGGGAAGGCAGCTGGGGAGGATCAGGTAACAGCAGATTTGCTGAAGGATGGTGGGCAGATTGTTCTAGAAAAACTGGCCAGCCTCTATACGCAATGCCTCAAGACCTCGAGCGTACCGGAATCTTGGAAGAACGCTAACATAATCCTAATCCATAAGAAAGGCGACGCCAAAGACTTGAAAAATTATAGACCGATCAGCTTACTGTCCGTTGCCTACAAAGTATTTACTAAGGTAATTGCAAATAGAATCCGGAACACCTTAGACTTCCGTCAACCAAAGGACCAGGCAGGATTCCGTAAAGGCTACTCAACAATAGATCATATTCACACTATCAATCAGGTGATAGAGAAATGTGCGGAATATAACCAACCATTATATATAGCTTTCATTGATTACGAGAAAGCGTTTGATTCAGTCGAAACCTCAGCAGTCATGGAGGCATTGCGGAATCAGGGTGTAGACGAGCCGTATGTAAAAATACTGAAAGATATCTATAGCGGCTCCACAGCCACTGTACTCCTCCATAAAGAAAGCAACAAAATCCCAATAAAGAAAGGCGTCAGGCAGGGAGATACGATCTCTCCAATGCTATTCACAGCGTGTTTACAGGAGGTATTCAGAGACCTGGATTGGGAAGAATTGGGGATAAGAGTAAATGGAGAATACCTTAGTAACTTGCGCTTCGCTGATGATATTGCCTTGCTTAGTAACTCAGGAGACCAACTGCAATGCATGCTCACTGATCTGGAGAGGCAGAGCAGAAGGGTGGGACTAAAAATGAATCTGCAGAAAACTAAAGTAATGTTTAACAGTCTCGGAAGGGAACAGCAGTTTACGATAGGTAGCGAGGCACTGGAAGTGGTAAGAGAATACATCTACTTAGGACAGGTAGTGACTGCTGATCCAGATCATGAGAGTGAAATAATCAGAAGAATAAGAATGGGCTGGGGTGCGTTTGGCAGGCATTCGCAGATCATGAACAGCAGGTTGCCATTATCCCTCAAGAGAAAAGTGTATAACAGCTGTGTCTTACCAGTACTCACGTACGGGGCAGAAACCTGGAGGCTTACGAAAAGGGTTCTACTTAAATTGAGGACGACGCAACGAGCTATGGAAAGAAAAATGATAGGTGTAACGTTATGGGATAAGAAAAGAGCAGATTGGGTGAGGGAACAAACGCGCGTTAATGACATCTTAGTTGAAATCAAGAAAAAGAAATGGGCATGGGCAGGACATGTAATGAGGAGGGAAGATAACCGATGGTCATTAAGGGTTACGGACTGGATTCCGAGGGAAGGGAAGCGTAGCAGGGGGCGACAGAAAGTTAGGTGGGCAGATGAGATTAGGAAGTTTGGAGGGTCAACATGGCCACAATTAGTACATGACCGGGGTAGTTGGAGAAGTATGGGAGAGGCCTTTGCCCTGCAGTGGGCGTAATCAGGCTGCTGATGATGATGATGATGACCGTCAAGGCCAGGCGCAGAGTTTCTTTTTAATCTTGTGAGGAGGTTCATAAAGCGTCAGTCGCCGATATTAGCGCTTTTAATGAGGTTGAACACGTTTAAACGTGTTCAATCACGTTAATACCGGCTTTCACGTTAATACCAGCCTTGCTTCCTGCCACGACTTCCTCTATGTGACAAATTAAATCTCGAAGGCCGTGCTTTTGCAAACTGCATGCTCCAGGAGCAAGCGTAGATTTTGGAGGCTACATTCAATTGTTAACCGCAGTGCGGCGCTGCCGCAGCGTGATCTGCAGGCGGTGATTGAAGCATGGGGGCATTATCGGGTTTAATCTGTCAATTGGGTACAGCAGTAGAGCAGCAGCGTCCAGGTTTATTTTATGCGGACGACATTGTGTTGCTACCTAAGAAATAAAGTGATTTGCAACGTCTAATATCTGTGGAGAGGAAGGCGAGAATGTAGGTTTGAAATTTATCGTTAGAAAATCAGGTGTTATGGTATTCAGTGAAAACATTAGACAGTGGGAATACGGGGCCAGGAATTACCTCGGGTAAAAGAATATAAATACCTTGATATATAGATAAACGAAGAAAATAAATATATGGAAACACAGGAAGAAACAATAACAGTAAAGGGGAAGAGAAATGGAGCCATTATGAAACACAGAGCGCTATGGCGATACATTAGGTACGAGATGCTCCAGGGTATGTGGAAAGGTGTAATGGTTCCAGGACTTACTTTTGAAAATGCGGTTGTTGGCTTGAAATTAGATGTACAATCAGGACTCGAAGGCAAACAAAGGTCCGTGAGACGCCTCGCATTGAGCGCTCGCAGGAAGACTACAAATGAAGCTGTAGGGCTGGACAAGTTTCGAAGTGAGGGAAGCTCACGATAAAATTGATTATAAAGAACGACTGGAAGAAATGGAAGAAAGTAAATGGGCCGGAAGAGTGTTGAGGTATTTGTACAGTAAAAACATTGATTCACAATGGACAAAAAGAACTAACAAGCTTACCAGCAAGTATGCGGCCTGTAAGGTGAGCAACACAGCAACAAAGAATGTGAAGCGGAAAGTCAGAGAGGCTGAAATAATCTCATGGGTGGCGGCAATGGAAAAGAAACCTGCCATGAAAATCTACTTAAAAGGAAACAATGAAATCAGTAAATCAGTTATGATAACTCAAAGGGACGCTCACTACTTTTCGAAGCTAGAATAGGATTCCTTAGAACACGCACCTATAAGGACAGATATAAGCAGGATGAAGAAGCATGTGCTTGCTGCATTATATCTAGGGAAACGATGGAGCCTGTTTTATGAGAATGTGAAGACATCTGCCCAGCGGTCGATTAAGGCACCACTGGCCTCCTTGAAGCCCTTGGGTTCAACGAGGGCAGAAGGAAAGTAAACATGTCCGCAACAGAGATTAGTAAGAGGCAATTGCAAGATTGGGGGAAGAAAAGGATCGAAACGACAAAAAATAGAGATGTGCAAAAACAAGGTTCCCAAAAGGGGATAAGAAATTTGGTTATGGAAATTCATCGTTGTTTGATTTTTAATTTAACGGGGGTAGGACATTATGCAGCATAACAGAAATAGCTTCGTGGCGCAACCGACTGCCCCGTTCCAAAGGGGACGCTCATAACATCCATGCATGCATCCTGTATGCCCGGTAAACTTACTGGACGTTACATTAACGCGACAGCGTTAAGGAGCTCGTGTCGCAGAAAACCCGGTGTCGGCGTCCGCGGCGTTGGCCGTGAGCGATAAATCCCAGAAGGCACTTCATAAAAAACATCTTGCAATATGGGCTGGTGGGAATCGAACCAGGGTCTCCGGAGTGTGAGGCGGAGACGCTACCACTCAGCCACGAGTTCGTTCCTTCAAAACGGGACAAAATCGCCTCTAGTGAATGCAGTATTGCCTTAGAAACGTGCAGTAAAAAGTTATATTGCGGTGTGTATCGGTAATTATGACCATGTAACTTACAGAAGTCGCAGTTGCACGAGTAGCGAAGTACATCTCCGCTAAATTTCTTCTGCGCTCTGCGCTCACGCAGAGCCATCTTGCGGCAAAAACAGAAGACCCCCTCCTCGGAATGTAGGGCGCTGCCCCGACACGTGGCGCGCCACTCGCTCCATGATCGCTTCCGCCTTCATGGCGCGTCGGGGCCCGGCTATCTGTGCCGATCGCGACGTTTCGCTGGCGTAGCGCGTTTGAGTAGGCGGTGCGAACGGGGTGCGATAACGCTATCGCGTTCCACTCTTGAAGGCGAAGCTTAAGCGTCCTCCATTTTTTGAGATGGGTCGCTGGGCCACGTTCTGTGGGCATGAGCAAGTGCATGTTGCAATAGACGGTTTTTAATAATATTTTGAAAATGTCTGGCTAAAAGTGGTCCTCATCGTTTGCACAAGCTAACATGAAACCCCCGGACTTGTGTAACGCTATTATTTCGCTGTATCTTTCGTGTGATACGTCAGTGTTTATTACAGCGCCCATCCGAGCTGCCTTTGTTCTCGTCTGTCCACGTTCTCTTTTGAAAAACCTGGTAGTGTGGCTTGGAATCATGGTGTGTGGAATAATCTGTTGAGATTTATGTTTTCGTGTGCTGAAGTTCATCGGGAATTCCATAGTGTTTGCACCGCAAGGAGGGTTGGTGCGGCGGTGCCTGCAAGACGAAAGAGCATTTGAGCACTTCACATCCCGAAAGATAAGCATGTGTCGCGCTTGCGCACATTCTTGTTGCTTGTAGTTCATCTAATAAGCTTTGTGCAACTTGAACTGAGTGTTTTCTGAGCGTATGCTGCTTATGTTTGTGTGCACATTTAAGAATCACTTTGATGAGAGTTTCTGTGAAATGTATTACTTCTTGTCGTTTACTTGCTTTCTGTAGTGAAGTATGTGTTACCACGGCTGATTGTTGGGACTAAATGGGCAAACATTTGTCTAAACGCTGAAAGTTGCTGTTGGGTTGTTTCGCGGCGAGACATTCTTCGGCAAATATGCATTTCCGCCAGGTTACGTGTGTAATGCATGTCGATGTGTCATGGGCAGCGCGAGTGCGAACGCGACTGCTGTGTTTGACAATTGAGCAGATATTCGCTTGAGTGACGATTCTTTTTATAGATACAGTGTAATTTGAGTACAGTTTCGCGAGAACCTGTCTGCGTTGTTTGCGTTCTTGGATGCACTCACGTAGTTGTATTCCATGTTGCACGGCAAATATAGGCCGATAATACGACATGGAAGTTTCCTTTTTTTAATCGAGACATATAAATCAGATGCTGGATTTTATTATTATTTGGATCTGCAGAACATGATACCAGCTCTTGCGATCATAGTTTAACAGTGGGTTCCAGCGCTGCGTAATAAAATAAGGTGTGCGATTTTCAAGCCATGCTTTCCGCTCGATGTTTGCCACTCTCCACCGTTCACGTGCTGCTGTTACATTTAATAACGCGGGCGGAGTGGCAGTCAGATTAGTGAGGAAAAGGAAGAACCGTTTCGTACCTGACTGCACGGGCAGCTAGCAACAGCACAGTCTGTTTGAAACGACAGTTAGTTTAAGGCGCCACTGGTGCCCTGATCTTTTGTTTATGAAGTACCGTTTGACTTGTGCCCGTTTCTTAGCCGTGTGCATCCAGGCAAACTGTTTTTTGCCTATATGAAATTTATTGCATAAGTGAAAACGCTTGGCTTTTAGCTGCTTTCTTTTTCAGGTGCCTTGTGAGCTATCATCCAAGCACTCAATTCTAGAGGTCTGCTGTCAGAAGACGTGGCATATCGAAGTAACATGCTGATAATCCAATAAACCAATTGTTGTTTTACAGAAGCTTTCGGAATGTATTGTCAAAACTTTCTTTTAAATGTGTAAGCACTTATCCAACCTGTCATCTTTAAATCCAAACAATATTACACCTCATGTTTGTGAGAAAAACTCATCTAGAACAACAGGAACACTGGGGTGAGGGAGGTACAAGTTGTACTGCAAGTGTTATATTATAATAAAATTATTGTTGCATATTGCGAAATATGCATAAATATATAATCGGCACAAGGAAGAATGCATCTATACATATCTACATAAGATACATGATTTTAGCAATCATCATCATCGTCATCATCAGCCAGGCTACGCCCACTGCAGGGCAAAGGCCTCTCCCATACTTCTCCAACTACCCCGGTGATGTTCTAATTGTGGCCATGTTGTCCCTGCAAACTTCTTAATCTCATTCATCCTCCTAACTTTCTGCTGCCCCCTGCTACGCTTCCCTTCCCTTGGAATCCAGTCCGTAACCCTTAATGACCATCGGTTATCTTTCCTCCTCATTATATGTCATGCCCATGCCCATTTCTTTTTCTTGATTTCAACTAAGGTTTCATTAACTCGCGTTTGTTCCCTCACCCAATCTGCGCTTTTCTTATGCCTTAACGTTAGACCTATCATTCTTCTTTCCATAGCTCGTTGCGTCATCCTCAATTTAAGTAGAACCATTTTCATAAGCCCGAGGTATCTGCCCCGTACGTGAGTACTGGTAAGACACAGCTGTTATGCACTTTTCTCTTGAGGAAAAATGGCAACCTGCTGTTCATGATTTCAGAACGCCTGCCATACGCACCCCAGCCCATTCTTATTCTTCTGATTATTTCAGTCTCATGATCCCGATCCGCGGTGACTGCCTGCCCTAAGTAGATGTACTCCCTTACCACTTCCAGTGCCTCGCTACCTATCGTAAACTGCTGTTCTCTTCCGAGACTGTTAAACCTTGCTGTAGTTTTCTGCAGATTAATTTTTAGACCCATCCTTCTGCTTTGCCTGTCCAGATCAGTGAGCATGCATTGCAATTAGTCCCCTGAGTTACTAAGCAAGGCAATATCACCAGCAAATCGCAAGTTACTAAGATATTCTCCATTAACCCTTGTCCCCAATTCTTTCCAATTCAAGTCTCTGAATACCTCCTCTAAACACGCGGTGAATAGCATTGGAGGGATCGTATCTCTCTGTCTGACGCCCTTCTTTATTTTATCAATAGTGGCACGTAAAGGGTAAATAAAGGATGGACAGTCGATAGAGGATACAGTCGATAACTCGAACGAGCCTTCCAATTTTTTCTTCAGTTATCGCAGACTGGATGTTAAATCTTGCGCTTCACAAAGGTCAGCGGACTGCCTCATTTGGTCTGAATTTGACATTTAACAAGAAAGACAAAGAGAGCGAGCCACTGAACCTATTTATTTCATTCCATCACCTTTTTAAATGTAGTAGTTTGAACCTAAGCGTGCCAAAGCATTTAATGACGAGTCGACATCACTCCTCTCATATCATTGCCAACATGGTCGCTAAAACACGATTGTGTTGGCTGATATTTTCTACATATTTGCCATAATAAAGTAACAGATTGTTTTCTTATTCACAGAGTTTTCGCCCATTTCTAAATCTTAGTGTACCTAACCGCACTCTGTACTCACCGGCGTAACTTTGCGATGCCGCGTGACGACGCTAGGCAGGCTGTCGGTGTACGGCGACATATGGTTATATGCGCTCTATTGGGGCTCGAGTTTTTTATTGGCTAGGCTAATAATTTCTTATAAAGCACTCAAGTAAAAACTTGAGGAGGTGATTATCTTGTCTAAATGTTCCTCTATCGAATCAGGAAATTTTGCGTCCGCGCAAGTTCTACTTACCGCTAGGACGCTTTCCCACGAAGGGGAAACACGTGCAAGCACTGAAACCGGTATAACACAAATTCAAAAATGTTTTTCTAGTTTAAAATAAAAAGTAATTTGTTAAACGTTTCTCAGTTTGTAGACGAATGTTTCTAATAAATACACTATTTAGCGTTTTTTTACCCCGACCCCCTCTATGCTAAATTTACGATTAAACATAGGCTAAAACTAACTTTTTTGCAAATTTGTTGCCAGCTGTACAGGCCATTTCACGTTATATTAGTGGCAAATTATTTGTAACTTACAGTACAACCTTATGGCAATGAGTTACTACGAAACATAACATTTCGGTAAAAGTTATCTTTCTGCGCAAAAATTGCCAATGCGCACCACAGTTTGCATATTTTGTGCTGTATAAAAATCTCACGGAAACGTAAAGATCGACATCTTTTTTAAGTCAAAAGCCTTACTTCATTCTCAAGTGAAAATCGTGTGCTCACCTAATTTAAGAAGAGAGAGTTTGTTGACAATGCGTTTCACGACTCATACTTTCGAGCTTTCTAAAAAAACTTCACATGTACCTAGCGCTGCTGAAAAATTGTTTCTCAAAAATATTTTACAGAGAGATTTCTTGCTTTAAATAGATGGTCCTCAATTTTTTTCAGAGAAAGCGCTGATGGTCGAGCGGCAAGGTTGGGACAGTTGGCGTGGAACGACCCTTATATTAACGACCTCCCTGACTTTGTGAAATTGTCTTCAATTAACTTATTTGCTAATAAGCGTAAAATATGGTCAAATTAGTGACCCCGTCGATTTCACTAAACTAAAAGAAGACCTTAACAATTCATCCATAAGGTGCAAGACATGGAACATGAAATTCAACGTAAATAAACATAAATATATGCGCATTTTGCGCCACACTAACAATTCTGGCACACGGATGTATTTTCTGAATAGCGCCCATATTTGGCAAGTTAATTTCTACAAGTATCTCGGCCTTCATATAAGTCACGATCTATCACAACACATGCATGTTGATTACATAAGCTCTAACGATAGTCGCACTCTAGGCTATCTGCGCAGAAACTTTTACGTCGTCCAGCATCATTAAAGCTGACCTCTACAAAGCCCTTGTTCGCTCCACATTAGAATATGCCTCGGCCATCTGGCATCCCCTTCAGGCATCACTAAACCTCTCCCTTGAGGCCATTCAGAATCGCGCGTCCCGCTTTATTCTATCTGATAATTTTCGTCATACTAGCGTAACACTCAGGAAGCAAACCTTTAAAATACCAGATCTTTCAGCACGTCGCACACAGTCGCCTCTGCCTTTTCCACAAGATTTAGCACAACGCGGTAATTAAAGAGAAACTTTTAAGACCTTCTGCTTACTTTTCTTCCCGCAGCGATCACCTTCATAAAGTTTTCGTGCAATGTTGTCGTGCGAGCGCGTACTATTACTCGTTTATTCCTCGTACCTGCAATGACTGGAACCGCCTTCCCGGATCCATAGCCACTTCACAGACGTATCGAGGTTCAAGACTGCGGTTCTTCCTGCCATCTAGCAAATCTTTTATGCATTGTTTTGCATTCTTTTCCTGTGTATCTAACACTCCTTTCTGTAGCGCCTACGGGTTATGGTAGTATGTAAAATGAGAATAAAGAAATAAATGATATAAATAAATAAATAAAATGTAATTCTGGTACGACAACAGATATACGCAAATGAATTAAAATGATGGGGTCTGATGTGTGAAAAACATGATCTGATTATGAGGCACTCCATAATGGGGGACTCCCGGACACTTTGGACCACCTGAGGTTCCTTAAAGTGCACCTGTATCTAAGTGCACGGGTGTTTTCGCAATCCGTTCCCATCCTAATGCGGCCACCGTGCCCGCGATTCTGTCCCACAACCTCGTGCTCATCAGCCCAACACAATAAGCATAAAGAACCACGGCGGTGCATACGACAATGACACAGTAAAGTCATATAAGGGTTGTATTTTAAGTGGGGTAGAACACGTGCTGCGTATTACGATAACTACGAACGCACCGCTGAAACGCAAGCGAAAGTGGTGAGAAGAGCACAGTAACAAAATGATATGCACGAAATAAAAACCGAAATTTTCGACCCCGCAGCAAATCCAATAGGCGATTTCACAAACTTCTGTATATTGACGTAAGAAATTCTGGTAAATAGATAAACTACTCGTGGTATGTATGCGACGTTGAAATAATGCTTTCGGTAAATTTTCGTGCATACAATTTTTTTTAAATTTTTGGTGTCGTCCACGTGCCGGCTGTTATAGCCAATCAGGGTGCAGTGAAAGTAGAGCTACCTCTAGGGGATGCATCGGGGCTTGGACGCGGCGATTTTGCGACGTGCTACGCAAATATTGCCGCGAACCATTGGTCTGGGGCACCAGTTTTTTTTCTACTGGCCGTTGTATGTGAGAACCATGAAGATCACGAAGTCGCATGCTTCGTTCGGGAACTGCTGCTCCGCGCTCGTCTTCTCCCTCAACACGCAAATGAGGTTGTGCGCTGCGAAATAGTATCAGCCAGCGAAGTTATGTAGTGAGAAAACGCTGCAATGCTTAGCTTTTCGCCTGGCTGGTACATTTTTTCTAGTGCTTAGCGAAGAAACTTGTCTGTGTGTGCCTCGACTTATATCCGTTTTGACCCATGTTTCCGCGCGAAGCTCTAGGAAAGTTAGGCGGAGAGTTAAGGAACGGTACAAGCTGGCACTGCGCATTTTTAACAGTTGCAACGAGTTGTTTCTTCGTTTGGAACTAAGCAACACGGGCCGATTGAGGAAATAGATGAAGAAATGGATTAAGTACACTTGGTGATATTTTGTTCACTCCTACGAATAGTATATTGTGTTCGATTTGGGAGCGTACAGTTTAGGCCTTACCTTGGTAGGTCATGTAGGTTTTTTACAGCAGTGGTGTCGACACGTCTAATCGCGCGTACTGTAGAGAAATATGGTGTGAGAGCTTTGTGAAACCGTTTCTTGAAATATTTCAGGCAGCTGTTATGTTATAACACCCATTAGGACCGCTTTAAAAAAGTAATATCGTAATACAGAGTTCACGCAGTAAAAATGACGCATTACATTTGTTGCTCTTTCTCTCTCTCATATATATATATAAAGTGCTTTCATTGTGTCTCCACGCTCACAGGTGACCGCCTTCCCACACTTCACAAACATACACGGTTTCGCCTTTGACATTTCTAATGCTAACGAATTAACAAATAATGTTCTATATGGCAGATCTGCTTCATAAAGCAGGTAGATTATAAATTCTTCTTTTGAACATAAAAAAAAAACTTAAGGAATGCGGTGCAGTGAATGTAGAGAAATACAATTTATATGTTCTCATGTGTTTATATACTAAGTACCAAGGGCAAAAGTTTTGAAATCGCGAGCATCGGCCTCCCTCTCAGTCGGACGTACATACCATTGACCATTCGCTCTTCCTGGTTATTGCCAGCCGTCATGTTTTAAATTGCAATACAAAACATGGTGCTTGCTGGTGACCTAACCGCATGGCGGCATTTCCAAAGCTGATCACTTTCTGGCATGCTTTCACTTCTCCGACCTGAACACCAGCGGAACTCGTCATCGCGAACGGCGAGCAACCGATATATATACAAACATATATACACTGGATAATTATGAGGCAGCTTGAAAATAATAGTAATGCGAGGTCCAAGCAAGACAAAGCGGTCACAGGAAGATGCGAGACGAATTGATCGACAAAATGAGCACCATAGTTTTATTTTTTGGCAGCTTTGTGCCTAGCAGCATTCGCGCTCATTTAGTAGATGTACGTTGATACAATACCTATGGGACACATTTGGGTTATCGCACTACAGCAGACGCTAAAGTTCTGCCGTAAAACACCGAGTCAGATATAGTGACTGATTTAATGTCGTTTTCGTGCTATAAGGGCGTCGCGCCAAGCTCCATCAGAAAGATGATGATGATGATGATGATGATGATGATGATGAAGCAACATTTGCTGGGCCCGAAATAAATCGGTGGTGCACGCAGGCACCAGACGGGGTGGTTCCCTAGTTACGGGACCCATATGTTTCCAGCAGCTCCTGGCCTCTGTCCGTCAGTGCGAGCTGATTCGGTGGGGCGGGGCTGGATAACAAGGTCTCCCATCGCTCAAGGGGTTGGGGATTGGGGGTGTTGGTGGGAAGGGGAGGAGGGGGGGTCTTGAGTTCTGTGCACTCTGCCAAGACGTGCGGCAGGGTGCCCTTTTCTCTTCTGCAAAAAGGACAGAACATATGGTATTCCGAAGGGTACATGCGGTTCATGAGTACGGGATGCGCAAGCGATCCCGCCTGCGCTCGACGCAGGATCGTCTGTTGTTGCCTGGTGAGTTTGGGGTGCGGTTCTGGCAGTGTGCACCTTTCCTCTCGGTACATCCCGGTAATGTCCCGAAAGCTGGTAACCGGGTGCGATAGCTCTTCCGGCTCGTGCTCGGCCCAGATTGACATTTCTCGGGCATGGTAGTCGGCAATGGTGTTGCCTGCTACCTGCGAGTGAGCCGGGACCCACACGAGCTCTATGGCTCTTCCCGGAGGCTTGTGCTTGGCTAGAATGGCTCGGGCCGCGGAGGAGATTACCCCCCTGCGGAACCTTCTGTAGGCTGTCTTTGAGTCGGTGACTACGGTGTCCACGCTCGGTTGTGCGAGTGCGAGGGCCACGGCCGCTTCTTCGGCAACTGCGGGGTCTGTTGTCTTCAGGGACGCGCTGACGATCAGCCTGTCTTTTGATGTAACCACCACCGCTGCGCGCTCACTGTGTTTTCGGAGCGAGGCGTCGGCGTAGAGGACCCTGGGGTTCTCTTCCAGCTTCAGGGCTAGTGCTTTAGCTCGCGCGGTGTTCCTCTCGTCGTCCTTGCCCGGCGTCATGTTCCGGGGAAGGGGTTTTGTCTGAATGATCGTTTTCCAGTCTTCTGTAAGGGCCGTCTTTATGGGTACTGGCTCGATTTCTCATCCTGTTTTGCGTAGGACGGCTCGTCCGTGTTCCGTGTGACTCAGCCGGATTCTCTGATTAGAGAGGTGGGCTTCGATGAGCTCCTCCACCGTGTTGTGCGCGCCCATGTCTAGCAGTTTATGAGTGGACGAGTAAATAGGCATGCCCAGTGCTTGTTTCGTTGCCTTCGGGTATATACTATAGAAATCATAAAGCACCGTCACGGGTGCCATTCTGGTACAAGAATGAAACAAACAAACAAGCAAAGAAAACAAACCAACAAAGACAAAAATCGGTTCATTAGTAGCCGATACTGCGGAAAGGTAAATCGCAAATGCAATTGTGGAAGAAGGCGAGGTGACCTGGATTTCCCTATTCTCCCTAGCCTTTCTCCATAGCGCAGCAGATATGGCCCACGTCACATTCACGTCACACGGGGGCCGGCGTTCTACCACTAGGCCACGGTTGCTGTAACATACATTTGTGCGTGTCATACAGTGATAAAAAGTTACCAAATTCTAAAGTAGTTTAAGAGAAAGATTTAGCATGGCTCCTATGTAGATACGCTGTGATGGAAAAATCATTTTTCTCAGCAATGACTGAACTGACATTGATGAGGTTTGCAGCATATAAATTCAAATGTAGTGACTGTAAGAAGCTTATTTAGGATATCATATCTTTTACAAAAATGATTGAGATTTGTATTCATAAATAATATTGCAGCTATTGTACAGCGAAGAACGTTATCACAATTCTGCAGAACACAGCTTGTATATAAATCGGCTAAAATATGATTTATATTCACCGCTCTAATATATATCACTGATTTCTGAATAGCACTTCGGATAAACCATTACAAACATTGTAACATTTTCACGTAAGTGGTCAATTCGTATATCAAATGTGGCCCCTTTAGATACTTTAACTGATGCAGTTTACAAAACTACGATACCTGTTGTTTGTACAGAGTTGCGCATTTGTAAACTTAAACTTTGTGCCCCTAGTTTTCGGGAATTTACCAATTTTTAGGAATTTTTGAAATACATTGAAGGGCTTAAATCAACATTCTGCTTCTATCGTTAAGCGAATTCAACCTTTTCTCTCGAATGCACCTAATTTCATGCAAATCAGTCCCGTGGTTGCCTAGTAAAAGCATCTCGAAATTTTACTTGTATTTGGACAACGAAATAGCAATTGGCCTCCGAGTAAAGCTTCCTCTTAACAGCTTACGCTGCGCTAGAACTGAGTGAACTGTCCAAACGTTCTGGACGTTGGCATGTGGTTTGGAAACCTCTATGTAGATCTCTAGGCACCGTCTGCTACTCAGCCTAATCGATCAGTCCCTCACTGAAGATAACAAAAGAAAACTGTTAAATGTTACTAAATTGTGCGTTCACATTTTCGCGAAGTGTGCCCTGTTATTCGAACCAAGCGTCCTAGTCGGTCCGACACATGCCCAGCCCCCTGTCCACATGCATGGGGACGTTGGTAGCCACACTTGCTTGAGCAGAGCTGCGGGGACACCCATCGCCCATAATCTGCTTCTACTAGTCTTCCAGCGTAATAATGTGCTAGTCTCTTGATAATATTAGCGGTGTAAACAAGCAAGGCGCGCAAGCGTTTATTTGGAGGTCCTACGCGAATTTAGTGAGGCCGCATGTTGCACTTAAGGCACTGAAACTTAGGCTCCACACCTTTAAAATGGAGCTTTCGGACATCATGACGTGTTCGATAAACATATATGTGTACTCTATAGGTGCCTAAGAGCCGTGATCAGGCAGCATATAAGGTTATTGTGTCTCATTTACTCTTTCATAACGAAGAACAAACATGCACTCGCTGGCATTATAGTACTACGCTGTGTGATTCAACATAACACAAAGCGTTCACCAAATCAGGATATTGCAATTTGCTCTACGCAAGCAGGTAGCCGACAAATATCTAAAAAAAGTTAAGCGATGTATTATAAAACGACCAACGCACTACATGGCAAAATAATCATCGGTAAAGCGAATAGCGAACCGCCAAGGCCGTACCCCGGAAATATTTTTTTTTTTTGGGGGCGGGGGGTTTCGTGAGGTATAAGGGCGGCCATTTTGAAAGATTCGTGCTCAATTATTTTCACGTCTAAATCAAGCGCACCCTTGACATATATAGCAGCATAAACATACAAAGCACTTACTGACACGGACATTTGATATAATCACGTTGTGCTAAATAGTAGGTGGCGGAAGCGATAATTTTGGGGGGTGTCAGGACCCCCTACGGGCCCTACTAGTGGCAGTCCAGCACACGGTGCACTGTTACTTTGGGGATTGCATTACGTATTGTTGCGCTGGTCTCAGATGCTATTGCGGAGTCTTATAGACCTAACGACCCCGTGATCATCACTGTTATCATGAACAACTTTATTTACAATTTCGACGCAGTTGTCGGAGTCTCTAGGGACAAAAATATGTTGCTAGTGGTCTACGGGAGCTGCAAAGCATCGCGGTCTAATCAGCCTGAGAATGACGGGTAGTATATGTAGTTTCCTTAACTGCGTCATTCCTGCGTCAAAAAACTTTGTCACTTCATATTACATGGCTCATATCTATCATTTCGGTAAGCTATTGCGTTATGAATGCCACAATTCGCAATGATCCGCCGCGGGTCGGCTCCCCATTGCACTATCTCGGGGATCGGTCCACGTAAACGCAGTTGTTTGCTCACCACAACGACACGAAAATTTCTTTGGAAGGTAGAGGTATACAGCTTAGCTGTTATAACGCATGAACGTGGGATATAATGAACGAGACGAGAGAAATAAAAAAAAATGATTGCAGTGTCGTATGCTGGTGTTCTTTTTCGTGGGCAGTGATTTCGCCAATCCCTGCAGGCTGAAAGTTTTTATATATTGAGCATCTGAAGAGGCGTTTAAGCTTATGAGAAAAAAACACTTAAACGAGTACAACAAATTCATTTGGTTGTCATGTGGAACAATTCGCAGGCGGTGCACTGTGCGACAGGAGTTCTGTACAGTCAGCTATTTCCATCCGGTCGTGCGTATATTAAGTAGAGAGAAATTTGAGATTGGGATGAATACAGTTGTTTGTGCGCAACAACTCTCATCCACACTTTGCAACGCACTGTAAAAAAAAATTGGCTGAGGCTTAGCTTGGTTAAGCCTAGTCAGATGCGAAGCGTATTGGTGGCTAAACTTGGTAAGTAACTTGTCGCCGAGCCGCATACTGAGCACGTTGCTTGGCCAGACGTTCTTCCCGCTATTCATCAGTCTGTGTAGCACGCCGCAACCTTCGCTTCTCATTCCAACGAGCAGCTGTCTCCAGGAGGCATCTCACCTCGTGAGTGTCTAGCAGAGGCAAGCGCAGCTGCTTATATACCGCCGCGACGCCGCGAGTTGGAGCCCCGTTTCTCCTCTGTCGTGACGTCACGGTGTCACGTGGTCAGCCTTGAAGGCGACGCCGCGAGTTGGAGCCCCGTTTCTCCTCTGTCGTGACGTCACGGTGTCACGTGGTATTGAAGGCGACACCGCCGCGCCTGAGGAGCTGGGTTGAGCTCTCGAGCGACGGCGCGAGTTGGAGCCCCGTTTCTCCTCTGTCGTGACGTCACGGTGTCATGTGGTATTGAAGGCAACACCGCCGCGCCTGAGGAGCTGGGTTGAGCTCTAGTAATATGCTTCGCATAAAAAATATTCAGCGCGCTTCCACTACTGTGAAGAGGGGTGCAAGCGAAGCTCGCGATCCGCGGCTCTTCATTGTCGTAACGCCTCGGCGTCGCACTCTCTCACGGCGATGTCGCCACGTCGACGACGACCCCTTTCTCGAGCAAGTTCCGAGCAGCGTTCATCAAACGCCGCGTGTTCTTCGGCGGAACGCACGAGGCGCGGCCGGTTCCCGCTGCTGTTCCTTCAATACAGCCTGCTCTGAGTTTTCTTATTGCAGTCACAGCTAGGTGCTTGTGCCTGCGGGTCCATATCTACGTTTACTTTCTGTGGTACCATCATACAAAAATAAATCCACTACGTACAGTGCTAGCCCAAGTAGTTACACCTTGTGCGCAGTACAGCAGCCGGCCGGAATTCGATAAGTGCGAAATAGGAGTAAGAAAAGCAACCAACTCAGCCGAGCAATAATCAAAGCCCACCGAAGAACAATACTGAAGGACAAATGTTTAAATGCAGCACCCTGTTTTTAAGGGATATGATATACTTCTGTGCAAAACTAAACGAGGGGGAGGGGCGGGGTATTCTGTAAGAGTCCATTTAGCGGACTGTCCATTTCGACCGCTACTGATTGGCTAGGGCCGCTCGTATTCTTCTCGCTCGTACAGCTGCATCCAATCTGTAGCAGAAGGCCAAATTGACAGTCCACTAGGTGGACTATTATAGAAACCCCCCCTCCCCCGAGGTGCATTTGCCGTGCAAATACATTCTTGTGTTTAACCGTTCCCTATCTCGGATTTCTTATGGCTGTTAGGAAGCGTTGCAAAGTACTGAACTGTTAGTTCGTTGTACAATTAAATTGTCAGTCAGCACTGCAGGTCGTTATTCTATAGGCCCTCATTTTCCCTGTGTCCTTGGCACTGCTCCCACCCAAATACGAGTAAATAAATAGCCATTTTTTTTGTAATTATGAATCAAATTCTTCTATTGTGTATTTCATTGTAATTTTTTTTGTCAGCTCTCTGCTGACCCCAAACTTGGTGTAAAGTGAATAAATGGAACTGTACATCCATCGGGAGCTTGATTTAGCGTTTCACGCTGACTTGCTGGCGTATCCAATTATTAGTTATCCCCTATTGAATCTCAACGAAAGCCACCGAAACAGTCATTCATTGAAAACAAACTTTTGTACTTCCGAACGGAGCCATGCACAAAGCCCTTGAGCTCAATAACATATTTGTAAGGAAAATGCAGCTTCTCTTTACAGCAATAGGCTGAATAAAACGGGGAATAAACAGAAAGGTCGAGATATGAGTGATCAAGAGTTGTCAAAGAACTGATGCCTCGAGCAGGAGCCTACAGTTTTACAAGGAAATCAATAGATCCAGTCGGAGACATCCCTTGTTCGACCACTCTGAAGGATGAATGCGCCAATTGGCAACACATTGCAAGGTCCCCAATTCACGTTTGAAGGACGGGAACGTGGTGTGCACCCCCCCCCCCCCCCCCAGGGTGCGGGGACAGTATTCACTTGAATGTAATGAATATTTGCTTTCCAGATACTTTCTTTTGAACCCCACGTTGTAATTCCAAAATATGGGTCCACTTTCATTTGCTTTGATTTATCAGTTCTTTAATTCAACTAGTCAGTACATTCAATAATGTCCCCCCTATGTTGTCCTTGATGCCTTTGTTTGTTGGCTTCTTTATATATATATTATACTACCGAGACCGATCAAGTTGTCCAGCGCTGTTTATTCCACAAAAGGCAACGCCGCAGCTCACGCGCGAAGAAATCGAAGAACAGGGAAGATGATGATGGCTATGTACAAATGAAAACGACGAAGTACGTTAATAGTGCTTACACTAACTTCCCCCCGTCATGGAAGCGGCCAGCCTGGCCGCAGGTTAGAGATTATCTAAACGGGGAGTGAAGGGCTTCGTCCGCGAGACGTGAACAATTTCGGCATTTCGGCGGCGCCGGTCAGTGACGGAGTGTACTGGGCGGACGAGATAGTTCACTGCAGATGTTTGCTGCACAACGGTGTATGGGCCAATGTAGCGTGGAAGGAACTTCTCACAGAGGCCTGGGGTGCGGACTGGAGTCCAAAGCAGGACTTGGTCTCCAGGGTGAAAACGTAGGTCACGGCATTTGTTGTCGCAGTAACGCTTGCGCTCAGCTTGGGTAGCTTCTGTGCTTTGCCGGGCGATTTGACGGCAATGTGCAACTCGGGCAGCAAAATCATCTGGAAGCGACGCGTTAGGCGAAGAAGGTGCGAAAAATAGTTCTCTGTCGAATATGGTGGAAGGAGATCGTCCATCCACAAGGAAGAAAGGGCTGTAGCCGGTAGTCCGTTGAATAGCAGTATTATATGCGAATGTCACAAAAGGAAGAATTTTATCCCAGTCAGTGTGATCAGGACGGATGTACATGGAAATCATGTCAGACAGCGTACGGTGGAAGCGCTCAGTAAGGCCATTGGTTTGCGGATGATAAGTAGAAGTAGATTTGTGGACGGTATTAGTGGCTCGAAGAACTTCCTCGAGAACATGTGAAATGAACGCCTTGCCACGGTCACTGAGAAGAACGCGAGGAGCCCCATGGCGCAAGACGATGGCGCGCAAGAAAAAGTCGGCGACCTCAGAAGCGGTGCCGGATCGCAGAGGGGCAGTTTGGCATATCTTGTTAAATGGTCGACCGATGTGACAATCCAACGGTGACCAGAGGGTGTCAACGGCAAGGGACCATATAAATCAATGCCAACAAATTCAAAAGGTGCGTCCGGGCAAGGGAGAGGTTGTAGTAAACCGGCAGGAGGGAATGTCGAGCGTTTGCGGTGCTGACATGACGCACAAGAGGCAATGTATTCGGCCACCGTTGAGGATAGGCCAGGCCAGAAGCAGCGGGTCTTTATGCGGTCGTAAGTCTTGTGGAAGCCTAAGTGGCCAGGCGATACATCGTCGTGAAGTGCCTCTAATACCCGCAAACGAAGGCAGCGAGGTAGAACTGGGAACCACCGGTGACCTGTTGGGTGGTAAACGTAGCGGTGTAGCACGCCACTTTAAAGGCGGAATTGTCGAAGTTGGCGTCGCAAGCGGCTGTTGGGTGGTTCGGCGACCCCACTAAGGCGACCCATGAGAGCTCGACAGTAGGAGTCGGCCCGCTGAAGCGAGACGAAATCAGAGCGTGATGAAAGCGTAACTTAGTCCAGGGGCGTTATCGAGAGTTGGTGAGAGGCAGGCGTAGCATCGGAACGACGTGGTTGGGGAGACGACGGCGCGTTACCTGGAGAGAGTGAGAGTGGGCAGCGAGACAATGCGTCTGCATCATGATGGCGTGTTCCAGACTTGTAAGGTATAGTGAAGTCATATTCCTGCAAGCGGAGTATCCGGCGTCCTAAGCGTCCTGACGTGTTTTTCATTGATGACAGCCAACACAGAGCATGATGGTCGGTGACGATGGTGAAGTGGCGGCCGTAAAGGTATGGGCGAAATTTCTGAATCGACCAAACGATAGCCAGGCACTCTTGCTCTGTAATGGTGTAGTTCCGCTCAGCTGGAGAAAGTGTCCGGCTGGCATATGCTATGACTTGCTCTTTAGATGCTGTATTACGTTGCAGAAGTACTACGCCAATACCTTGTGCGCTTGCGTCAGTATGGAGTACGGTGGGGGCACGATTATCGAAGTGGCGAAGCACTGGTCCGGAAGTAAGATGCCGCTTAAGAGCTTGAAAAGCCGACTCGCAGTCGCTAGTCCACGTGAAAGAGGCACCGGTAACCAGTAGCTTGTGTAGAGGAGCTGCTATTGCTGCGAAGTTGCGTATAAACCTACCAAAATATGACGCCAAGCCGAGGAAACTACGTAGATCTTTCTGTTGCTGGGGGCGAGGAAACTGAAGAACGGCACTAATCTTTTCGGGGTCAGGCTGGATGCCATCTTTTGAGACGACGTGATCCAATACTTTTATTGTTTTGCTTGCAAATTTGCATTTTTTTTATAGATCTGGAGACCAGCATTCGCAAGGCACTTGAGAACTTCGTCTAATCGATGAAGATGTTGGCTAAAGTCAGACGAAAAAATGACAATATCGTCCATATAACAGAGGCATGTCTTTCATTTTAGACCACAAAGAACGTTGTCTATCATGCGCTCAAATGTGGCAGGAGCATTACAAAGGCCAAAAGGCATCACGTTAAATTCATAAAGGCCATCCGGTATAGCGAATGCGGTCTTTTCTTTGTCAGTCTCGTTCATCGGAATTTGCCCATATCCTGATCGAAGATCAAGGTTGGAGAAATACTCCGCCCCTTGTAGTGTCCAAAGCGTCGTCATTTAAGTATTGGATATACGTCCTTGTGTGTGATCTTATTGAGCGCTCAATAATCCACGCAAAAGCGAACTGAGCCAACTTTTTTCTTTACCAGAACCACGGGAGACGCCCATGGGCTAGATGAAGGTCGTATTATCTTCCGCGCAAGCATGTCAGCGACCTGTTGTTCAATGACCTTTCGTTCGGATGGCGATACACGATAGGGGCGTCGTCGTGTTATAGCGGAACAATCGGTTTCGATGCGGTGTGTAGCCGCAGGAGTTTGGCTCAACACAGGGGAACAGCTATCGAAACAGGCTTTGTGTTTTGCCAAGACCACCATTAAGGCTTCGGACTGCGCGGCTGTTAGGTCAGAACCAAGAGCGGCTGGAGGAGGGAAAGAATCATCCAAACCTGAGGTTGGTGCTGGCGATGAAGAAGGGCAAAGCGGGACTAGAGAGATAGGTTGAGTGTCGGCGAGGGTTGCCACAGTCATCCCTTTGGGCAGCATCACAGGATCTGGGGTCGTGTTGCAAGCAGACAGAAGGGTGCGGCCGCGTGAAAACCGGACGAGACAGGTGACAATGAGAATTCCGCAAGAAGTACAGTGGGAAGAAGGGGCGACTAGGGCGTCTACGTCGGCGATCTGACTGGATGTTACGGCTACAACGTCTTCGTGACCAGGACGCAGGACGTAGTCTGCAGCGATGGCCAAGTTCACGCATGAAAGTGAAGAGTCCGCAACAGGTTCAAGCTCTGTATCCGTGATGTGGACAACTTCCTCTCTAGATGAAATGACGGCTGAAGCAGAATGTAGGAAGTCCCAACCAAGTATATAAGTTCATGGATACACGTTGGAAGGATGATAAGCTCGATGTGGTGGCGTATGCCGTCGATGAGAACACGAGCAGTACACTGTCCTTCAGGGTGAATGAATGCATTATTACCACCACGTAAAATAGGTCCAAGATAAGGCGTTTTTACTTTACGGAGCCGGGAACACAGATCACTCCGAAGAACAGAAACAGCGGCACCGGTATCGATGAGAGCTGACGCGGGAATACCTTCGACAGTAACAGAAAGCATGTTGGCAGGGCGAACAGGAGGAATTTTGAAGACGAATAAGAAGCAGCTTCCCCTCCAAAAACTGCAACAGTTAGATTTCCGAGTGCTGGTCGACAAAATGGGAAGTGGGACGTAGCGGTGATGTAGAGCGCCGGTAAGGGGATGGAGAACGACGCCTGGCCGAACGGGAACTATGAGGCAGATTGGGAGCAGCTGGTGGAGACGGAGAACGCTGTTGAGGGAACGAGTGCGGTCCGGGATAGTAGTCGTCTGATCGGCGAGTGCGGTCTCTTTCGTGCTCAGCATAGCCTCGCCTTTCATCCTGTTGGCGCCGGCGGCAGAAGCGAGATATATGGCCGCGTATACCACAGTAAAAACAAACCGGACGAGGTGGACGCCACTGAGGGTACGATGGGGCAGCAAGTGCTCTGGTTCCCATCGAAGCCAAATGGTCATAGGAAACGCCAGTAGGCACGGAAGTCACGGTAGGGGTGGGTAGCGAAACAACATCCGCGTAGGCAGGTGTGGAGCGCGCTACCGGAGCAAGATGCGTCGTGGGTGTAGTCATCGCTGTCAACTCCTGCTTTACGACCTCGCGCAAGTCGAAGGTGGGGGTTGGTGCGCAGGCAGCAGGGGGGCGCTTTAGGTCTTGTAGTTGAAGCTCCTCGCGGATGATGCTGCGGATAAGAGCACGTAGATCTGGATAGTGAGGAACCTGAGGATCGCTGCTGTCATGTGGAAAACGAATAGACTGCAGCTCGTCGAGGCGTTGACAAGTTGAAGTGTTGTCTTGGACAAAAGCCGGATTTTGCACGATTAAGGCGTTGAACGCGACAGGCCCAATGCCTTTTAAGATGTGGCGAATGCGTTCGGCTTCCGTCATGCTAGGATTCGCACGGCGGCACAGAGCCAAGACATCCTCTATGTATGAGGTGTAAGACTCTTGGGGAAGTTGGCGGCGCGTTCCCAGCTTTTGTTTGGCGACTTCTGCACGGCCAGACGAGGAAGCGAAGATTTGCCGCAGCTTCGAGGTAAACGTGGACCAATCCGCGATGTCGGATTCGTGGTTGAAATACCACGTCTTTGCAACACCGGTCAAGTAGAAGGCGACGTGCCTCAATTTCTGGGTGTTGTTCCACTTGTTGCAAGAACTCACGCGGTCGTAGCGGTCGATCCAATCGTCTACGTCATCACCGCGGAGTCCCGCAAAGACAGGGGGATCGCGCTGAGGGCTGGTCACAGTCCAAGAGGGCGCCGCAGGTGGGGTCGTCTGTGTGGTAGGGTTTGAGGCGCCGGAAGGGCAGGGGTTGGAAGTGTCCATTGTTGTAGGGGTAGCTGGGTGCAGGCGGCGACCGCAAAGGAGCTCCAGGGAGGACGGGAACGCGAGAGGACGTCGGGATCTTGACGTACCTCCACCACTTTATAATACCGAGACCGATCAAGTTGTCCAACGCTGTTTATTCCACAAAAGGCAACGCCCCAGCTCACGCGCGAAGAAATCGAAGAACAGGGAAGATGATGATGGCTATGTACAAATGAAAACGACGAAGTACGTTAATAGTGCTTACAATATATATATATGGTGTTGAAAGAAGTCGCAAGGATTGCGCATGCGTACAGAAACTAGTAGCTTTGCTGTGCTTAGAAAACTATGAGCGCTCGGAAATGTGAAAAGATAAAGCGTGATAAATAACGCCGCAACAAGCCTATGCTTGAAGATTAGAGAAATTAATGTACGACTGGTCATCCCCATGGTGGCAGAACGATCACAGAAGGATCCCTCTGGTAATTTTATGTCGGAAGTCTTTCTCAGCAAGTGTAGTTCTCAGCAGCAGTGGTTTCGGAGTACTGCTGGGCGGAAGGAACAACGCCCCACCGGGCGTCTGAGAACGTCATGAGCGCCGCCCCTGCACGAGATGAGACTGCACGAGATGAGACTGCAATAATTTGAAGCTCACACAGTCTTGCTTCTTTATGTCGGTCAAAACTGTCCTCCCAGCTTCTTTACCAGCCCTGTCTGCAATTGCATCATAGTGTGTTTAATACGCAGCTTAATTCAAAAGAATAGTTAAGTATTTTCCTCAGAAAGTGTGCTGCTGCTTCACAGCAGGAAGCTTAGAAGCACTTATTTCTGGATGTTGACTGCAATGAGATGTGTTTAATTACATAAGAATGATATGCTTTCTTAGAAGGCACTTCAGCATGATAAATCATGACTTATTTCGTCTAAAGTTACAGCTATTGCATGTTAGCAGGAAAGGTACTTATTCGTGGCTCCATTGACCACGCGCGAGATTGCAGGCTTAATGTTTGGCACTGGGTACAACACAGATCACTGCTTGCAAGATATTCCTCGAAATATGGTAGACATGCTGAAGTGTTGCTAGCGTTCGCACCCTTATGCACAACAATTCCTACTTGGCATAAGCCCTTGGCGTCTAGTGCTCATTCGTAATAATGCTGTTTGCACCTGGGGCCCTACAACGTAAAACTATTTCAGTATGTTTTTATTCCAATTTCCTGACGTCGAACTAACGTAACCGCCAACGCAAGCACCGGGCAGCAACCAGTGCCGTTGCCTGAGCAACCCGCGCAGATGCTCTCCTTGTTTCTAGGAGGTCATTTGTGTCTGCTTTATAAAACGAATTAGATTGGATACGTTGAGTGGTTTTTCTTATCTCATTCGCTGACAAGAAGTGAGGAGCACGCTCAAGTATAGAGGCTTTCGATGGGGCCGAGCCAGCATATTTAATCTAAATATAATATTTCAAGGGAGGGTTAATGAATTAGGACTAAATTGCAATTAGGCGCAATGCAGAAATAATCTGATTATATCCAAGCAACGGCAAACATTACCTTGGCTCTGTCCAGCTACGTGGCATTTGCATATTTTTAAATCTTGGTGCATTATCCTTTGGACAACCGACATGGGGACCCTGTTCGGAACTTTCAGAATCTGGTCATGAGCAAAACGGCCAATGACAGAGAGCTCGAAAATGCAGCGCGAAGACTAGACGAAATTATTAGGTAAGTTTTTATGGGTCCAAATTTTATAATTTATCACTTCGGCATTTATCATTATGTTTTTCCTAGTCCATGCAAAATACCACCGATTGGCTTCATTACACTATCCATTTTCATTGTGGTTGGCTTAGTGTTGCAAGCTCAATATTTTTGTGCACCAATTTATGACAATATTACAATGAATGTCAATTTTTTTTTTAATTTGACAGTATTGAAATGGTGCCGGAAATGCTTTTTTTTTCCAGAAAGGAACAAAAAAATGTTGTTATATTTGTTGCAGTAAGTGACTGTTTTAAAAGTATTTTCTTTCAGTGCGTGCGTCTCGTGTATTTTTGCTTTCATAGAGCAGCAGCTGCTCTCAAAGGCGGTTGCCCCGGACCCTAACCCGGCGGAACACCTTTCACACATTCAAACTCTCCTGCTCGGCAGAAAATCGTATAAAGTCTCAGCGCATGTAGCTTCCCTGGACAACTCCTGCAAGGGGATAATCACAGGCGCCCTACCTATACCTACCGAGGAAGCCCTCATGGACGATACCGTCACCTAACCCTATGATATAAATATAATCCAAGCCCAACCATTCGGAACGAACGGAGCATACCCTTACAAAATTGTTGGCTGAATTTAGAATGAGGCTTATTTAGAAGCTTACTTTTGATTGCACAGAGCATAAAGGTGAACAAGCTAACAACAAATAGACTAGTCATAAATGGCAGCACAAGAAAAACAAGTGTCTCACAGCATCGTTGCATGGTTTGCATTGCAGTTGTATGTACTTCTTTGACAGTTACTTGCAGTGACTGACATTGCAGCGCGTGTGCGAATAAAAAAGAAAGAAGAGGTGGTCTTGGTAGTTGCCGGCAGGCTGCCCACGGATACACAAGCTGTTGTTAGTGAGTGTGATATTGTACCCGATCATTGGTAATGATTTCTACCTGCCACCATGCCGGCCAGATATCAATTTTAGCCATAGTAACGCATCGCAAATGATCAAACGCAAATCTTTAAGTGATCCACACAGACCCCTTTCACCACATACGGTGATTCCAAGGGCTAGCAATTTGGGAAACACTGATTTAACCTTGCTTTGCTCACGGAGTCACTTCAAATGCACTATTTTGGCAAAAAAGAAAAAAAAATGAGAAGGGAGAGCAACTGGCAGCACACAATAAGCGTACCTTTTTGCAAGCAACTACTGGTCCTTTTAGCTGGCTCCCAACATTGTTTAGAGTTTTCGCAGCCTCTTCACCCTCTTGCCAGCTCCTGCAAAATGAGCAGGCAATACAACCACTGAATACAAGTCTGTAAGTACTTCTACCATTTCAGCGAAAAATCCCAGAATGACAATTCCTTAGGCAGCGAAATATCTCACACTTAACAATGAACATTGCGACACTTCGGTTCTATGTATGCATCCGTCATTGATGCGTGATTTGGTCAGCCTGGCATCACCGTGAGTCGGGTGCATGACACTTTGTGATAACAATATCTCAGAGCTGAGCGAAGCCGAGAAGCCTTCTATTGAAGTGTTGCAGGTCTTGACACATGGTGTACATATAGTGTTGAATTCAAGAGTAGGCGTGTATATTAACAAATTAAAAACAAAAAACTAACGAGGGCATTTATTTTCAAGCAGGAAAAGGAAGGGAAAGATGGGTACGATCAACACACTTTAGCTTCTTTTTTAAGATGCCACAGTATTCAATGTTCCTCACAAATTCTTGTACGGATTGAAGGCTAACAAGTGCAAAACTGTTGCAGTGTGCTTTTTTATCCCGAATCATGGAGTTCCTCAATCAGGCTGCCGCGGCCGTAATTGAACCTATGGTGTCAAAGTCAAAGTTAAAGTCAGAGTTTATTCAGACAACGTGTGGTACAGTTGTCTAGGGCGCAGACCAAAAGGCAAGTGGTTGCCTGACAAAGAAATCTGCGCCCTTGCTCCCATTCGAGAGCACAAGACATTCAGAGCATAAAATAAACACTAAACGAGATGGAAATACAGATTGGTCGGTAACATTGAAACGGGAGTTATTTTATATTGAATACTTATGTACAATTGGGAAAAATGCTTGTAAGAAACAACAGAAAAAGCAAAAGGAGTGGTTATGCCTGCAGTGACAATAGATACTATTAAGAATGGCGAGCTGCAATGCGGGATTGCCACCCAATTACGACTGGGGAACAAGACGCGCATCCCCCACTCTCTGTCGCTTCAGCTAGGATGCGTTCGATGAAGCGGGCTTTGTGCTGAAAATCGCCGCCATCCTCTAGCCCCATCGCGGTTGTGACGGATTGAGTTCGGTGGACGAACTATTGTGCCCGAACTCCCCAGCGCGGACCTGATCTCTTACGCGTGCGCGAGCTGCCGTGGGAAAGCCGTTTTTCGTTGCTTCCCACGCGCCGACCGGGACGCAGGACAACGAGCTACCCAGAATGGCTCCGAGCTTCCCGGAACGGCTCCCCGCTGACGTCGGCTCCGGACATCGGAATGTGTGTGCCTTTGTGTGCGTAAACTGTTCTGCGGGGCGGCGGCGAATTTACAATGAGTAAACGAGCGTTCGCGTCACCTTGTATCGCGGGAGGACCGAGTGTTTAAAAACTGCTGTGGTGCGAATGCTCGGGACACTTCTCTTGAGCAGTCAGGTTGGACTGACACTCTTTTTCTTAAGCAGTCATGTTAGACTGGTGCACTTTTCTCAAGCAGTGATGTTAGACTGATTTAAATACTGTAAATAAACCCATATTCCTCGTTCTCGATGAGAAGCAGTTCTTCCCTTCATCAGCGTCCTCAGCGTGGATAAGTTGGACGACGGCATGGGCCAGCTACCTTCGAATTCATGCCGGACTCCAATCTTGACAACGGACCACGAGCGATGGTATTGAGCCCCAATCCTGACAACTGGCTGACAGCGGTGAGATGAACTTTGCGACATGGTGCTGTATCTGCGGTGAGTGCTTGGTTCTTGCTTTGACTCTCTAGGCTTCATTTTGTGGTTGTTCTGTTTAGAACTGTAGGGAAGCTAGATTGTTGAGTGTTAGCTAGGTTGTGTTTTTCTAGCTAGATTTAGAGAGCAGAATCAAGGCAGTAAAGCAGCAATCATGGAGTTAAGGACACTGCTGAGAGACTAATTGTTGATTGTTGGTGAGGAACTTGGCCTAGATGTGCTCAAGGAAATACTAAAATCGGAATTATTGGAGCTAATTTCCGAAAAGGCCAGTGAGGAAGAAATGGAAAAGGGGTTTGAACTTCTGAAAAAGAGAGAAGAACGAGAGAGAAAAGAACAAGAGAGAGAGGAACGCGATAATCAATCAATCAATCAATCAATCAATCAATCATTTTATTTCCTTAAAGAAGGAGGAGTATAGGACTAAAAGCTTGGACAGCTTGACGAGGTCCCGACCGCTTGTAAGTTGGCATAACAGCAAGATGACAGCCAGTCATACACAAGAAATGAAAAAAAAGCACCACAATGTAACGGGTAATGCAGAGTGAAACAAGACGCCAAGAAGTAATCAACACTCATAAATAACCGTGGGGGACAAAATTAGGAGAATAAGAAGGCATGGTCTATTCTTGCAAATAAGTAAGTTGACTAAAACGTTTAATGCGAGAGTTTAGGTTTCTGGAGGGATCAAAATTTTGTCGGTCTAATAGATTTAAAAGCGAAGGTAATGTATGAGATAAAGATTGCTCATCATAGGAGATTCTTCGGGTAGGTACGAATCACATTTCTTTATGTCGGGTCTGTCGAATATTTGTATTTTCTCGAAGTTTTGCCAGATGAATTGTATCATCAATGCCAAATTTTACGAAATCTTTGTAGCACAACATCAACCTATAATTGTAAAAAGAAAATACAGGAAGAATTTCATATTTAGAAAAAAGTGGTTTTGTGGAGTGCGTATAATGGACATCAGCTATGTAACGCACAACTATTTTTTGTAGCAAATGTAGTTTGTGCAAGTTTGTTACACCAGTTGTACCCCACACCATGACGCAGTACTGCATGACAGATACCACCAGAGCATTGTATAGCATTATTTTTACCTTGGTCGGGAGTAAGCGACGCAGACGAGCAATAACACCAATGGCAGATGACAATTTAGATTGGAGATGATCAACATGCTCATTCCAGGTAAGGTGCTTTGTAAAACGCACCCCAAGGATATTAAAGGAATCCACTATCTCTAGCTGCTCACTGCCCAGACACAAATTCATCTTAGTTGTCAACAACTTTGGTCTAGGCGCGTACAAGAAAACTTTTGTTTTCTTAGGGTTGATTTTTAAGCAGTTTATCACGGACCACCGTTCTAAGTCAGACAGCGTCTTATTAGCCTTTATTTCTATATCTGTTTCCACGTTGCCTGTAATAAAAACGGTTGTGTCGTCGGCATACGAAACGAAGGTAGGGTTATCTGTACAGCGTACAATGTCGTTTATATAAATCAAAAATAAAAGCGGGCCTAAAATGCTGCCTTGCGGCACACCAGTGATAACTGGCTTCCTTGAAGATATTTTGTTACTGGCATCTACGAACTGTGATCTGTGGGACAGATAAGATGTCATAAGCGAGTGGGCGGTTCCACGTACACCATACATTTCTAATTTGTTAAGAAGGATGGAATGAATAATTAAATCAAAAGCCTTAGAGAAATCTATGTATATGCCTAGTGCCATATGCTTCCGGCTGAATGCATCAAAAATTATTTCTTTTTGGCTCAGGAGGGCTGTTTCCGTAGAGCGGTGCTTTCAAAAACCATGTTGAAAGTCTGCAATCAAATGGTGACAGTTAAAGAATGAGAGTAATCGCGCATGCATTATTTTCTCAATGCCCTTAGAAAATACTGGAATTATTGATATAGGCCGATAATTATTTAATGCTGTTTTATCAGCGCGCTTGAAGACGCGAACAACGCGGGTAATTTGCATTCTCTTAGGAAAGCCACCTGTTAATAATATTAAGTTATAAACATGGGCTAGAATTGGGCTTATAATATCGAGCACATACTTTATAGGGCGAATCTGGATACCGTCGGCGTCTAGTGACTTGCTGTTGCTTGTAGCTCGAATAGACGAAAAAACTTCAGGAGAAGTAGTTGGAGCAAGGAAAAGCGATGCTCCATTACTGTTTATTGGTAGAAACTGAGCGTGGTTAGTTAGGCTATGTTCTAGGTCCTGTTGCGGTGCTAGAGTAAAGACTTCATTAAATGCATTTGGTACTGCATCTCCAGAAATTTGTTACCCATCATGTTCCAATATATCAGGAATAGCTGAGTAAGAGTTAGGCTGCAACAAGGCATTCAATTTGCGCCAAAGTACACCACTTCGTTGATTAGCAGCGTCACTAAATATTCCTAAAAAATAAGCATCTTTGGCAGTTCTAAGTTTATTTGTTAAACTGTTTCTGTATTTCTTAAACGCCTTAAGCAAGGCTTCATCCCTAGATTTCACAAATTTAGCATATAAAACATGTTTTTGTTTAATCATGTCAAGAAGCTCAGGAGTCAGGCAAGGTTTCCGCGCTTTGGGTGCTCTCGTAATTTTTTTGCATGGAAAATGCGTATCATACAACGGTTTAAAGATATTAATAAAAGCGGAATACGCAGAGGCGCTGTCTTGTGCACAATAAACGCTGTCCCAAGTTTGCTGAGCAATGGCATCGCGAAAAGTCTCCAGATTTGATGGCGTAATTGACTGAATATAAGCTGGTTCCTTAGTTTTTTGAGTCACACGATTGATTTTACTCACTAGCAGATTAATGCCTAGATGGTCACTGATATCAGTGTACAGAACGTCGGCCTCTAATGAATGAATATTTATATTTGATATGAACACATCTAATAAGGAGGCGCTGTCAACAGTTATGCGTGTTGCGGTAGAAATTGTATTTGAAAAACCGCAAGTTGTAACTAGAGTCTGGAAATCATTTTGCATCGGTGAAGATGACAGCATGTTTACATTGACGTCACCACCTAAAACAAGATTCATTTTTTCTTCTGTTGCATAACTGAAAAGCTTTTCAACGAAAGCAAGAAAGCGGGTCGCATCACCTGATGGTGGTCTGTACACAACAGAGAACAAGTTTGTATGGGTTGGTAGTGTAAGTACCTCATAATCGGAAGTTATACCAGTGAACTCGTCGACTGGTTCAGCAAAACTATTATCTTTGAGCAAAAGCGCTACACCGCCCCCTCGCTTATCCTGCCGACTACAGAAGAACGACTGATAACCAGATAGCTGGAACAATTGTGATGTGGGCGTTAACCACGTTTCGGTTAACATTATGACAGTAATCGGTATTCCGAAGCTGTGTATTAACATGGTAAGTTCATCAGTCTTATTTGCGAGCGATCGAACATATTGATGAAAAAATGTCATTGCTGGTTGCTTATCTGATATAAGATCCTTTACCTCGGATGGTACATAGCCCATATTTTAGATAAGAAGCTACCAGAAAACAATGGACCCAACTGTTGTTCCTACGTCATCTTCTGCAAGTCATCAAGATGGCATATGGGAACAATGGGGCTGCCGTCTGATTTCCGGGCAAAAATCTTGCCATTACGATACCAGGCATATTTCCAGCCGAGTTCTTTCTTTTTGCTGTTCACCGCTCCAAACAAGCGTTTCATGGGAGGAGATAAGTGTTCATTGATATAAATTGGAGTGCTGCATGGGCTCCAGCTGAATATCTGCTGTTGTCAGCTGTTTTTTTCCTTGCTTTCTCTAGGAAAGAATCGCGCTTGGCCCTGTGTCTGAACTGCACCACAATATTCGGGCAATTAGCGTTACCGCTTGTCCTAACTCGGTGGCAAACTTCAACATCAGAATCCTCGAAAGGTACATCAAGTGCACCTGCAAGTTTTCTGGTTATATCCAGGGTGTTTTCTTTTGGCTTCGTTGGTACACCTTTGATTTCTATGTTGAAACACCTGGTTTGCTGGTCATTTTGCATGAGCCTTACTTCATGATCCTTGAGTTTTGCGAGCAGGGCATCTCGGTCCTTTTCCAGGCCCTCCACTGTGTTCCTTAGATCAGAGTTTTCATTTTTCAGCTCACTCACAGATGTTTTCATTTCCTCATAGTTCTTGTTAGCAAATTCCAAGAATCCCTTCATTTCTCTAATTTCTTTCCTTAAGTCTCTTTCCAGGCATTCGCGCAGTTCTCTAAATTCATTCTTCAACTCGCGTTTAAGTTCTTCGAAAAGTTTAGATAGCTCTTGCTTGTCTGTCATTGCTACCAGAGCGCGGGACAAAACGGAAATAAGCGAACAATAACGCGAGATAAATAACGGAAATAACAGTAACAGGAATGTGGCAGCAATGTGGCATGAACAGGAATGTGGCAGCAGCAGCTACGGCCGAATGTGCATCCCACTATTTAGGAGGGGTATAAAAATCACCAGCCTGTACAGGCGCAAAGAAGTGGTTCAGTATGCGTGCACGTAGCCGTAACCGCTGCTGCCAACTGATGCGAACGTGCTTCTTGCAGGGCTTTTAAACCAAGGGGCTTGGGGTCCCGCGCAGGCGCGCTGCGGTAGACGGTAGGCGGCAGACACGGCCACTGTCAAGATGCTTTTTCTTGGGGTGATAAGCGGCGCAGCCTCGCTAGTTGAAGTCTTCTTGCCGGCAGTTCCTTGCAGCTGTGATCTGTACAGGCGGAAAGAAGTGGTACAGGCGGAAAGAAGTGGAACTTGAAAGCAAACGTTTGGAGTTGTCTCAAGGAAGTGAAGGCGCTCTGGGACGATCAAGTGAGGCAGAATCGTACCGCATGGACAGGCTATTAAAGCCATTTGAGGTCGGGACCGACATAGGCTTGTTCCTAAGCAATTTTGAAAGGACTTGCGAAAAGATGAACTTCGGCCCGAGTACATGGCCACAGCGGTTGCTGTCTATGTTGCCGTGTGAGGCGGCGGAAGTAATCGCCAGATTGAGTGCACAGGATGCATATGATTATGCAAAAGTTAAGGCTAGTCTGGTGAAGAAATACCGCCTTTCAGCCGAAGCTTTCCGGCAAAGGTTTAGGAGCACACACAAGAAAGATAGCGAGGGATATCCGGAGTTTGCATATAACTTAAAGGCCAACCTAGTCGAGTGGCTTAAAAGCGCGGAAGCGTACGACAGCAGAGACCTGATTTATTGAATGCATATGTCTAGAGCAGTTTTACAAAACCATCCCCCAAGCTGTGAAACTGTGGGTGCAAGACAGAGGTAATGTAAACACTGTGGAAAGGGCGGCTGAATTAGCCGAAGAGTACGCAACCCGTAGAAAGTTGAACGCCAAGGAAGGAAACTTGAACGGTCGAAATGGACCGCGGAAACCATTTCCGTTCAAAAGGGGTGCGCAGACTAGACGATCGGAGCCTGTAGAAATGGCGGAAAAGCCCGCAGAAAAGAGCGAGGAGAAACTTAACGGAGAAACCGCACAAAAAGAACAGAAAAGAGAATTCGAATCTTTTAGACCAATTCGCTGTTACAAATGCCACAAACTGGGACATATAGCTGTAAACTGCGGGAAGTCTAGCGTAGTTTTCTCCTACGTGGAGGAAAAAGATTAGAATATGGAACTTTTAAGTCCATATCTTCACGACCTGCAAGTTAATGGAAAACCATGCCGAGTGCTAAGAGACAGTGCCGCCACGATGGACATTGTCCATCCATCTTACGTGACGGTAGATGACTTCACCGGAGAAGTAGCATCGATAAAACAGGTTGTAGAAGAACACAGCGTGTGTCTGCCCATGGCCAAAGTCAAAATCAATGGACCGATCGGGGAGCTAGAGACTGCGGCTGCAGTTTCCAAATTTTTGTCACTGCAGTATCCTTACATTTTTTCGAATCGTTCGAATCAGTTACTGCGTGACAAAGGGCTCAAATTGGGAGAGGGCATAGTACAAGCATTGACCCGAGGCCAAGCTCGTAAGATCGCGGCGCTTTCGGCTGAAAATGCACAAGCTCCTCCAGCGGAAGCAGAAAAGGGGATAACTTCTTCCGAGCAAGGCCCGAGGGACAAAAGAACAGTTGAGGAAAGCCTGCCAGCTGACCAGCTCAATGAGAGCGTAGCACTAGAGTGTCAAAGTTCTAGCCTACAGGAAGAGCAAGCTGACGCACTCACAAGCGAGACAGGGTCGTTATTATCACCGGCCTCAAAGAACTTTGATCAGCTCTTACGTGTGGATAGAGAGTCACTGGCAGCTGAGCAAAAGAATGATGAGAGCTTAGCTAAATTACATGACACAGCTAAAGAAGGCATTGCTAGGCGCAACGTGACGATACATGAGAGAGGAGGATTATTGTATCGGCACTACAGAGATCGAAAGGGTAGGATTTTAGATCAGTTAGTCGTACGTACTAAGTATAGAGAGGACCTTTTGAGTCTCTGTCATGGAAATGGGTGGTCCGGCCACCTAGGCATAAACAAATCAAAGGAAAGATTGCTTATGGAATACTACTGGCCTGGCTGTTTCAAAGACGTAGAAAACTTTGTAAGATCATGCGATGCCTGCCAGCGTTCTGGTAAACCCGGAGAGACATGGAAAGCTCCACTGAAGGTAGTGCCCTTAATAACAGAGCCTTTCAGACGACTTGTAATAGACACGGTAGGGCCTCTTCCAAAAACAAAATCGGGCTACAGGTACTTGTTTACCATGCTGTGTCCGGCTACCAAGTTTCCAGAAGCAATCCCTTTGAAAGAGCTCAGCTCCACCGAAGTAGTAGGCGCGCTTTTGACAGTGTTTGCACGAGTTGGGTTTCCAGCCGAAATTCAGGCAGATCAAGGGTCAGTATTCACGAGCGCACTGACTTCCACATTCTTGCAGAAGTGCGGAGTAAAGTTAATACACAGTTCTGTCTATCACACTCAGTCAAACAGTGTAGAGAGGTGGCATTCGGTGCTTAAGCGAGTTTTGCGTGCGCTCTGTTACGAGCATAAGGAGGACTGGGAGAACTGTCTGCCGGCAACTTTGTTTGCTTTCCGAACGGTTCCACATGAAGCGACAGGGTTCTCACCAGCAGAACTAGTGTATAGGAGGACACTCCGTTCTCCACTGAGAATGTTAAGAGAGATGTGGGAGGAAAGAGGGGAGAGTCCAACAGTGGTTGAATACGTGCTAAATTTACTGGATCGGCTAAGCGCAACCCAAGAACTAGTCGGAAAGAACATGGGAATAGCTCAAAAGAACGCCAAATACTATTACGACAAGAATGCGAGGCTTCGCACGTTTAACGCCGGAGACCAGGTAATGATCCTCAAACCTTCAAGAAAGAACAAGCTTGAAGTTCACTGGGACGGGCCCGTTAAAGTGTTGCACAAACTTTCAGATACTAACTATGCTCTGAAAATGCCCGGTCGCAGGAAGGAGGTGAGGATATATCACTGCAATTTGATGAAGCCGTATATAGAGCGGAGCGGAGTCGTTAACTATACCAGCAAAGAGCAGGATGACACTAGTACCAAGTTTAGAGTATAGGGCGACCTCCAACTCTGAAATCGGCCTAGAAGAAGTAGTAGAACACTCGGTAAGCTCGCACGCTCTAAGCCCCGAGCAGCTAGATGAGCTAAAAGAGGTGTTAGGGGAATATCTCGACAGATTCAGCGATCGGCCGGGTAGAACCGAACTAATAACGCATGAAATAGAGCTGACATCAACCGAACCAGTAGGATCAAAGCATTACAGGGTGTCTCCAAGACAGAGAGAGATTATGGAGGCAGAGATACAGCGCATGCTAGAGTTGGGAGTTATTGAGCCCACTGAGAGTGACTACACTGTAAACACAAATGAGCCCATATGGGCGTTTTAACAGCTGATATGCCATTTTCCCCCCCTAGCTTAAAATGAGTACTCCCACGAGAAGAAGTAAAATAAGCTAGGACCATTATTGTACCCCCGACTTCATTTGAAGGGGCATTGCGGTTGTAAAATGGGGGTTTTCAAGGAATAACGGTGGCGTAGGGGAAATTCAGACGAGCCAAACAGAGAAAAGAATAACTCAGCCATGACCAACAAGGCAGTCAGCCGCAGCGACAATTTCAGTAGGATTATTTCTGCAGTCAGATTTGAAATATCCCGCGCAATGTGTGTCGGCGCTGTTTTTCTGTTCGGAGTAGCTGCGCCTTGGTGCTGCAGAGGACGCCGAAGTCGGAACTACGCGTGGAGGAACACCAGCCTTCGGAGCGCGCGCGGGCGCGTTGAAAGCTGCGATCAAGCAGCCATTTGCCAGCGACGGCACATTCTTCTACCGTGGTTGATGTTTCTCACTGCTTTGAACCCCCAAGACTCCACGGTAAGTCACTTTGAACGATTATTACATGTTCTATGAGTGTGCATGTGTTCTAAGTGAGGAGACGCGCTGAAATGACTTATTGAAGGTCTCGGTACAACATGGCGCGACAGTTGGCCGTCCAGAACCATTTTGCACGATCACTGTGTTTCTTCGAGCTTTGTCGTAATCGAGGCGACTTCAGTGCTCAGAGTCAAGCGAGTGTACTTAAAAATTAGGATTTTATATACTGAGGGACTTTGCCGCGTTTTTAATTGGGCGGATGTGAGCATTCGACATGATCCCCGAAGCGCAAGCCACTACCATAATAGTTACGTGCAGTGCGAGGTGAGCTAAGCTTCGCCGCCTAACCGCGGCCTGAAAATGTGGCGGCTCGTTAAGGGTTTACTGCGGTGCGCGTGTGTGAGTGTTTGTACAGCGATCATTTGAGCGAGAACCGGCGGCACTTCTTTGTGCGCGGTATCTGCTAGCTGGCGCGTACGTGGCGCCAATCCCCTAGCTCGTGCGATTGTGTGCAGTAGGTCGCCCACTTAGCGCGCATTGTGCAGATTTGCCAGTACGCTCCTTTCTATCGTCTGTGTCTCTTCGCGCCCACGTCGTTGATTGTGCAGGCAGTGCGCGACTGCGGCACGTAGCATGTAGAGCCTGCGCCCGTCGACTTTGATCTACGGGCGTGAAATGTCGGCGGCGCGTTTGTGTTATTAAAAGCGTGTGGTGAGCTTCCAACGGCACTGCGGGTCAACGCCGCATGAGCTGCCGGTCAGAGTATGAGAACCTCTTTATTGTTAGCGTACTGCTTGGCGGTAACAGGTGTCCTGTTTGGGTTCAGATTACTGGATACGCCGTCACTTGAACCTCGGCGGCCGGAGCAGGTGAGTACCAGTGGCGCCGGCACCACGGCGGGCAGAAAACGGTGCCCGTGCCGTGACGAGATATATCAATTTACGCGATAGCATTGCCGGTGATAGGTCGTACGGGCGCGTCGCTCCATGCCTGTGTTCTTTGCTGAGGCCGCCACTACGCCTGCGGCGCACTTACTACGCTATATCTATATAGTCGATGCTTGTGCAATGTTGTTATTCAACAGCTGGCGCTGTGCTCTGGATACCTGAACTTGTTTAATGTTTAATTACTTTGCTGCTGTGCCATTGCGTATTGGGTGCAGATATTTAGTATTGAATTCTAGGTGCCAAATTCACACAAAGAAGTTGCGCTTTTCAACTCAGGATCATATCACACATCACAGCGTCATCCTATATTGCACGAGTATTAATAACAAAATTTCTGTTGCTGGTGAAAAAAAAAAGGCAGACCGATCAACCTGTATCTGTGAGAAAAATGTGCTTCAAGTCCGCCATTGTCTATAAAAAAAGGTACTACCTTGGTATTCAATGTCAGTAACACTCATAAGTTATGCATCCTTTTGTGTGAAATAATTTGTCTCAAAAGCCATTCATTATAAGGGATCAGTAAACATCTCATAGCTTAAGTAGTGCATATGTGCATGAGTTGGGCAAAGGTATTGGTTTGTAAAGAGCAAAGCCATTAAGATATAAAATATTGGCAAGCTTAGTTTAACAATAAGCTGACGAATATACAAAACCTAATGTAGCAGCAGATGTTCTCCAAGATAGGCTTGTGACCAGCTTTTTTGTGTTCTGTGTGATCATTGTAGTGTCAAATTTTTCATTTTTATTTCAGGACTGCGGCTGCGGTCGTTTCATTGCCAACTGTGAGGATGAAGCAGCTTCATGGCCGGAGATCGGGCGCCTCCCATCAGTTTCCCTTTTCAGCAGTAGAGGCCTTGGTATGCTCTTACCTAGAGTTTGCTTTTTTACCCTGTATGTTTTGGGTGCAATGGCTAGTTTAGCGGCATTACTTAGAGTGATTGGTGTGACACCTGTTCCATAGGAGGTATGCAGGTTATCCCACGTAACTTTAGCAAACTTTTAAAAATATGAATATGCCACCTAGCTGCACAGAACCTATGTAATGTTGTTTCCTGTCTCTTGGAAATACTTGGATTTGCTGCATTTTGCCTAATTACCTAATTAGTCTTAATCAATTAATCAACTTCTGAAATATAATTAGATAAAAAGTCGCAATTATAAAATTGTAGAGCAACGTGAAAATTTCCCAGTACAGCTATCTGTGGCTCAATATGTGCTACATAATGTGTATTTAGAGCATGAAAGAAGCCTGAGAATCTCGCAAAGTGCCTTGAGTATGTTTCTGTGTGACAGCGCCTGTGTTGTGTTCTTCCTTCAGTCCTCATCTTTTGCGCTGTACTAACAGTCGACCTCGAGTGGCCATTTCCGTGGCAGTCTTGCATGTATTGAGTGCTTGCCCTGTATAGGCATGTGTGTTTCCAGTAAGAAAAAAATACTGAAGGAGCCCAACGTGATGGATTTCAGGACAAGTGTGTGGTGTAAATTACTATGTGACAATAAAATAAACTGAAACAAGACTTCACAGTAGAGGTATGCAGGTGTGTGCATCAGCATAATGACGAAAACCTCATGCAAGTTTAGAAAAATATTCATTAAGTTAGATTCTGTCATTCTTCTCTGTCACATTATTATTACAAAAATGTGCTCTCTAGTATTGCACGATTAAAAACACAGTTCAAATACATCATTTGCTGGAACCTTGACATTCATAGCAACATAGAGAGGAATGGTTAAAAATTTGCTTTGCTTCTCTGACCTTCATTTTAGGTCCTTCTCATGTTTGCTAAGCTTCTTAAACTATCATAGACCCCTTCCAGGGTTTACAGGCAGCTTGAGCACATTGTGCCAGATTGTGGAGAAGCTGCAGAGGTCGCAGTGTGTATAGTGGTGTCCGGTAAATGCAAGTTTATTGCAAGATGCATTATGCTCAGTACCAATTATATTAAGTTATAATTTTAGCAAAAATCCCTGTTTTCCAGATATATATCAATGTGTCTCCAAAGAACTGCACTTTTTAAAAGAGTTGCTCATTCTCTGTCTACTGTTCGGTGTTGTTAAATGCATGTATGTTGGACAGCATAGTGTTTGGCCTTCAGGTGAAGGTAGTAGTGTAGGTAGTAGTGTAGAAAGTGGTAGCAGTAGTAGCTTTATGCATGTGCATAAAGCTGCAGTAAGCCAAATTTGAAAAGATAAGGGCTAATGCGATACAGCCATGTAGCAAAATTTACACACGCTAACTGTTTGATGCAATCCCTAGGAAAGTAAGCAAAAATATAAGAATGTGCTTATATGATAAACAGTACCTATGTTTCAGGCGCATGGCCTTCTAACGCCATATTCCATAACAGTTCATTATTTAACACTTTAAAACTACTTGCCCTGTTTATGTCTAACTGCTCTAAATTCGAAAATTTTCATTGATTGCACTATGAAGGTTTTGGCCGTGGCTTAAATTACTGCCAGAATTAAATTTATAGTTGTGGCCGTCCTATGTGTGATAACAAAAAGCCATCTCGGAACCAGGTGACTGTTATGCAGTATGCTAAGTGTGCGTATTAGAACAGCCACTTATATTTTCATTGTAACCATGTATAAAGTATGTATGTACACATCTCGAAGCCATAGACTGTGTACTCTTAATTGGAGGTGTCATTGTGTGGAGTAGGTTTTTTTGTAAGCATTGTCTAGAATTTGCACTACATTAAGGTGTAGTGAAGCCAAGCGAAAAATATTGACAAAATGGCTAAAGTACATTCTTAAGAGTATTAAGCGCACTTAGATGACTTTACAGCATGTAGTAAAACAAGAATGGGAACTGAAGTGCTTAATTTTTGTTCATTATTACCATATGGCACCAACATGCAATGAAGACAAAAGAGGAAGAGAAGTGAAGTGCACTAAAGGGCAACTCGCTCCTGATGGGAGCTGCATTCACATCTACATGATGCATGCAATCTTTGAGTTATAGCAGCAGCTATCCACCTGTTCACTTTGTTTCACATTTGTATTGTTTATGTACTAAGTCTGGCCCTGGAAGTGTTAGGCAGTGCCACTTGTGGCATTGGTGCTGCATGCAAGACATCCTTCTAACCACAGGTGTTATGTATTATGTAAACCTAAGTTCTTTTAAATTCATGTAACCCACAAAAGTTCCATTTGAAAGGATGTGCCATATTTGCCACCATTGCCATGACTAGCATTGGCTGACAGTCACAGGGCGAGACGTTAACCTTGCTCAGCTATTATGCAAAACTATTTTACATACAAATGTGGTAATTAGTATACATGCCGAAAGCCTCACAGAATAAAATTTTTTATTCGCATCTTACAACGATTGTTATTTTGCTTTAACTCAGGAGGCCTTTCTACCTGCGTTCCATCCTGTGGCTGGACCACTCCAACGATCGCGGCAGAATCGTTACACAGGTGTGTTCTTTTGTGATTCTCAGTACTGATATCTTCTAGTTTACGTTCGATGTAAATGCACAGATCAAATGAAAAACAGGTTAAAAGATGAGCTCACAGGCACTGTATCCAAATGTTTGTTAGGAAGGAAAATCTTTTTTACAAGTTGTCGTTATAGCAACACAAGAGAGTGTGCACATCACACCACCAGTACCTAGCAAGCAACAGCATTATACCGTAGAAGAAGCCAAAACATCAGGCGAAAACCTGTACTAAACTAGAGACTGTATTAAGACCTTTTCGAGGCTTAAACTATTTCTTGGGTTGCTCTGTCTAATTGCTTGAACTGAACTGACGTGTCCTGCAAAACAGTTTGCATTCGCATTTGATACAGTCTGCAGCAAAATATGAACAAAGGGCTGCAATACTCTAAGGGCCTACTATTGAAGTTGCAACCAGTCTCCCCAGTGTACTGCAGCCTCAGGAACATGAAATGTGGTACACTGTACCACATGCACACACAACAAATTTTAATCCATGGGCATCTGTACACTGTGCTTGTGCAGGACTGCGCAACTGGCTGTTTATTCGTGACTGAAACAGCTACGTACATCAAGACTGTATTGGGAAGCCACCATCTTTTTCAGTCAGTGTAACAGTCCATAAACATATGGATTTCCATGAGCATTTTGTCTGCCACACTTTTCTTTGTCGTTTTTTTTTTCACTCCAGCTCTGATGGCTGCAAGACACTTGAGGCTGGCTGAAGAGACAGTGGTAACCTAGTAGGTGGCCTCACAAAGTTGTTATTTTGATTTTTAAGAGCCGACTTGCTTTGGACAATGCTGAATAACACATCAAAAGGCACGGGATTATTGACAAGGTTAGAATGACTTTGAAAGAAGTTTAAGGCTTCTTTTTAACTCTGATCTGTCTGCTGAGACCAAATCATGTCAGCTTTTAATGAAGCAATGTTCAGGTTGGAAAGCTGCAAGGCTGTGTGGGTACTCAAACACCATCATTGCTTCATATAGCTGAAGTTGCTGTGACATCAAGGCAGAAGCAAATGACATGGCAATGGAAAGGTTGGTCGACAAAGGACTCATTGGCAATTATGTAGGTTCAAGGGCTATTGCACTGAGTAAGAAAATGTGTTCCTGATACAGCGTGAACAGTGTTAATGCTGAAGAACAAACTGGCACCATCTCCCCAGTCCTACACAAGCACGTGCATAGAAAGGGATGCCTGTTGGCCTTGAGGGCCACCACTGGAGGGATCACCTGCTATCGCTATGACATAGAATGTGACATCAGATGACTATAGTTCACACCTTTGCTGCAGCTCGCTGGCTGGGCAATTGAAGCCTTGATTGTAAGGATGAAAAGTTTCAATCACAAGGTGGCAATTTAGTTGCCAACTCTTACAGCATGGTTCACTACTCAGTGCTGCAGTGCTGGACGTATTTGACCAAGCCTGGTGCGAGTTCTCATGAGTACCCATGTTCAAGCTGCCGCTAGATACTTAGTTGATAAAGTCACTGAAAATGAAATTTCGTCATCGAAAGAGTCATGAAAACGATGCACACAAGGCTTGTAGCGTGCTTACTTGGTATGACCTCAGTCAAGACACCCTGTGTAGAGATGCTGGCAAAAGTGCAGCAGAAGTGTGGATTGAGGAGACAAAAATATAAGCTGTTCAAGTTCCACATATAACAAACTGATAATAAATCGTCGTTCAGCAAGAACTCCGGCAAAAGGGGCAAGCCGCACTCCCCACAACGAATGCTATAAAAACAGTACTGTTATTGCAGCAAAATTCCCTATAGCTCTTTTGATAGCTTGATAGCTGGTAGCTACTTGACGGTAGCACTTGATAGCTGGTATCACACAATGTTTTCTATGCCACGGAAATATTCCCGCACGTGGGGGCCACAATTCTCCTAGAGGCCAATACAGACACAAGTTGCCAGCAAGCATGGACTAAAGATTTTTCCGTTTGCATTGATGTAGTCTACCACATTTTGTTTTCTTGAGTGCATAGTCACACTGGGGTAACAATTTTCTGCCTGAATATTCATCGCAGGGAGCACTGCAGCCAGCTAAAGCGAGTTTTTTGTTCACACCTTGCCACAGATGCGGCAAGATGTAGACTTGACCAATTTTTCTAGGCACATTTGTTGGGTTCAAGAAAGAACACAGAGTAGCTTAAGAACTTTATTACTTCTAGATTTAAGGCGTGGGGCCAGGTATTAACCATTGTTTTAAGAATTTTACCAAACCGGGAAAGATTCTTTCTTGAAAGTCTTCTCATATCAGCTTGATACAGTCCCTGGCTTAGTATGGGTGCATGTGCTGTGGCTTTGTTTTAGTCTGTTTAAAAGGTCGTTTTCCTTTTGAGTGTTCCAGTCGCAAGGAAATCACAAATATATTTTGATTTCAGGAACCCTTGTGACATTACACAATTCCTTTACATGTTACAACCAAGCTTATTTTTTAAACACATGCCTTTCTTTCAGCATGAAAAAAACATCTTAGATGAAACAAGGCAAAAATGGCTGCTTATGCATTTTTACAATATTCCAACTGAGAGGGGTGAAAAGTAATAAAATGTTCTACTTTCATAATTTTTCTACCATGTGTACAACATTTCTTAATAGGCATGAAGCAAATTCACTTTTATCACTAGCCTATTACAGAAACAAAAAAATGACAAACTGAGCTTTTAAGGGGGCCCTCAGAAGGGCCCAGTCAGTGCGTCTTCTTTTCTAGCGCCATGGCTGTGAGCGCAGCTGAGCACATCTGCAGCCTGCACACCCTGTTCTAGAGGTGATCTGCTGCGTGTGGAAAGACTAGACGTGCTGATATGGCGTGGTATTATGTGCACAGTCTTCCCACGTGTTTAGTACACGGGGTTGCATAATCTGTAGTTTCAGAGATGCATTGAAGTTTGAGACAGACAAAGCATTCGCCTCCACTGCCCGCACTTCATGATAGTGTCGTTCCACTGTGTGTGGCAGTATCAAAGAGGACAGGGTGGATGCGAAAGCAAGGCTGGGTTTGCTTCATGCTACCTATGTGAAGGTATCGTTAACACACCGTGAAATCGTATCTTTGGTCGCTGACTCTCAAATTCAAAATTTTTTTCTCATTCAGATTTGTGTTTTCTGACTGCGGCCCTTTCCGTGGGAAAACAATCCATTTGCAAATGTACTTATTTGACTAAACGGTCGAATCTGAGTACAACAAACCAAATTGCTGATTTTAGTGCATTCGTTATGTTGGGGTTCCTTTGTATATGACTCCAGAAAAAGCCGACCATTGTCTGCTCACACTCCGCCGCGCTCGCCCATGTAGGAATAAACTTAATTTTGGTTGGCCACGATGCTTATCGGTGTAGTAGCTGTCGTGTGTCCACCCATACACATTTTGTTGGCTTCCCGAAAACCTCAAAGAACAGCTGTATTTTGCTTATGTGCATTCACTAATCAAATAAGTACATGTTTGTAAGAATCCCCATAATATTGAGTCAGCTGGTCTGCTTGAAAATGTTCAAAATATGGCAGTTAGATTTGTAATAGGAAGTCATACTAAAAGGCTTTGTATTACTGAGAGTAAGGGTAAGCTGCAATGGCAGGATTTAAAAGACTGGGAAATCTCTTCAGTTAAAATTATTTCAAGCATATACTGTTCCAAACATGTAGAGATAGAGAAATTCATATCAGGCTATCATCATACCTCACAAGAAAGAGATTACACTAAAAAGGTTTATTAATTTCCTTTTACTTATAGGTGATGCCTCACATTGTTTTTTCCTTGGACCAAAGGGACTGCAAGGTTTTTCAGCCTGCAATTGTTTGCATAGTTTTCAAAGATAATTCCCTCCCTGCTTTGTGTGCTTGATTTTAATGTAAGTTACATTACACAGAATGTATACCCCCCCTGCAATGCCACTACAGGCGAAGCAGGTACTAAATGAATAACCATGAAAGGATTTTGGAGCGAGCAAAAATGGCATGTGCAATAGATATGCGTAGATGTCCCGTTGGTGTTGCTGTCAAACAAGAAATTGGGATATCGAGGGACTGAGCAAAGTAACTACATGTGTGCTTGCCAAACTATAGCTGTCATTTACACCTTGATTGTGACTTAGCTACCAAAAGAAGTTTTTTTGTCTTGTTCTTTTTCTGTTAAAATGTACTTTCTTCTTTGTCTACTTTCGTTTGGGTTTTTGTAGCTATATCATGCACATGTGACCAATAATGCCGTGTGGAAGTTAGTGGTTGTTGGTATTTCTCACTGCCTGTCGTTTGTTCAATGTGTGTACTAAAGTCAATAGAGCACCAACCAGTATAAACCAGTGTGTTGAATTTGTTTTCTTGTTTTAGTACAAATGATCTGACTGGTTATGTGCCCAAATAAACAATTAGATTATGAAAACAAAGTTCATCAGAACATGTCATGCACATTACTTATAATTACCCTATTTCAACTGCAGAACCCACATATTAAGGCATGTAGATTTAAGTAGAACAAGTCTTTTTGCAATCTTTAGTTCTGAATAGGTGAGAGCCGTGCTAAGGACACAAAGTGAGTCCACATAGATAAATGGCATGGTGCACTGTGCACTGACTAATAATTGATGTGTTTTTGCAACAGACAAGCAAATACATATCCAGTAATGCCTTGTCAAAGGCACGAAAGCACATAAAGAGGCAGGGGGTGGTCAGATACAAATGTGCCGTGGTTTCAGGTTTGTTAACAAGCATACCACTTTTCTGTAACTTCAGAGAACAGGTGCTGCGCTGACACATTAATCTTTTTTTTTTCTTGTTGTTATTTTGTGGGATTTGATTAGTTTCTGGGTTAATGGTTACTGCTTTCGCTAACATGTTGCACTTATGAAATTTGGGCTGTCATCTGCACTGTTTACAGTGTATGTACTCTTATGGTCACATTATAGTGGTGCTTAATCGTGAAGGCTTTCATTCAAATATAAGCTTGTCTGGTCTACATAAGCTTTCCTTCATGCCAAAGGAATAAGATATACTATGTTTGTGTCAGAAGGAAAGAAACTAAGACTGGTGTCTATTATTGCACATAAATCTATGCTTAGTTGCGTTAACATTTTTGCATAATTTCAACAACTTATTTAGTGAATTTCTGTAACATTCACACTCTTTCTTATCCACTTAGGTGTAAGGAATAAAGGCAAAAAAGTAAAGCATTGCAGTGGATTTAACTTAATGCTCTTGATTCTTGTTACCTTCTTGATAGCTTTTCTATTTGGAAGAGCATATGTACAAAAGCATGTTTTGACCAAATAGGCTGCTGTTTGGGAGGCTTTGCAAGCACCACTATAACGTGACAAAAGCATTGTGTGGCCATTTGGTTATATAAATTCTGGTGTAATGACACCACAAAAAGTAAACAAAGATGTACGCACATGACACAAGCACCGGATCTCACTTCAAGCTTTAAAATAAGGAAACAGGCAATATTTAATAACAGGTGGAGACATGATGTGATGATATCTGTTAAAAGAAATTCTTTATGCAGTGCAACTAATGGATCACTGATACATTCGTCATTCTTTTTAAATGTTGCAAGCCACAATTACCTTGCATGTTGTCAGGTCGTAATACCTGGCTACAACGCAAGTTTTGTGGAACACAGGACCGCAGTCACATTCTTTGCAGTATTTAACATTGTGTGATGGAGGATTGTTTCACACGGATGACTCATACTCCCTCAATTTCCCTGATTTCGCATTAATAGAGCATCCCATCTGTCCAATGTAGGCACGGCCTTATGATGGCAGCAGACTACACAACGCTTGCGGCCTAGCTCACTAGATGCATATTGTGCTTCAACCACAACCAACCTTTTCCTTTTTTTGGCTTCTGCCTTTTATTACAGCACAAAACTCTCCTAACAAGGGCCTGAGAAAACAATGATTTGCGCAACTAAATTAGGCATGAATATGGAATATAATGAATGAGATGAAGTAAAAAAGTGGTTGCAGTTTCGTATGCATTTGTAATTTTCATGGGTAACTGTGTAGCTGGTCTCTACGGGCAAAAATTTTTTTCTGTATGAAACATGTGATGAGAGATTTGCTCTGATGAGAAAAAAAGACAAGCCAGGAAAACAAATAATTTGTTGCGTGCAGTACAATTTGCAGGCGGTGCACTGTGCAACGGAGGTAATGTACAGTCAGCCATTCCCATCCAGTCATGCTTGCATTGCATACACACATTGTATTAATTTGAGATTGCGGCTAATGAAGTTTGTGTGGAATAACTCTCATTCGCTCATAGTGATGTACTGCAAAATAGATTGGTTCGTTCCTGTGTTCATCAAAACTCGTAGCCAGAAATTATGAGCAGATGTACATAAGATAATTAAGCTTTGGCAGATTAGCACGAAAAGGACAAATGCATCAGTCATTCTCAGATATATTGCACAAAGAATTAGTTTTTGAATTAATGACATCACTTCCTGTCACTATGTGTTGTATATGATGTCTGTTTTCTTATTAAAGCGAGAGTTGAGGTTAGGCACTTGTGTCCTGCATGTCTTTGTCTTCGTTTGCTTCTGTGGTGCCATTACACCAGAATAAGTCCATGACAGGAGCTGCCAGTCTATGCAGTTATACTACATTGGGCTCAGTACGCCTGGCGGCCTGAATGTGACGAGTGCGATGTAGCAGTAAGAACTTCAAAAGGGTAGAATTTTGTGTCGGTGGTGCATATTACAGTATGGTGAAGCGCTATAGATGGAACAGTGTGTGGCGAGACAGATGGGAAAGTGCTACAGACGACTGTGAATGTTTACTGGAAAGTTTCGCTACAGCGGGACAATGCATGCGTTATCCTGGTGCAGCAAAATTTGCCAATGTTCATAGTTGTCAGTAGCACTTGCCCATCTACATTACACTTCACCGTACACTAGTAGCAGTAACAACAGCAACCAACTGACCCGAGCAATAATGAAAGCCCACAGAATTGCCAAATTGTAGGAGAAATGTTTCAGTGTAACACGTTTTGTTAACTGACAAGCAAATGGCATACATGTCTGCGAACCGATGATCAGATGCATTTTTCATGCACATACATTATTTTGTACAACTGCTTCCTGCTTTGATTTTTATGGCTTTTAGGAAGCATTCCAAAGTACTTAACTGGTTGTTCTAAAATTGAATCTGTTCTCAGCCAGCACTATGTCGCATTACTGCATAAGCCCTTACTTCGTCAGTGTCCTTCGCACTGTTCCCAACTAAATATGAATAACCAAATAACCATGTTTTTAAATTTTCAGATTATGAAGAGAATACTCTTAATATGCATTTCATTAGAAAAATTTTCTCAATTTTAGGCAGAAGTCTGGCTGGCCCCAAGCCTGGTGCAAAATGAAGAAATGGCACTCCACATCAATTCATGTTTACTTGTCGTCATAGCCAGTCTGTTAGCTTAATTTTTGGTTCTTCCTATTGAATTCTCAAGAAAGGTACCAACTCTGTCATTCATTGAAAACAAATTTTTGCACTTGGGGATGCAGCCATGCACAAAGCCTTTGAGCTCATTAATATATTTATTTTTTAAAGAAAGTGCAGCTCCTGCGTGTAGCAATAGGTTGAATAAGACGAGGGTAAATGAAAAGGTGGCGAAATTAGTCATCAACAGTTGTCCAACAAAGGAAGTCTCAAGCTGGAGGCAACATCTTTGCAAGAGAACCAAATGGCTCCAGCCTGAGACATTCGTTGTTCAACCTGGCAAGTCTTCTTCTCGAAATATTTCCTCTAGCCTGAGACCTATATCCATTCCACCACCCTTGACCAACAATACACCTATACATTTGGCAACCCATGGAAAGGTAGCAAGTTCACATTCAAAGAAAGGGAATGCAGTGTGCACCCTGGAAGGTAGCATGAACAGTATTTTATTTACTTAATGAAATGCAGATTTGCTATCCAATTACTTTATTTTGATCCCCGTTTCATAATTTCACAGCATGGTTCCTCAGAGAGAATAATAATTCGAAGCTCACACAATTTTGCTCCTTTATGTCCGTTAAATCTGTCCTGGTTGCTACACTATCAGCCCTGTCTGCAATTGCATAGCAGTGTTTTGAGCATGCATCCAAATTCAAAAGAATAGTTAGGCTTCTACCTCAGAATGTTTGCTACTGTGTTGCAGCTCGAATTCTATGTCTAGGTGGTCACTGTGATGCCATGTGCTTTTTAAATAAGATCAATATGCTATTTGAAGGGCAATTATATGCAATCTCAAATGACCTCAGCTCGGGGAATGACACAATTGGAGGTCAATGTGATAAGGAGGATTGGATTTCTGAAAACAAGGCACTTAAACGGGAGAAAGCATGACTAATTTCGTCTAAAGATGCTGCTATTGGATATGATCAGGGAAGGTACTTATTCGTGGCTGCATTTGCAACATGTTACATTGCTGGCTTTATATATTGCACTGGGTACAGTGAAATGTTACTGCTTGCACAATATTCAACTAAACATGGTAGCCATGCTAATGTGTCCATGCAGAACACAACTCATCCACTATTATGGACTACAGTGGAATCTCGATAAACGAAAATCGCTTCGAAACTGCCGCTTAAATAGGACACCATCTTGATAATTGGTTGGCTCTCTGCAATGTCTCTCAGTAAATATAATGCCTGGTAAATGGAACCAATTTCCCTGGCACCTTGAGGCTCCATTTAAAGAGCACCCACTGTAAAAATATAGGGGGGATCGTGTTTGGAACTTTCGTAAATGTAGTCTTAAACAGAACCGCATTTCAGTGGGAGCAAAATGCAAAAGCACCCGTGTACTTAGAGAGGTGCATGTTAAAGAATCCCAGTTTGTCCAAATTAAAGCGCGGGCTACATGGAGCGAATTGTCACGGCGAACGCGGCGCGGCGAACAGGAGCGCGGCGGCAAGACGTCGAAGATGCGCTGCATAGCAATACATGAGGCGAAAAGCGGGCGGACGCCGCCGCGAGTTCGCCGTGTTGGCGCCAGTGTTATCAGACTTTGCATACGCGTTGTGGTAAATGATGAAACAAATATAAGCGCCGTCTAAGGTGGCATATACCGCTTTTATAACTGAAAAATACACCAACACTAGCGTAGACACCCACCGCTACCAGACGCCAACGTGGTTGCAGAAGACGAGAAAAGGCCCGCGCGCGAAAGACCAGCATGCCTAGCGACCGGAACTGGCGCCTCCCGACTGGCTGTCGTCCGCCGCTGCGCGCTCGACGCTTCCGGCGGCCCGACGAAAATATTTGGACAGGCAGGTCGGCGGCGGCCGTCAAATTTTTGGACGCCGGCCGTCGGGCGTTCGCCGCCCAAGGAAGTTCGTCGCTCGGACGCCGGTTATTCGCTCCATGTATTCCGGGCTTTATTCGGGTTTACTCGCTATGGCATGTGTCATAATCAGAAGGTGGGTTCTGGTTCGTAAAATACAATAATTTTTAATAGCTTGCTCAGAAATCCAGCACTAAATTATGTAGCTTGTTTGTGTGATGAGCCCCATTTCTTAATTTAGTACTTTGACATTTATCATATTTGTGTGTTAGTCCATGCAAAATACCATTGATTGGCCTCATTATACAAGCCACTGTTAATTAGGAATGGCTTAGTCAAGCAACTTAAACTTACAGCACAAACACCTAAGACGAACCACAAAAGGAAGATACGACACACACTGGTGCTATCAACTTCTTTATTTCTTCGTCGTCGATGCAATATAAACCCTAGGCCACACTACCGCGCAGGCACTCAGATTACATTACAGAGATCTGCCAAATTATCACATACGCAAGCGTAGGAAGTCAAATTCAGATGGTTGCAGGGACAAAGATATCTTACTAATGCAATTATCTCCCTGCCTTTCTTGTGGTAGGCCTCTAAGGCAAGCCGCACATGCTCATTCTTGCTTTTGCCAAGAATCGACGTCCCATCAAGTTGTGCCTCACAATTGTTGCAAGAGTTTATATTCGCACCAAGGTGCGCTCCTCTATCTACATTTTTGTTTACTTGTTGCGCATGTTCCCTGAGTCGCTCATTGATGCAATGCCCTATCTAGCCAAGCTATGTCTTACCACATGAGAGTGAATGGTATAAACCACGCCGACCGCGCACAACACGTATGAAGCCTCATGCCGAATTTGGCATCCTCCTCTGCCCTCTCCGCAGGTGCGGGAGCATAGCTTTAAAAGCTTGTTCGGTGCAGAAAACGCCAAAGGAACACTATGCCTGCAAGCAATTTTCTTGAGTTGATAGATGACCTTATGTGTTTAAGGGACCACGCAGGGAACATGCACAAGAAGTAAACAAAAATGTAGATAGAAGAGTGCACATTGTTGCGCATATAAACTCTTGCAAAAATTGTGAGGCACGACTTGATGGGACGTCGATTCTTGGCAAAAGCATGAATGAGCTTGCGCGGCTTGCCTTAGAGGCCTACCACATAAAATGCAAAATGATAATTGCATCAGTGACATAGCTTTGTCCCTGCACCCATCTGAATTTGAGTTCCTACGTTTGCATATGTGATAATTTGAAAGATCTCTGTAATGTAATCTGTGTGCCTGTGCAGTTGTGTGGCCTAGGGCATATATATGCATCGACGACGAAGAAATAAAGAAGTTGTTAGTTATCGCCAGCGTGTGTCGAAATCGGCCTTTTGCGGTTCGTCTTAGGTGTTTGCGCTGTAAGGTTTAAGTTCAGAATTATGTACCAACTGATTATGTACCAAATGAAGTTTTACTCTTAGTCAAGCGAGCTCAATATGTAGTCTGTGCAAAAGTGTGGAGTGTCACTACAAAGTAACAGTTCAAACACATGGCTCTGTAGTTACAGCTCAGTATGAAAGGAGATAAGATTTCTTAGCATTTCTTTCATTTACTGAAGGAATTAATTCTTTCATTTTTCGGCCCAAACTTGCCGCCGCAGCTCACTGCCCTCTGCCCACGGCGGCAGTGACGAGACCACAGTTGGGGGTTTTGACCCCCGTAAAGCCTTAACACGGCCAATTGCAATCACGAACAGCATTCGGGTAAAGCGGGCATACGTCATCCACCCGGAAACTAAATTTCATCTGACCTAACCATATGGCAATGAAACTGTAGAAGCATCACAAAGAAACTCGCCCAGAAACAGGGTCCATGTCTTTATCCGTGCATGCATATCACGTGGCACCCGTAACATCGCGTACCACTATTTTTATTAATATAACCCTCCCCGTGATATGCCAAACCCCTAAGGGGAGTCCTACAGAAGGAGGAACCGAGTAGACTGCTCTCACGGTGGTGCCGTCCAACCAGACATCGGGAGGACTCTTGGTTGCCAACATATACAGTCCCCCTAAGTATAAGGGCACAAAGGTACTGAAAAATCTTCCTCAAACACGCTACACACATCGAATCATACAGGGCGACATTAACGCCTGCCATATGACATGGAGTTATATAAATAACACGCCGAATCGCAACCTTATACATAAGACTATGATACACCACGCGCTTACCTTAATCACAAATCCTACTACACCAACGAGAGTGCGAACCAGTACGCCAAGGGACACCACGCCAGTCCTCACGATGGCAAGCACACATGTGATAGTGAAAGCTCGCGAAGTCCTGCCGGACAAACCAGGCAGCGATCACCACGTGACACAAACAATCCTTAACACAAAACTCCAATATTTTTCGGCCCAAAATTTAGACCCTCGTTGACTGGGATAAACTAGGCTCGTACACCGCTGTGAAAGATACCACACCGCAAACCTTGGAGTCTTGGACTCAAAAGATACAACACACCCTCGACAGAGCTGGAAGAAAGATTAAGAACACTAAGAATGCCCTCCAAGTATACCCCGTCTCCTATATCTGTGGGAGGGTCCTCGAAGCCTCTCCAAATGTTCGAAGCGCCAGAGATTAGACTACAAACTTCGCCTTCGTAGCGCAGCAGTCACGGAGAAGGCTGCCCAATATGCCACCCAGCTGGCTCAAACAGACAGGGCCAACTTTTGTGGCACACTCAAAGGAACGCTGGGCACCAAACGTACTTGGAACCTCCTGAAGGCTCTTCTGGATCCCACTTCCGCCAAAACCCACGCGGATACTACCCTCATAAGCTGATTTAACGCACCCACTTTAATGCGATCTGATCCAGACGAAAATCTGCATGCAGATGTCACACTCCGGGAGGTGAAACAGGCCCTTGCCTATATTACGAGGGACACCGCACCAGGGCGCGAGCGGATAACGTACAAAGTCCTCCGAAAATTAGATGACATATCTTTGCAGCAGCTCACGGATCTCTTTAACGAATACTGGCGAAACGGCACCCTGCCTGGTGATTGGAAACATGCCCACATTAATCTCATTTCCAAACATCCCAATCGCAATCCCTCCTTACTGCTTCAGAATAAACCACCTATCTCACTCACAAGTTGTGTAGGCAAATTTTTTGAGCCCGTGATTGTCCGGCGGCTACAACCGTATTTAGAAGCTAATTTTTCCCCGACACTCAGGTTGGCTTATGCCTCCTCTTGCATATTAAAGAGACCTCTATCAATCCCAAACGACGGTGCAAGAGCCATCCTAGAATGAGACATACAAAAGGCCTTTGAAAACGTAGGACACGACCATATCCACAGGACGCTTGCCACTACAGGTTGCGGCCGTAGAACCTGGCAGTATGTGAAAGCTTTTTTGGAAAATCGCATCATCAAGTTTAGATTAGGTCTACTCACATCAGCCGCTTTTACCCTCCCGAAGAGGGGCACACCCCATGGAGCAGTCCTATCACCACTATTATATAACGTGGGCCTGGTGCCACATAATTATACGCAGCACGCTTTTTATGCTGACGATATGCCCAAGATATCCTACAAACAGTTATCGACGTTATCGAACGGCGTATTAAAGTAGTGGCGCTCTTCTACTCGCCAGGAAAGTCCCAATTGCTCACTATTCAACCCCACAAGTGCGACCCAGGCATAGAACTGGAAGGAAACCTACTCGTACACGGTGAACGAGTGCCTAAGGTACTTAAAATCAGGATGCTGGTTCTGCACATCCAATTTAACCTAGACGATGGTTACACTGAACCTCCTCGATAAACAAATAAAGGAAATCTGAGGACTGGTTCGCCGGATGGCGTCGTGCCATCACAGTCTGTCTGAAAAGGACACCATGCAAATGATTGAAGTTCTGGTGGTCAGTCGCCTCGCCTATCACCTCCCGTATCCCCAGCTCACTGAAAAACAAGTAGATCAGCCTAACAGCAAAATCAGGCGGGCGGTTCAGACCGAACTGAGGCTACCGATAGACACTAGCACTACCCGCCTCCTACAGACTGATTTCTATAATACCGTCCAGCAAATCATAGAGGCAAAGACGAGTAATCAAATTCTGCGCCTCAACTGAACACTCACTGGGCGAAACCTACTCCGAACTCGGGTGTCAGCCGAGTGGCACGATCCCGATAGAAGTGCCGTGGTTCCCCGTTACTGTAAGACTCGCGGCTGACAAGCAACTTAAACCGTTGTCACCAAATATGAATTCGCACCGCTACCTGGGCCGACGCAAGCCGTGGGCTGATTACTACGCTCGACGTCATCAAAACGGCGAGTACGTCCTCTATGTCGATGCCGCGGTCGGTCCGCTTGAAGGAACGATCACGGCTGCTGCCATGACGGAGGACGGATGCATTATCATCTCTGCCTCGATTAAAACAGCATGCATCGACGTAGCTGAGAGGGTCGCATCAGCCCCCAGCCAGCATTACAGAAATCTGGGCAGATTCCCAAAGTACATACCGTTACTTCCTTCAAGGCGTAGCACCTAACACGGTCACACATTTTACAAAACATCCCTTCGCTTCCCCACGCGGTGAAAATCACGTGGGTGCCTGGGGCATGAGTGTGTCCCCGGAACGAGCGCGTTAATCCTCTGAGGGTCAATGACGTAAATATACGGCGCCGCGAACAAGTCCAAAAATGCTCGATATCTATATTCACGGCGCCGTCTGTACGCTTATAAAGCGCGCCAATTTCCTAACTTTTTTTTCTGTCATGTGCTGGCACTATGCGGGAATGTAAGAATTTTTTTTTTGCGTGCCTCCCTTTCTCGGTTTTCATTGCATGGTTTGTTTTATAGTTAGTTTGCTCCCCCGCGTGACGGGTCTATAGGCTGCGCTTACGCATTCGTGCGCACGGGCGGGCGACCATTTGGGTTTTGTTCTGCGGGCAGTTTCGGCTTCTTGCGCTTGCTAAACTGATGGCTATCTCGTTACTAATCGCTCAAAGGGCGACCGCCTCCTTCTCGCTCGTTTGGTGCTTACAGGGGTGCTCACAGGGGTGCTAATTTCATTGTGTTACGACATGTAGAATACTAGCAACTGACATGCTTACAATGTACAGTGCTCTTTTTTAAAATCCAGACAATTGTTTTACTGCGGCAGAAATGTGCTTTCTTTTGGGCCCGGAAGTGAACATATTATATTTCTTACATTTGGTGTAAAATAAATTTTCTTCACTGTCAGTGTGTGTCTCGTGCATTTTTCCTTTTAGCAAGTAGCAACTGCTCTCGAAGGCGTTTGCTGGCCTCGGAGGCACTGCCGATAAGCTAGGACGACTGTATAAAAGCTTTGCAAAGAGGGGCTCTGTGATCAGCGAAAGGGAAAAAAATGAAGACGTGCGGTGACGGGTTCATTCGCCATTGGACCACGTGTGCGCGTGACTTGGTCGATTCAGCGGTGGCCCTGTGCCGTCGATTGGACCACGTGTGGCGAGCCCGCGGCGAAATGCTTCGTGGCGGTACGCCGCGCCTATGCAGCAGCAGACGGAACACCGCAGGCTAAGGTGTCGGACGCCGGCGTTCGCTCCGAGCAGGTGCCACGCCTGCTCGTGCGGCAGCTCACGGACGGCCGAGTTCCCTTGAGCCTTGATCGCCGGCGTTCGACATTTCGGCCTGCGGTGTTCCGTCTGGTACTGCGTAAGCGCGTGACCCGCGCCACCATGCATTTCGCTACGAGCTTGCCACACCTAAACTAAAATGCCTTTAATTCCTTCACAATACTCCCATTGTACCTCCCAGTCAAATAGGGGGGGGGTGAAGTGGGCGTATTACGGTACCCCCGTTGTGTGCCCAATTAATGCCCACGTCAATGGGAGTTTTATCGTACGCCCTTTCAATGGGAGCAAAAAGATGTACAAAAGGGAATGCGCTAGAGGACAAGCAAAAAACGCCCATCTGGGTGTTTTTTTGTTTACAGTGTACACGTCACCGCTAATACTGGTAGAAACCCCTAACAAGGACCCTCGTCCATGTGTTGACTACAGGAAGTTAAATGCCATCACTAGGGATCAGCTGTACCCGATACCCAACATTGAGGATCGAATTGAAAGAGTTAGCGCTGCTTAATACATTTCAACTTTAGATGTCGTGCGGAGGTACTGGCAAGTTCCCCTTTCAGAAAGTACCAGCCGCTATGCCGCATTCATCTCGCCTGTAGGCACTTTTCGCCCTCTCGCATTCAGCTTCGGGCTAAAGAACGCGCCTTTTAACTTCTCTAAGTTAATGGATATTGTACTAAAAGACTTGCTGGAGTTCGCCTTGCCCTCTCTTGATGATGTAGCAATTTTTTCGGACAGCTGGGAACAACACGTATCACACCTCAAACAGGTGTTCTCACGGTTGAGGGAAGCCGGCTTAACGATGAAAGCGGAAAAGTGTAGGTTTGGTTGTTCAAAGGTTACTTATCTGGGCCATGTTGTCGGCCAGGGCATGAGACGGCTGGCCGAGCTGAAAATAGCTCCGATTGGAGAATTTTCTCAGCCGCGCACGAAAACAGACCTTCGTTCATTTTTGGGACTTGTGGGGTACTATCAACGGTACATTCCGAATTACTCGCAAATGGCAAGTCCATTAACGGACGCCCTCCGAAAGGGAGAACCGAGTAACGTACACTGGGATAAGGACAAAGAGAACGCTTTCCAAAGTTTGAAAACGCTATTGGTTTCTCGCCCTGTGCTTCGCGCGCCAGACTACAGAAAGGAATTCATAGTTCAATGCGACGCAAGCGACAGAGGTATGGGCGTGGTACTTAGGTCGGTGATGCTAACGAGGAGCATCCTATCCTCTATGCCAGCCGCAAACTAAATGTAAGAGAGGAAGCCTGCCGCGCTTCAGAGAAGGAATGTGCTTGTTTGGTTTGGGCCGCACAGAAGTTGTCGTGTTACTTGTACGGAGCGAAGTTCATCTTCGAGACCGACCACTGTCCTCTGACGTGGCTCAATCAAATGTCACACAAAAATGGCTGCTTGCTCCGATGGAGCCTCACTCTCCGAGAGTACAACTTCTCCGTTAGATATAAGAAGGGAAAGTTGCATAGCAATGCGGATGGATTAAGCAGGCTAATTTGAATTCTGCGTTTGAGGGTCCCGCCTAAATTTTAGGGTTAGTAGTGTTAATTTTTGTAAGCGAAGAAGATCCCCTCTCATTTAGCAGGATTCCCTCCATGATTGCTGAATTTGTCAGCAGGAATTTGCTTCAGAAATTGGCATAGCGAAATGCAGCATTTTTTTTGTGTTTCTGCACTTATGTTTCTTTTTTTTTTTTTTTTTTGAAGCCTAGCGGGTCTAAAGTGAGAGCCAATGCACGTCATCTTGGCGCAGAGCCATGTTGTGGGTTTCATTTTGCAGTTGCCTGTGCTTGTTGGATGTTTTGGGGCGGTGACATCAATACACAAGTGGTCGCTGCGAGCCAAAACATCAATCCCCCCCTGACTACCAGCCGTTCTCTTCCTGCCTAGCGGTTGTCAGCGCTAGACAGTCGAGATTTTTCGGGCCATGGAGGCGCTGTTAAGAATGGCGAGCTGCAATGCGGGATTGCCACCCAATTACGACTGGGGAACAAGACGCGCATCCCCCACACTCCGTCGCTTCAGCTAGGATGCGTTCGATGAAGCGGGCTTTGTGCTGAAAACCGCCGCCATCCTCTAGCCCCATCGCCGTTGTGACGGAATGAGTTCGGCGGACGAACTATTGTGCCCGAACTCCCCAGCGCGGACCTGATCTGCTACGCGTGCGCGAGCTGCCGCGGGAAAGCCGTTTTTTGTTGCTTCTCACGCGCCGACCGGGACGCAGGACAACGAGCTATCCAGAATGGCTACGAGCTTCCCGGAACGGCTCCCCTCTGACGTCGGCTCCGGACATCGGAATGTGTGTGCCTTTGTGTGCGTAAACTGTTCTGCGGGACGGCGGCCAATTTACAATGAGTAAACGAACGTTCGCGTCACCTTGTATCGCGAGAGGACCGAGTGTTTAAAAACTGCTGTGGTGCGAATTCTCGGGACACTTCTCTTGAGCAGTCAGGTTGGACTGACACTCTTTTTCTTAAGCAGTCATGTTAGACTGATGCACTTTTCTCAAGCAGTCATGTTAGACTGATTTAAATACTGTAAATAAACCCATATTCCTCGTTCTCGATGAGAAGCAGTTCTTCCCTTCATCAACGTCCTCGGCGTGGATAAGTTGGACGACGGCATGGGCCAGCTACCTTCGAATTCATGCCGGACTCCAATCTTGACAACGGACCATGAGCGATGGGATTGAGCCCCAATCCTGACAATACATAGTGATGTTATTTTTTAAAGCTTTGAATGATTTACTTTCCTGGATATTGTTTACAGCAGGATGGTGACCGTTTAAACAACTGGAAATTCTGTAGCTAAATTTCGGGGTGCCATGTTTGTACGTATTTTTTCTTTATTGTAACATATGTGCCGGGTGTTGTAGGTGTGTGTTTTCGTTAGATATTGTTGAAAAAAAGCCGTAGGATCGGAATGCATTTGTAGGTAACTAGATAACGCTATCTTTTTGTTTATAACATTCCACAGTGTAAGCAGTTGATGTTTTCTAAACAGTGTGGCAGAGGTATGGTGCATTATCTATTAGACGCAAAAATTTCTTTTGTAATAAATAGATGTAATATTGTAATATAATTACAATATTGCAATAAATATATAACACTACGCTCTAGCCACTAAGCTACCGCAACGGGCACGGACAAGCATGAGATCACAGGAGCAGGCGCCCTGTTTTAAGTGGTTTCGTGCATTTCAGTTCAGTGGTTCGATGGCGATAACCTTGCCTACATTGCAGTGCAGTCGAATAGGCCAGGCTCCTAAATACGCAGCTTAAACAGACGACATGCCCCCACCTTGGCGCTCGATCGACGGAATGCGCATGTAACACGCTACACATGCACCCCGGACCGGCCCGGCACACAATGTTTTGACACCAGCGCAGTGCACCACGCGTGAATCAGGCATTCAGCTCGGAGATGAGCGGTTGTGACTTAACCGGCATGAGCGCCGGAGGCGCAAGAAAGTCTGTCCGATATACACCCAGTAACGAAAAATGCGCCCCGCAGCTTCTACAACATCAGTCAAGACTTTGCCAATCAATTATACACACAATACGGTAACAATGCGGACCGTCGGGTCAGCCGGCGCTCCTTCCTTCATACCTGCTTCCATGTAGCACAGTTGGTAGCATACCTCCTGGCCAGCCAATGAACGGACGGGTATAGATACACTCAACATTTCGTCTCCTGCGCTCTTGGTAAAAAATTGGAGGATGCTTAAGCTTCGCATTCAAGAGTAGAACGCGATAGCGTTATCGCACCCCGTTCGCATCGCCTACTCAAACAATCTACGCGAGGCAAACGTCGCGATCGGCGCGGACAGCCGGGCCGCGACCCGCCATGAAGGCTGGCGCGATCATGGGGTGAGTGGCGCGCCACGTGTCGGGGCATTGGCGCACATTGCGAGGAGGGGGGTCTTCTGTGTTTGCCGCAAGATGGCTATGCGCGTGCGCAGAGCGCAGAAGAAATGTAGCGGAAACATACATCGCTACTCGTGTAACTGCGACTTCTGTAATTTACATGGTCATAATTACCGATATACACCGCAGTGTGACTTTCTACGGCATGTTTCTAAGGCAACACCGCATTCACTAGAGGCACTTCTGTCCCGCTTTGAACGATCGAACTCGTGGCTCAGTGGTAGCGTCTCCGTCTCACACTCCTGAGGCCCTGGTTCGATTCTCACCAACCGATCTTGCAAGCTGTTTTTTATTGACGAAGTGCCTTCCGGGATTTATCGCTCAGGGCTGACGCCGACACCGACTTTTCTGCGACACGAGCTCCTTAACGCTGTCACGTTAAAATGCCTCTTGTCGCGCAAAAGCAGATCGCAACACCCACACATTCTTGGAGCTTACGACGCGCACACGGAGACCATGAAAAAAACAAAATGGTGACAAAAACAAATGCCAAACTAGAGGTCACCCTGGCCTAACGCGTAAAGAAAACAAATGAACAATACCAATGTTGTATGTTAGCTTTATTAGATTTCGCTAGGTTTGGTGAAAATTTTTCGAAGGTATTTCGTTCAAGAAAGACTCCTGTGATTTTTTTTACAAAGCTGTCCCGTATACATAAAGTGCGATGGAATAAAGTACGCAGTTGCGCAAATGACAATTGTTTGTGTTGACACAACGCTTCAGTATTGAGAGGAATGTTGAGGCAGCGCCTCCGAGATCTCCTCAGTGGCGGCGCATTGTTACAATCTCAAAGGCCACAATTACATGAAGTTGGTCACGAAGCGACCATTTGGAAATGGTTGCGATTCACCTCTGATTGGGTCATTCACAACGTGCTCGATTTCTCAGCCGCGCGAATGCAGTAGCAAAGCTAAGCTGCTTAACCAATGCGCTGAAGGTTATTTTACGCGGCAACGATGGCGCGAGCAGAGGTATCAATCCACAAACGGCATCAATCGACAAATGTTTTGTTGTGGCGACAGGCAGGTTGCGCTTGCTGGTGCCTACATGAGTCTCCATGAGTCACGTCTTGGTTCCCATTTATTGGTGTAAAACCTGAATACATCAAGCCGACTAGGTGAGTATTTGTCTGTGCCCTGTTTCAAAAGTTTGATGCTGATAAATATCATTATCTTTATTGTAGTTCGTCACACGACCTCTGCCAATCGGCGATCTAAATGCGCTTACACTGCATTTTGTTACATATCTTGCCGTAGTGTAATAGGGTAAATTTAGGTGAGATCGCCTTTCCGCAGGCTCTGTATAGGTGCGGTAGCTTGCGATGCCACGTATTTGACATTTTGCTAAGCACTAGTAGAATGCGTGCTTCGGCGCAGCGATAGGCCCGAAACAAAAGTTCAAAAACCAGTTACCTGTTACCTGTGCTTCTGCATGCATTGAGGAAGGCATGAAGCTACGTCGCTGACGCCAGTCATGGTAACTGATGAGGGGTATTAGTGCAACAAAAGGCATGCTCAGTGGTTAGTTCGTGGACAGTGGAAAGTGTAAGTTTGTGCTCAGAGCGCACAGCTACATGCGGGCAGAGAGAAGTAAACGTGGACAACGCTGTCAGTGTTTTCTTACAGGGTGTCTGCCTGTATCCGCCAATAGGGAAGGCGGGGCATAGAGGGAGGTGGCCACCTCACCACATCCCCACCTTCCCCCACCCGTGTGTAGCAAGACATGCATAACAACATACTTAGAGGTGGAGAAGTAAACGTGGACAACGCTGTCAGTGTTTTCTTGTAGGGTGTCTGCCTGTATCGGCGCATAGGGAAGGCGGGGGATAGGGGAGGTGGCCACCACACCCTATCCCCAGCCTGCCCGCACCCGTATGTAGCAAGACATGCATGACAATATACTTAGAGGTGGACCCGTAGCTTCCTCTCATTTGAAAGAAGGATAGAACTTCGGCAAGGATGACATTTGGGCAAGTTGGTACAGTTCCGTGAGAAAGGTAGAGTGAAGCACAAAGACAGAAGTAGGATAAACACTACAAGTGCTTTTGTGTCTGTTTTACAATAAAATTGCGCGACTTGTACAAGAAAGTACTGGGAAGACGATTTGTTGCTATAGGAGTACTTAATCAGACATGCAATTTGGCTTAATTATATTGATACCTTCGTGACAGTTTCGAGAGCTGTAAGGCCCTGCATAATGCCAGCTGTTTTTTTAATGCGCAAAATATGTACACACCAATAAGGGATATCTTTTATTTGGCTATTGTGTAATATTTCGCCTCAGCCAGTGTAGCCCTTCTGTACACTGCAAAGCTACTTTCTGTGTTTACTTTGCTCAATGAGATGTACGTTTCCTCTCCTTGGCAGTACAATGTTCAAGCTTTACACTGCCAACACCTGCACTCAGTCCTTTGCACATTTTCTATTGCAGTTATAGCACACACTGCAACATCCACATTACTTAATGCAAGGTGAACCACTCCGGAGACTGCATTTTGGGGCAGCAGTGGGTCAATATTGAAAAAGTGCATTATATTGCAGTGGCCTTTATTCTGCCCTTGAACCTACAGTTTAAGTGCAGTTGCCGCTGCAAAAAAAATTTGAATAATTGGTCCAAGCTCTGGTCAGCATAACTACGCCATTTCATGCTGTAGCCTAAACAGAAAAAATTAGTGTTTTTTGCTGCAAATTGTATGTCACCTCTTCAAGTCGGTCCGGTTGTTGCGATTTCACAATGTAAAACAAATATGTCATCAATAAAAAATAATTGCGTAGTTCTCAATAAAAATTTTGCGGAACTACCATTCTGCTGGCTCGATGAGTGTTGTAATTTTGTGAAATTCCCATTGAATCAACGATAGTACAACATATCAACAATGGAAATTCAACAACAATTTGTGTAAGGGGTGCATGCCTCTACACCTTCGAGGGTAGGCGAGTTCCCAGCTACGTATAATTTCGGTGCACACCTTTCCGCCCAGTCACCCAAGTACGCCACTGCTGCCTCCAAACAGGACATCGGCACGACATCTGCCCATACCCACAAGAACGGCGGTGCGGGAACTGTGGCTTGCTTAACCAAGATGAGCAGCCCGAAGGTTGCTTTCCACGCTGTATTACCAGCAGATCCGATGACCTACCCACTATCGAATTGGGTTGCCGGGCTCGTCATAGGGGACTCGATCCCCGAGCGGTGAGAGAGGGGTGCCAGCGGCCACAGGGACCCAATATGCCTCAACCGCGCCGGACTACAGACGTATCAACGACAAACCAACAACCTGACGACATTCCTAAGAATGCCTGCAGCCAAGGACCTCACAGCACTACCCGACCCAAGGAACCGAAAATATTATACCACGAAAAGAAAACAAAAAAAGCTCATGTTAAACCCTGAGCATCTCCTGCCATGCGGACACCTGCGACACAACTCATGAACCACCCGCTGCACCCTCCTGTGCAGTGTGGCACGAGAGGTGACGTCATGTGGCCGGCACTCCCACAACGAGAGCCCACCAATCCACCTGGCTGGGAGGCAATGAGGGGCACAAGATTTCATCTGGTTTGGCAACAAGAGCGCGTCTGGATCCAGACCCACAGCTGCAGCAACGGTAGGACCCCCGGCCGACACTGGTAAGTCGCCTGTTTGGCAGACCTCCCAAATACCTCCCCACCCAGTATCGCCCCATGCACAAGTCACCTCACAATATACCTGCACACAATATTTCCATACCACAGAATACACACAAGGCCTTACACAACTAGTTCTCAAATTTGTAAGCGACAGCCATGAGGCTGTTAAAACACAATTGGTTAAGGAACAAGAAGAGGATCTACAAATAATGGAGACCGCGTTTAAAAACGCATCGAGAAAATAGAAACTGAAATTCATCACCTCTTCCGTTTACATGCTCAATCATCACCCACCCTCAAGCATAAAAAGCCCAAACTTGCCGCCGCAGCTCACTGCCCTCTGCCCACGGCGGCAGTGACGAGACCACAGTTGGGGGTTTTGACCCCCGTAAAGCCTTAACACGGCCAATTACAATCACGAACAGCATTCGGGTAAAGCGGGCATACGTCCTCCACCCGGAAACTAAATTTCATCTGACCTAACCATATGGCAATGAAACTGTAGAAGCATCACAAAGAAACTCGCCCAGAAACAGGGTCCATGTCTTTATCCGTGCATGCATATCACGTGGCACCCGTAACATCGCGTACCACTATTTTTATTAATACAACCCTCCCAGTGATATGGCGAACCCCTAAGGGGAGTCCTACAGAAGGAGGAACCGAGTAGACTGCTCTCACGGTGGTGCCGTCCAACCAGACATCGGGAGGACTCTTGGTTGCCAACATATACAGTCCCCCTAAGTATAAGGGCACAAAGGTACTGAAAAATCTTCCTCAAACACGCTACACACATCTAATCATACAGGGCGACATTAACGCCTGCCATACGACATGGAGTTATATAAATAACACGCCGAATCGCAACCTTATACATAAGACTATGATACACCACGCGCTTACCTTAATCACAAATCCTACTACACCAACGAGAGTGCGAACCAGTACGCCAAGGGACACCACGCCAGTCCTCACGATGGCAAGCACACATGTGATAGTGAAAGCTCGCGAAGTCCTGCCGGACAAACCAGGCAGCGATCACCACGTGACACAAACAATCCTTAACACAAAACTCCAATATTTTTCGGCCCAAAATTTAGACCCTCGTTGACTGGGATAAACTAGGCTCGTACACCGCTGTGAAAGATACCACACCGCAAACCTTGGAGTCTTGGACTCAAAAGATACAACACACCCTCGACAGAGCTGAAAGAAAGATTAAGAACACTAAGAATGCCCTCCAAGTAACCCCGTCTCCTATATCTGTGGGAGGGTCCTCGAAGCCTCTCCAAATGTTCGAAGCGCCAGAGATTAGACTACAAACTTCGCCTTCGTAGCGCAGCAGCCACGGAGAAGGCTGCCCAATATGCCACCCAGCTTGCTCAAACAGACAGGGCCAACTTTTGTGGCACACTCAAAGGAACGCTGGGCACCAAACGTACTTGGAACCTCCTGAAGGCTCTTCTGGATCCCACTTCCGCCAAAACCCACGCGGATACTACTTCATAAGCTGATTTAACGCACCCACTTTAATGCGATCTGATCCAGACGAAAATCTGCATGCAGATGTCACACTCCGAGAGGTGAAACAGGCCCTTGCCTATATTACGAGGGACACCGCCCCAGGGCGCGAGCGGATAACGTACAAAGTCCTCCGAAAATTAGATGACATATCTTTGCAGCAGCTCACGGATCTCTTTAACGAATACTGGCGAAACGGCACCCTGCCTGGTGATTGGAAACATGCCCACATTAATCTCATTTCCAAACATCCCAATCGCAATCCCTCCTTACTGCTTCAGAATAAACCACCTATCTCACTCACAAGTTGTGTAGGCAAATTTTTTGAGCCCGTGATTGTCCGGCGGCTACAACCGTATTTAGAAGCTAACTTTTTCCCCGACACTCAGGTTGGCTTATGCCTCCTCTTGCATATTAAAGAGACCTCTATCAATCCCAAACGACGGTGCAAGAGCCATCCTAGAATGAGACATACAAAAGGCCTTTGAAAACGTAGGACACGACCATATCCACAGGACGCTTGCCACTACAGGTTGCGGCCGTAGAACCTGGCAGTATGTGAAAGCTTTTTTGGAAAATCGCATCATCAAGTTTAGATTAGGTCTACTCACATCAGCCGCTTTTACCCTCCCGAAGAGGGGCACACCCCATGGAGCAGTCCTATCACCACTATTATATAACGTGGGCCTGGTGCCACATAATTATACGCAGCACGCTTTTTATGCTGACGATATGCCCAAGATATCCTACAAACAGTTATCGACGTTATCGAACGGCGTATTAAAGTAGTGGCGCCCTTCTACTCGCCAGGAAAGTCCCAATTGCTCACTATTCAACCCCACAAGTGCGACCCAGGCATAGAACTGGAAGGAAACCTACTCGTACACGGTGAACGAGTGCTTAAGGTACTTAAAATCAGGATGCTGGTTCTGCACATCCAATTTAACCTAGACGATGGTTACACTGAACCTCCTCGATAAACAAATAAAGGAAATCTGAGGACTGGTTCGCCGGATGGCGTCGTGCCATCACAGTCTGTCTGAAAAGGACACCATGCAAATGATTGAAGTTCTGGTGGTCAGTCGCCTCGCCTATCACCTCCCGTATCCCCAGCTCACTGAAAAACAAGTAGATCAGCCTAACAGTAAAATCAGGCGGGCGGTTCAGACCGAACTGAGGCTACCGATAGACACTAGCACTACCCGCCTCCTACAGACTGATTTCTATAATACCGTCCAGCAAATCATAGAGGCAAAGACGAGTAATCAAATTCTGCGCCTCAACTGAACACTCACTGGGCGAAACCTACTCCGAACTCGGGTGTCAGCCGAGTGGCACGATCCCGATAGAAGTGCCGTGGTTCCCCGTTACTGTAAGACTCGCGGCTGACAAGCAACTTAAACCGTTGTCACCAAATATGAATTCGCACCGCTACCTGGGCCGACGCAAGCCGTGGGCTGATTACTACGCTCGACGTCATCAAAACGGCGAGTACGTCCTCTATGTCGATGCCGCGGTCCGTCCGCTTGAAGGAACGATCACGGCTGCTGCCATGACGGAGGACGGATGCATTATCATCTCTGCCTCGATTAAAACAGCATGCATCGACGTAGCTGAGAGGGTCGCATCAGCCCCCAGCCAGCATTACAGAAATCTGGGCAGATTCCCAAAGTACATACCGTTACTTCCTTCAAGGCGTAGCACCTAACACGGTCACACATTTTACAAAACATCCCTTCGCTTCCCCACGCGGTGAAAATCACGTGGGTGCCTGGGGCATGAGTGTGTCCCCGGAACGAGCGCGTTAATCCTCTGAGGGTCAATGACGTAAATATACGGCGCCGCGAACAAGTCCAAAAATGCTCGATATCTATATTCACGGCGCCGTCTGTACGCTTATAAAGCGCGCCAATTTCCTAACTTTTTTTTCTGTCATGTGCTGGCACTATGCGGGAATGTAAGAATTTTTTTTTCGCGCGCCTCCCTTTCTCGGTTTTCATTGCATGGTTTGTTTTATAGTTAGTTTGCTCCCCCGCGTGACGGGTCTATAGGCTGCGCTTACGCATTCGTGCGCACGAGCGGGCGACCATTTGGGTTTTGTTCTGCGGGCAGTTTCGGCTTCTTGCGCTTGCTAAACTGATGGCTATCTCGTTACTAATCGCTCAAAGGGCGACCGCCTCCTTCTCGCTCGTTTAGTGCTCACAGGGGTGCTCACAGGAAGGATAACGCCATGCATGCATTTCCATTGTTTCATTTTTTATTTTTATACTCGCGAAAACTAATTGCCTCTGGTTGGCGACAACATAAAGATTAGCGAAAGTTTGTCACACGTTGTGCTTTTTTGACGGGCACGCAACCACACAGTTTTCTTGAGTGCGCGCACCTACTTAGTTCGATTACGCTATGGATGTACATATTAGTGTAAAAGCAGGAACATTAGAGTCTTGCGAAATATTCTCGTGTGCGCATATGCAAGGCCTGGAACTGTGGATAACAATGCATCGAATTTTCAATTCTTATATGTTTGTTTCCTTTTTATTGTTGTTATTTATGAATGAAGAGTGCATATATACCAACGCAAAATATTTCTTTCTTACTTTACTCTTATCCTAGAAAAATTGCGGTAAATGTTCTCGAAATAGGTCCCTAAGAAGAAATGGAATCTGCAATACAAAAATGGACCCTGGGCGGTCGCGTATGGCAAAAAAAAAAAAAGAAACGCCGTCTAACGGTTAATACGCATGTCCGAGGTTTTTCGCTCTCGACCTGGACGACCACTCATCCAACCCGATGGAAAAACCAGGAGAGGGGATCTGCACCTACCACCAGATTACCACGTATTACAGGAAAGGTAGACGAGATTTACCTCCCCCTCACCATACCCTTACCGCCCATCACAGTTCAATTTGGCGCCAGATCCAGACCACGGCATCTATTTCTCCCTATCTGGCACAATTATTTTACCCTGGTCTTCATAATACAAAATGTACCACTTGCCGATCATCCCGGGCAGATCTTTTCCACTGTTTGCGGATCTGACCTAAGCCCATGGCGGTAGAGCTTATTCCCTATACCCTCCATTTTACTCGTGGGAGGCCGCTCTTCGGGCTATTTGCTCGGATGACCAGCCCTGGCTGGTAGACCGTGCCTGCCCAGAGGTGTCGGCCAGCGGGCTTGCGGACATCTAGGGGCCCAACCAGATTTAAATAGATCCAATAAAGTTTTATCCATCCATCCATCCAGAGCAGACGGAATACGGCGGGCCGCCATGTAGGATGCCGGCGATCGCTCCAAAATGCTCCAAAATATTCGTGCTCGCGATCCGCCTGCTCGGCCGCAGCTGCACGGATGGCCGCATTGCCTTGTGCCTGGATCGCCGGCGTCCGACATTTTGGCTTGAGGTGGTATGTCTGGCGCTGTGCAGGCACGTGAACCGCGCCAACAAGCATTTCGCTACATGCTTGCAGTACGTAAATTAAAATGCTTTCAGTTCAACCAATAAGTGCTCAAATTATTATGAAATTGTCCGAAATAATACCATGAAATGATACCATGATTGTCCGAAATATTCATATCATATATCACCAGAGCTGTTTGCAATAATTAGATTATGTTAGCCGGAAATAACACCACTCATGTCATTGTATAAAATTAAATCTGTATGAGCATTGTATTTGCCTATGTAATGTCACCCCCTTTTGCCAAATGAAATGTACCCTTGTTTTATTTCCTGCCATATGTGCATATCTGCTTCGTGTCGATTTCAAATATTGTTGAAATCATGTAAACCTGTTTTTATCGCTATTTGTGAGTGTATAATATATGCCCAACCTGTAAAAATCCCGTTGGGATTGACAGTATCTGAAAGAAACAAACAAAATAAAAAAATAAGAGCGCCCTAAATTCTAGCTTATTTTATCGCATATACTCTCATTTGGAAATGATAAAACTCGCAATGCGCCTGCAAAACCCCCCATTCAAACGGGAGTAAAAGGGGCATATTACAGTACTCTCATTGTATGTCGAAGAAATGCGCACCTCCATAGGATTTTTACAGTGCTACCATTCAGTGGGTAGCAAAAATACGCACACATGGGAATGTGCTAGAGCGCAACCGAAAAATGCGTATCCTGGTGCTTTGTTTATTTAGTGTGTAACAGGCTGAGCAACCCACTGCCGACGTTAGGGTCGCACACTGTGGCAGACACATTAAAGATGAGCTGCATGACGGGGGACCTGACGTAAGCGTCCCCATCAAACGAGACGCTGTGACGGTTCATCTCGTCGTTGTAGTTCACGTGCATCCACGCACAGTCGGGTGCCAGTGCACGCCACTATGCAGTGTATTTGCATCTCGCTCGCTAACTGTCGTCTCTTCGCCGCCGCGGCCGCCGAAACCACCCTATCATCAGGTTCCAGATGAAAGCGACCATGGTCAGCGGTTGGAGTGTGATGTCACCCAGCTGCCGCGAGTTGTGTATCAGACTCAAGACGATGCTGCAGGCCTCCTGCGCGGACCGAACCATGACGATGTTCGCATGGCCCAATTGGTACGAGAGGTCTTTCTGTCCAACTATGATGGGAATCAACGCTATCGCGGGTATCACCAGGACGCCAGTGTACAACAGGCTGACGGCTGTTACGCATACAAGTTGCGCCGCCACATACATTAGGCAGGCAAAAACGAAGACTAAGATCGCGGTGGCCATCAGCAGTATCAGCGGCACCAGCACCAGCAACAGGCGCCACACGAGCAGCACCCGGCGAAGTCCGATCAGAAACGTCACAAACAGCAGCGCCAGAAGCGCCAGCATCGCGTGGTGAGGGAGCTGATTCCGTCGTGGAAATCTCTGCGAACCCGGACGACCTGCAATGCGCGGTCATTGAGAGCTGTCACCTGAGCGACCGAGAGTACCGGCACGCCGCAAGAGATGAACACATGTATATACATCTACATCTGCTATGCTATGCACCGGATGGTTCGATCTCACCAGCGGACACTTGAGTTAGTGAGGCGAAACAGTAACTTACCTGATTGTCTACAGCAAGATGCCTCGAATAGGTCAAAGAACATGCAGCCGCACCAACGCACCGAAAGAGAAGGCCGCGCTACTGCCGACGCTGACCGCGTTTCCCGCGTTCGCGCCGAACGCGCGCAGTGCACGTGACTACAGCCAGCGTCTCTCAAGGTGGCTCACCAAGTTTCGACATTGAAATCAGTTTTCGCCTTACTAGTCATGTAGCGTGTGTGTGTGTGTGTGTGTGTGTGTGTGTGTGTGTGAAGTGATTTTAGAGAGAATGGAAGAGATAAGTGCAGTGCCGCAACTGTCTCTCACAGGAAGACACCTCAACAGCACTGCACGGGGAAAGGGGTGTGGGGCGAAAAAGGTGAGAAAGGAAAGGAGGCGGCAAAAAAAGAAAAAAAAGAAAGAAAACATTGGCGAATGCGGGGCTCAGAGCCGCGCTCTTAGTTGCGTCGAACCAGGCCCCGCACACTCTCAAGTTCAACAAATGGCCACAGAGGGCGAAAAATCAATCGAGGCGTGTTTCAGCGTAAGCGCGCAAGTGGAGCTACTGTAATTTGGTCAAATACTTTAATTGGTGTTTTTTCTGCTAGGGGCGCTGAACATTTACACAAACCATTGACATAAACAATCGAGGTGTTTAAGGATGTTGTTTTACCTCAGGCAAATAGGCAGTTGATTTTCTTTTAATTTTTTTTTTGTGAAGCTGCTTTTTAGTCATAGCGTCAAGGTTTTTGTACTTCATTAACCGCCGACAGCCTATTGGTATCGATGTGTTTCCTGGCCGTTGGCGTTCGAATACTACGGCGGTAAAACATTTTCGAAAGCATGCTGGTTTCGTCTGCGAGTCATTACATAGACTTGCTGTAAAGAGGTCTACTCTTAGCGAAAAATAGTGCCTCATTTTGTTTAGGCGTTGATTATCATAATGAATGCGGCGGAGGTTGACGCAGTACGCTTGAAGGTACGTTTTTATGCCGTTGATCTCCATAACACCGTAAGTACGCAAACCGATGTCACAGAACACCCGATGCATCATTGTGTGTTCTCCGTCATCGCTTGTTTGCTGTACGCCTACTAATTCTTTATTTCTTCTTAAAGTGTTGTATCCTCCTTTTGTCCTTGTTCTCTTGTGCTTCACTTACAGTATGTCGTTCCGTCAGCTGTGATGCGCATTTGCAAAACCAATACGTTTGATAAGACTCAGTGGTTATCATAATTTCACTACACATGTATTAAGCTGGTACATATGGTTCAGATACAGATACCTGTATGCGGACTTGCACGACGTTGATGCGGAGATTAGAATAATTATGACACCCGTAAGGAAGAGGCAGCTGACGGCCGTAAGCTGTTGCGTTCTTTCCGCCAAACTACCCGGCCTGGTAGTGCTGTAAAGATGCTGTATAAAAGTGACACGCGGTGACAGGTACATTATTATACTTAGCAGTCGACCGTACGTTTTGTAGCTTAGGTCTTCTTTCTTGTGCGTTTGTGCTACCCTTATTAATGAGCCGTCTCCTGACTATGTTCTTGACTATGTAACCGCGTTTGTGTGGATGCGTAGACGTGTGCTTTTTGTTGTACTTGTAAAATGCAAATAAAATATTTTCAGGCTTACTCAATCTTTGGTGTCCTGTGCGTTTATTCCAGTAGAGGCTATCGTGCCACCTGGAAACTGCATTCTGTCAGTAGCCCTACACGAAATGCAGCAGCTGGAGCGCGGTGGCACTACTCGGGGTAACGGCGGCGTAATAAACGAAAAACCGCTCGGGATGCCCTTAAAAGTCAGTTCAGAGTGTGCCTTGACTCGATATTACTCAGCGCTACATGTATTCTGCTGCGCCTCAATCGTGCTCCCGCCAGTTTGGTTGCTGTGTGGCAAACGTTTGCCACACAGCAACTAAACTGGCGGGAGCACGATCGAGGCGCAGCAGCCAGAAACCCAGTAAAGCCACGGAATACCTGGTAAAGCGGCCGCCGTACTGTGCGAAACCCCGTTTCCGTTTCCTGTTGCACAGCGCCACCTGTGGTCCCATACTTTAGTTCACGACGCCACCGCTATGCTTATTTCCGTAGCACTGTGGAAGGTACAGTTTCCCTTCTCTAATATTGTATTGGTGTTCTGTGCTTCGCCGCACTACTCTTCTCCTCTCCAACTCACCCGCCGATTGGCCAGCGCCAGCGCAGCCGTCTCAGGCGGTGCGCACGCCGCCGCCGTTCGCCAGGATGCTGGAGGAGGCACGTTTTCGCGCGGGCGCCTTGTTCGCGGCTAAGGAAAGCACATTCGCAGGCGGTTTGAGTTTAAACACGACAGCATGCCGCGCTGTTTTCTTCTGTTTCAGCCAACAGCACAATCTCGCTTATACCGCCGGGCGTCGCGAATTGCCAGTGCCGAGTGTGAGACCACAGCACTAATCTCGACAGTGCGCTCCACGCCCAACGCCATCGGAGCTGTTATCGCGATCTCCGCGCGACGGAGATGGGTGGCATGTTTAGGCTACATTGTTGCTTGTCCACTGCCTTGCTTTGATCATGCTGATGCTCGTTTCACGAACTACAAGTGCGCGCCACGGTGCCTTCTCGAGGGGCAACTACATCGTGTTTTTGGCCGCACTCGGCGGCAAACCGTCTCGCATGTGCAGACATGCCAGTACCGCACTTTCCTGCCCGCGCATAGAAGAACGCGAGGCCCGCATGCGCCTCGCAAGATTAACGACAAACTCACGTATGGACTACCAGCACCACTTCAGAGTTACAGAGAAAACGATGTACTTCCGCTCTAAGAGCGAATTTGCAATACAATATTGACAGGTGTTGAACGCACGTTAGGAGACATGGACAACTAATTGGGGCCTCAACACTGTGGACAGGCAAGCGGTACTTCCATATGTATGAAGGGTCCTTAAACAATATGTCAAGGTAGCATGAACCAACGCTTCGCAGGCGCGATCCCAAGCGCGGCTTCCCCGTGCCACGTATTCGGTACAGTTTTCGCACTTGCAAGGGACACCATGTTTTGACAAACACTCATCAAACGCAACACTTTGCTCTATACAGTGCGTACATTTCGTCAGCTAGCTTTTTCGATTGCATTCCCGCACGCAACTTCGCCACAGGATCGACGGCATTGTCGTCATGTTATAGCGAAGCTCCAGCTCGGCAGCCGCTGGGAGAAATCTATTTCCTCGCCAACTAATGCACCGCATTTGGTGGGCCTAATTGCGTGTAAAAGAAAATGTTCAAATGCCGCGCCTGCAACAGTGCAATTTTCAACTGATGCCGAGCTCTGCCTCTTTCTTAATATTTTTTTTTCTCAGTGACTGTGGAAAACTGCGCAATGGAAGAGAGGAAAAAGAGTTCAACTGTGTGCTTTAAAGCTCCGTCACACAGCAATGGAACCGGATTTGTAAATTCTGTTAATTGCACAAGGCGATATGCATAAAGGGAACGCAATTTACACGCCTCTATGAGATATACCAGTCATGTGTGAGTATGACTTTTACAATACCTTCGTAGAAATTACAGGCGTTTTCGATGGGATAAAAATTTTTAGACAAAACTTCCGTGAGTAGTTGTGTGCAATTCACACGATCGCGGTACCGCTTTGTATTGTTGAGATATGAAACTTCGTACCTCTTAACCTGCCAGTACTCGTGCATTATGGAAGGAAAAAAAAAAAGAAACGTCACCGCACCACCACACATTTTTTCTCACATGCAACAAGAAGCTTGTTTACATGGCTGCAGTAGTTCTGTCATGACAACCCGTTGTTTTCTCTTGGGTGTGTTCCGATGCCTCACTTAAGAGTTCACCTCCGAGCTACACGCACGACCGGTATGACCTCGTTGCGCACTGTGTACGCCTTGCTTCGTCCTCGGCTATGCCCTTTGCACGCACATGCCAGTGACTTCGCAGTAGTTATCCATACATAGACAAGAGCAAAGGAATAACCAATGCTGCCGCGCTTCTTCAAAGCAAGAGGCCCGTACATTTTCTCTGACTGTTCCTTCCCCATTTGTTTACCTGTTTAGCCATCACCTCACTTTGCTATACGTCAAGGCCATAGGCGCATTTCCCGGCGGCTTCGTAGGACAAATGTAAAATAATAGGCGCGAGCTTGGCTTTCATTAAACGCAACACGAATGCGAAATCCGTGCAATGACGACGGCCGGTGTGTGTCAGTTTCCCTTACCTTCGCGTGCCAATATATGTGCCATGAGTGAGGGAGCCGGTTCGAATTCGGAATCTTTCTGTACAGCAGCTTGCACATTCACGATATTCGAAGGATGCAGCGGCAAGAGGTACACACTAAACATTTTTACACCCTTAAGGGTGTAAATCAGTTTGTCGCCAGACGAACACCCTAAGGGTGCTGTTGTATACACCCTACAGTTGGGGTGCAATTATAGCACCCTAGAGGAAGGGTGTCCAGCAAAATAAATTTAGGGTGTAAGGGTGCTAGTCTAAATTAACGCCCACCTACGTGGGTGTTGGAAGGGTGTACACCCTTTTATTTCTAGTGTGTAGGGAAGGCAGGTTTGGCAGTACACGCCTTCAATTACTACTATGTACAGCGATCCAAGCGTAACTCTAACGTGTGCCAGAAGGTTCAAGTTCGGCTACCTAACGCACTGTCCAACAGCCGGCCTTGAAGCTTCGATGGGCATACACAACTATACGTGTGGATCACGTTACATATTAGTAATTCATGGTGTATATTGCGAAACCTGTCTTCACTGCGCAAGTAAAACCGAACAAATTTGACACTTTTGAGCATGTATACAACACCAACAGTTATCATGATTTCCAGATCCACATAGCATGCAACACAGACTGGTAAGATATATGCTGCATTTTCAAGAAAAATGTAAATATGTTTATTGCATACTGCAATACAATATAGTACAATACATACATACAATATATACATAAATCACATGAAATATAAACATGCACAACCACCAAACACAGCGGTAAGTACAAGAACATGTACATTTCCCACAAAGGTATCTAAATATATGTATTGATGAAATCTGTTATTAGAGAAGAAACTATGTATAGCGCCACTGAAAGAGCCTGAGTTGACCTCGCAGTGCTTTTGGCCACATAAAGGAATAAATTTTCAGTATTAGGCTCCAATGAACGAAAATTCAAGTGTTGATGCCTTGAAAAAGAAAGGAATATTGCAAAGGTGAATTAGGGAAGTAATTGAAATGCAGGGCAAACGCACAAGGAACACACCTGTTATTTTGTACACTAATGTAATTGCAAAGCATTATGAAAAGTTCGGAAAGTCGATGTAAAGCACAACTGGCCAACATTCTTCAGATTGAAACAATACTTTCCAAGCATAGACGTGCTTTAGTAAGGTTTAAGCCAGGAGCATTATTGCTAATTTTCTCTTTCCAACAAGATTACTTGAGCACGAAAAATATGTAAAATTTTTTTAGTGCCTACATAGTTTTTCCTCTTTTGTGAAACGAGCATTCTCTGGGTTAAAGCTGCTGTGTAGCAGATTTTCTAACTACAATTCCACTTTCTATAAATTTTTGTGTTGTAACCCGAGGGCACTGGTCTGTTATACAATATGTAGTTTGAATATATATATATATACAAGAACGGGGCATGCGCAGAAAATGAAACGGAGTCACAAGGCATGTCTAACAGCAAGTCATTGGACTAAGAACATGGCTACTTAAAAAAAAAACATTAGGATTTCTATCTGTTGAGATACGAGACTTGACTAGGGGTCAGCGCAATAGAGGGGGCACTAACGCCCACACTATTAAGCTTTCTGGTGAAATCAGCTTCTATAATTTCCCGGATGAGCTGTGTCTCGGTAAAACTTCCGTATGTTTAAGAGGGGCATGCAGCCGCAGTCCCGGCAATGGATGCCCAAGTTGCCTTGAACAGTGTTATGGACATTGTTATAGTGTTCTCTTAAACGATCGGTTAAGCACCTGCCTGTGTCCAACAAATTTACTGCCGCAAAACAGGGGAATTTGGTAAACCATATTCGTTGCGCATGTCACAAAACATTTTCTGTGCCTGACAGAGCAACAACTCTGACGCGATTTAGGTGTGTTTACACGCTTACAGAGCCTTGCCTGCTTTTCCGTCGCTGAGAAAAACGACTGTGATTCCTGCATTGTGTGGAACACCATTCCTTTGTGTATTCTAGAGGATCATGCCTGACGCCGCCACTAAGTGATATTTACCTAGCTCATCATGATTGCAATATTCAACGACACCTAGATGTATCTCCTGTTGTCAAAGTGTGCAGGTTTGTGGATGACTACCTGGTATTTATTGATTGCGCTGATCACGCTTTTGAGCCTGCTGATTCAGGAGTCTTGGAGATCTTTAAGAAAAAGATGCAGCGTCTAAAACTAACACATGAGGTCCCTATTGATGATTCCTTGCACTTTCTAGATCTCAGGCTGTGCCTTGCAAATAAACATGTGTGCTAGTGCTTCGAACCGAGAAGTAAGAAGTCACTCTTGCCCTTTAACTCTGCACATTCAAAGCTTGTTAAATGAGGTATTGTAAAGCTTTTCCTAGTTAACAGCCTCAATAAATCTTGCTCACACGCGATGCAACATAATCTTGCTGCAGAGTTTGATCACTTTTCTTGGGTTGGCTACCCTTTGGCCTTAATTTCAGCCATAGCGAAATAGCTTCTGAAGTGCACAAAATGTCATGAGCCCACTCCGTCAAGGAACCAGACGGTTGAAAGACAGGTTTGCAGTATTACCGTACGTGCATGATGTCTCCCATAGGCTAAAAAAGATTGGGCAACGTGCAGGAATCAGTTTTTGCTCAGCCCCGGAAAAGCTGGCAAGGCTCTGTAAGCGTGTAAAGGCGCCTAAATCGCGTTGGAGTTGTTGCTCTGTCGGGCACAGAAAACGTTTTGTGATATGTGCAATGAATGTGGTTAACCAAATTCTCGTTTTGAGGCAGTAAATATCTTGGACAGACAGGCAGGTGCCTAAATGATCTTTCAAGAGAGCACTATAACAACGTCCATAACTGTTCAAGGCCACTTGGGCAACCATTGCGAGGACTGCGGCAGCATGCCCCTCTTTGAAAATACCGAAGCTTTAGCGAGACACAGCTCACTCAGTAAATTATTGAAGCTTATTTCACCAGAAAATTTGGTAATGTGTGCGTTAGTGCCCCCTCTGTCACGCTGACCCCTAGGGGAGTCTTGTATCTCAACAGATAGAAATTGTGATGTTTATTTTTTTCAAGTGACCTAGTTATTAGTAGAATGACTTGCCGATAGAACACCCCTTGTGACTGCCTTTCATTTTCTGCGCATGGCCCCTCTTGCATATATACACATGATGTGGTAACGCAATAAAATATTGTTGGAAGTCAGCGCAGTGTACGTCGTCTCTTGGAATCCTTCTTCATGCTGTACGACATTTTTTTTATCATACTGAACAGTGTATATTAATTGATTCAAGCTTAGAAAAATTATGGCACACAATTGAGCTGCAAAAATGCAATTGATGCAGCAAATGGCATTTAGCATTCAAAAAGAAAAGAATATTGTTCACGGTTAACCATGAGATGCAGGGACTCCATTCTCTGAGCACCTTGACCTATAAGTGCAGCGCATGGCTACGCTGGAATCTTGCATCCTGCATTAGCAAAATAAGAGAATCATGAGAGTTCAGTCTGTGCAATTTCGCATGTACACTGCGGAAAATTTGATAAGGCAACAAGCTCCTTAAGGTAACAAACTTAATGTGACGGCACAATGCACAGCTCAGGCAACTGGGCAAGACAAGTGAAAGGTAGGAGAAATTTCTATTTTGCAAACTGAGGAATTGCGTGTTATTGTGAACACTAAACCACTATGTCATGTGAATACAACATGGCACATACAACAGCAAAAGCAAATTATAGTACAGTAGCCTTTTCACCATAGAAAATAAGAATAAAATTTAAAGACACAACCGATGACATCTCTCAACAACAGACATTTGTCCAGGAGTGTGTATGTAAACTTAATATAACATTGACATTATCAAATCTGCAATATATCTGTGCATCACACTTTATATAAGTACTGCAGCTGACAACCTTATGGGATATGGCACATTAAGACTGAGATGCACAAGACATGAAAAAATAACTGTTTTTACACATTATTACACTAGGAGACAAAGCGTACTGTTTTACAGAGTACACATAAAATGAAAATGAGGAAACCTCCACTGGAATTCTCATTTGCCCTGCAATACATGCATCCAGCCCAATGACCGCCAACTCTCCAATGCAGTTTATTAGACCCTTTCTGTATCCTAAAATTTATTGTGTATTTCTTATTTAATAATTTAGTAAGAATTGGCATTTCGGCATACATTCCTGGAAAATTTAGCATGTGTTGTCAACTGTTTCCCTTAGGGCACGCCCCCTTCTTTCAATGGGTTAGCTTGGCAATACACTCACAAGTAGTATTCACTTATTTAAAGGGACACTAAATCAAAACAATAAATAAGTTTAGACTAATGAAGCGTTGTTTGAGAACCCTACAGGCAGTCATTTCAAAAAACTAGTTTGATTATTAGATGAGAAAATGAAGGTCCAAGTATCAGTATTTGAATTTCGTGCCGAAACCCCAGCGCCGCTACGTCAGCGTGACGTCAGGGATTCCAAAGTATGTTTTCGCATTTGGGCCGCGTTGGGTGAATAAAGGTTCTTGAAACTTGGCATGTTTAATATTTGGCCCCTTTAGAACGCAGTGTAGTCAATCTGTACCGCTATATATAATTAGTAGGCCCTAGAAGATGCCATCAAAGTCCACGACGTCACAGCCCCAAGGTGCGGGAACTTAAGTAGGCGTCGCCACCCGTATTTCGTTCTTCTGCTTCTTCTGGCTTACCAAACGTCTTATCTTTGGAAGAGTGGTGTTTTTGGTGTTATAGAACGGTAATTTACTGATGCAGAAATCATTTTTCACTTTAGTGTCCCTTTAAACTTATGATCCTTCCTCATGGTCCCAATTTCTACTTCATGCTCTAAACTGTGATGCCCCTCCTACGCAGTTTATGTTAATCTGCGAACATGGTCCTTCTTTCTGTAGCCTCTCAACTAGAGCCTGAAATTTGTAGTCTCCTAAAACAATCATCTTTCCGCCCAAAACATATTGCACGGTTACCCGTCATAAAGGGGGGGGGGGGTCGGGGGTGATTGGATATAGGTGTTCACATATTCAATGAACCTCAGAGCCACAAACATTTCTCATCCTGTGATGCCACTACCCACGTGAGTCGCAATGGTTATAAATTGGCTATTGGCTACCCGCCCTCTCTCGCTTAAAAGTACATTTTGCCACAAGAAAAATGACCACAAGCATTGCATCTGATTAAATTGAGTGCTCCTGTGCATGTTTTTTTTTTCTGGTTCGTAATGGCTAGGTTCAACATGGTCAAGTTGTCTGAAAACTGTCAAGCCCCAACCAATACATAGCTTCAAAATTATGAAACATTCATTTTTCAAGACTTTTCCCAAATTAAGCATTTGACAAATTTTCATGATGCAAAGGAGGAAAGGTTATATTTATAGACAATGACAAGCCTGCTATATCCTGCAAAACTGAGTGAAATGAAAGATGCTTGCAATTTTCATGAGCAGCTAGCTGAGTACAATAGATAGGTGCATTGCATGCAGAAATGTTGCTTTAACGCCCACGAGAGGTTCTGGTTTCTTGTAATTTCTTCAAATCTCTTGCAGTGTAGATTGCAATCCGGCACATTTTGATATGGATATTATGTATTCAAAATAAGAACAGCTCAACTTTCATGGTTTTGAGAATTATATAGGAACTAATTAAAGGTAGAAGAGTGTGATGCAATGAGCAAATAACAAGCTCATTTCAGAGAGTAAAGAAATATTCCTTTCCTGCAATTGGTAGCAGGAAGGTCATACGAAATTAGCAGTGAATGCACAATAAAGAATATGATGCTGCAATGCCCCATTCTGTGAATATTCTTGCACAAAGAAAATCCTCATTATGAAAGGCCATCAAGAAAGTGCAAGTGTATACTTTGGATCAGCAGTCATACCTACAGTATGCACTGTACCATCGGCAATATTTAAAACACCACACAACTGCACATGATATCAAGCATAGGCCGCCAAGGAGCCTCAGAGTTTTAAATTATAACTTGTCTTATTATATTACACTATACACGTATATCTACTTACAATGTTGTCTTCCAAACTGCTTCCAAGAAGACATCAACCATCTGTCTGAAGACGAATGCAAGTGGCTTGCTCTTGATGGAGGGCACCAAGGCTAGGCATTGTGTAACTGCTGCTATCATCTGCATGACCTGCGAGAAACGACGCTCTAGAAGTTCAAGATAAGCAAATGCTATTAGAACAAAAGACAAGATCACTGGCGACAAGCCTCGTTTTGGTTTGCATGAGAAAAGCCAGAAATATGGACTTTGTACACTTGCTAAAAAAGAAGCAAACGTCCTTCCAGATGCTGCAGTGATGCATTAAGATTGTACACAGCTGCATGTCTGGGTGCTCATATGGTGCTGTCGCTACTGTGCCAGCATGCTTTGCAAACTTATCATTTCAAGTTATATTGATTATTGTGTTTTGTTGCCAATTTTCGGCAAAGAGCGCCAGCAAAGTAGCAGCTCAATAAGTGCAGCGCATGGCATCGCTGGAATCTTGCATCCTGCATTAGCAAAATAAGAGAATCATGAGAGTTCAGTCTGTGCAATTTCGCATGTAGGGTGAGCGCTCACCCTGTTTTTCGCTCCCTTTGATTACCCCTACCTCCTTCCTTTTTTGCTCGTCCTGAGCTGCGCTACTAGCCTTAAACAGTCATGCCATAAACAATTTCAGCGGTTGTCTGCATGAACGGAAACGTGGGCTAATGGGAAATCCACATCTTTAAGATCAGAATTAGTGTAATGGCAAAACACACTACCAGATTTTTTAATCATTTATTTATGCGCTGGATGTAACGTTCCTTTTACAATAACAATCAAGGATATCGATTCATCAGGGCGTGGGAGGGAAAAAGGACGAAGCGTATACCTGACGCCTTTCCACTGGTCCTCCCGAGAAACGGCGCCTCATACAGCAGTTGTCCAGGGTGGCTTGAAACCAAACTCGGCTTTCAGGCGGGAACACTCGCTGCACCAAATTGGAAGAGTTTATTGTGAGTAAAACTCTACCGGCCTTATGCAATACATACGCACGCACACACAAATATACGCACTCGCAAAGCGCAGACACAAAAGCGCGCACGCTCACATTGATAAACACAAACAAGCACACATACATGCAGGCAGACACGCTAACACGTGCACGCACACACACACAGTGACCTACATAAACACGCTCACAAAACACGTACGCACTAGACACACGCAAACACGCCGGCCCATACAAACCGGCATGTATGTACGCGCGCGCACGCACGCACACACAGCGAGCCGAGCGCACGCACACACGCGCGCACGCACGCACGCACACACACACACACACACACACACACACACACACACACACACACACACACGCAGACAAAACGAGCCGAAAACATGCTGAAGGTGTGCGGCAAGCAGCAACAGCAACACGCGACCGCATCAGGGAGAACCAATACCGCGCCGGTTCTTTGGAAAGGTGGCAAAGCCAGTCGTCCTTTTTCTACGCGACGCAAAAGTGGTTGACCACATCTAACTGAAGTGCGAACGACCGTATTACAAGAAGCCGCGTTGAACGCACAAGAGAATCACATCTATGAACGTTCAAGCGCTGAGATACAAAGCGTAACTATGCAGGCGCACCACGCCCGATGTAGGTTTGACAAACATTAGTCACACGGGGCGCGATCAAGGTAGTTAACTTGCCCCACTAGGAGTGCAGCTGCTCTTGCTCTTACATTGGTGAATTATTCTACGAGATCACAGTGAGATACTTCTAGAGCGAACAAAACAAATACCAAATAAACGGGCACTTGCGCTGGAGTTTGAGGTATAGTAGCGGCGCCTGGTGGCGGCGCGGGAAACGACATCTGGGTCGTACCAGCTTGGGTCGTATTGAACCCTGGCTATGGCGAAGCACGTTTCTAGGCCGAGGTTTGCGTCGATTCGCACTTTTTTCTGCCCTGTTGCGAGTGAGAAAAGGCTCGTCACTTCTCACAGACCACGCTGCGAGCTGGCCGCAGCCTGTAGTTTAACTAAAACGTACTCTCCGTGTGCCGTGGGACGTAATGCCAGGAGCAGAAGGAATCGGCGACGCCGATCCGGAGAGACCTAGCCCAGCCTCGAAAAGGCGTCACCGTCATTACTTCTGCGTCATGGGCTGCCATGAACAAGAAGCCTGAATCCCATCATCTGATTCTACCGTTTTCCTTCAAGGCCTCACGAAGTGGAGCGTCGGGCGCGCTGCATAGCTGCAGTTCGTCGCGCTGAGTAAGCGAAACTTCGCACCATGCTGACTGCTTCGCCTGTCTTGAAGCTTGCTTGATTATCTGCGTTCTAAAGTTCAGTGTTTCGCACCTACAGTCCCGACGGCAGACCGACATAGCAGCAGGCATGGCTGGTAATTCACGATTCGAGACCCGGCCGCAGCGACAATTAACAATTCGACCGATGCGAAGTGGTGAAGTGACCAGGTGTGTGCAAATGAGCACAAATGGTCGCGCTCATTCGATGACAGTTCACTACTCCACTACGGGCAGCACAGGTTAAGAGAGTTAAATGCGCTCATCCTTCATCTGAAGCTAACACGTTGAGGCAGCGCAGCAAGGCAGTACTGAGTGCAGCACACCGATGTTCGAGCGCTGTCATTAAAACCTATATCAATCGAGCAGCGCACGAGCTCGAGCTGCAGCGCGATTCACACGTACGTGCGAGCTCACATGCGTTGCATCAGTTATTACCACTTACTAAAGGGACAGATGGCCGCTACTACAGCGCAGGCATAACTACTTGTTTAGCGGCATGCAGTCAACAAAGATTGCAGGAGGCCCGCTGTTTCGCAGCATGTCGAAAGACCGCTGCCGTCGCGGCGCGTACGATCGTGCGCTCGAGCAGTTCGTACATCGCGGCGCGTACCGTCGTGTGCTCGAACAGTTCCGTACACATGATGCCTTCTTATCGCTGCTGTGGATTTATTTATAGCAAGCGTTTTCTTGCGTTTGTGCGCCTGAATCTAGCAGCTAGCGAGCAAACCTTACCTGAAGTTCCACTTCGTACGCGACTCGCTTCACTTGGGATTGACACGGTGCTAAAACTTCGCCGCCTAATTCTTGAACGGCGTACACGTATTCGGCACTGCATAATTTCTTGCCTTTACGCAGCGTACCACCCCTGAAAAAAATATTCGGCGCCCGATATTCGCTGCAGGCCGTGAAACAACACAACCGAAAGTGGCGGGTCCATATTGTAAACGTGCTTTCCGAAGCAGATGACCGAGCTTGGTACGACCCATTTTAGCACAGAGGGCGCTTTTTAGCACCTTTTTCGCAGCGCCCCCTGGGCAATGCAAGAGCCCCATTATGCCAGGGGGGCTATTCTGCAAGAGTCCACCTAGTGGACTGTCCACTTCGGCCTGACGTCATCAGATGCGCGTTCTGTTGTTCTGAACTTCGGCGAGTGCTGACGTCATCAAAAGGGAATCCGAACTTGCACTAAAATGAAGTGGAAGACCGCGTACCCGAAGAGCGTAGTGCCCGGGGCGCCCTGGAACTCACCCGTGACAACGTAAATCGAATGAAATGCCGTTTAGCCGTTTGCTATTAGTTTCGGTTGTGGTTTGCCGAGTGAAGATATGAGACGAGCTTGGGCGCGTGACTGGTAACAACATAATGTGTCTGCAAATTTTATTTTCATCATCTTTTTGTACGGTATAGCGGCGTTTCACTTTTTTCTGGCATTGTAAACTGCAATTGCTAGTTTGCCACCAGAGGGCCACGTATCGAACCTAAACTCAAGATGGCAGCTGTTTGAAATGAATGAAACAGCTGACCACAAACCGTCGCTTACCGAGCATCCCCGTAAACTGACGGCAGCACAGTATGTCTTGTTGGTAGTTGCTGTCTTGGTGCATTCGCTGACACTAGTGTTGGAACTGAAGCGCAAAATGACAGCGTCTACGCTTGCAGTGAATAGTTGACGCACGATCGTCGGCCACTGAGCGTGGGTAATCCCTGTAAAGTAGCGGTGGCAGTATGTCGTGTTGATGGTTGCTGTGCCGGAGAGTTCTCCCATAGTACTGCTGAAATCGTTGTCAATGGACGCGCACCAGACGATGTATGCCTGGTCGTCACGACTGCGATGCTTCGAGAGAACTTGCAACTCGAATCGCCTCTAGTACCACACCGACAACTGTATCGTCTGCTGCGTCGACGAAATATGATATTCAACGGTAAGTCGCGGCGTTGAACAGACGGCAGTGATTTTGACTGCGCATAATAATCTTTATGCAGGCCCACAAGTTCAAGAAGAGTGTACTGCAAAGCGTTTATTCATGATGCTGAATAAAAGAGTCCAGTGGCGGTCTGTACGTTTTCCTGAATATTTTCTACCTCTCTGCAGTCAAGCTTCCAGACGACAGTGTTTGTCCATCACAGCGCCATGGCACCACGGGACATTGGCCCTCACATAAACCATCGGCAACAGGAAATTATAATCAACTTTATGGAACGAAATCCCCGCTTAGTTAAATCATGAGGAGATCTGGACCCAAAATTCACAGCTCAAAGAAAAAAGGAAATGTGGGAGGAGCTCACCAATTTGGTAAACGATGCCAGCCCTCCCACAAAGCTCGTGGTGCAGTGGCGTTGCTGGTGGAATAGATTTGTAAGTCGGGCCAGGGCGGACGCAGGCAACCTCTCAGCCGAGATGAAGTAAGTAAACCAGGCGTGCATGCTTTACGGTAACGTCTGTTTCGAGTGTTTACGCAAACCACGTTGCAGGCCTACCGGCGGTGGACTTCTTGGGGGCGCCAAGGGCCGAGTGCTCGCCCTACTCGGCCCTGCGAGCACCGTACCGGCGCGGCTTGCGCCCTTCGTGAGCAGCCACTGCGAAGTGAGAATCTCCCTTGTATATATGTATTCCTTTAGAAAAGCCAGGATTGGCAGTTAGAAACCTTCACCTGTCCTGTTGCCTTGTTTAACTAAGCAGTAAGGTAGGGCATAATGAGATTTTGTAAATAAAACTAGTAGGCAATAAACAATGCTGGAGCACAAGTTTCCATTACAAATGAAGGCCTTGGAGGCAAGCTGTACCTAAATAGAGCAAAGCCTACTGGATTGCACAATATGCTTCACCTTTTGTAACTATTGTGACCAGTGTCTGCATCTCTTAAGCTTAACAATTTGTTTTTTTTTCTTAAATGCAGAGCGACTCCCAGCAACCACACACCTCAGCTGTGACTGAGGTGTCACAGCCAGGCGACACCTCAGTCTCTGCAGCCTCAGCACCTCAGCAGCAACCACCATCTGCGAGCACCGGCGTTACAGGAAGAAGGTGTACTGCCAGCCGTAAGTGTGTGGTGTGTGAACGTAATTGCGACCTCACGCCAAAAATGTGTGCATTGAATGTCAACATAGCTGTAATAGTGATATAGAAGTTCCTTGTACTGGTCACTGCAGATGAAAGGCACCTTGCAGTACTTTATGCATGTGAGACAAACATGTCAAGTGAGGAAAGGAGACCACACAGAGAAGGTATACTCAAGAGAGGTACTACAACCAACTGATTTTATTGCTGCTTGGTCAGTACCGGTGTACACACAGAGGCACAGCAAGGCAAAAAAGAAAGTAAGCACAAAAACCCTGAGCATGTGTTGGTGGGCTCATTCGTTAAGCATGGTTACAAAGACGGCGCCGAATAAAACAGCACACGAAGAAGGGGGACGTGCTGTCTCGTGTCCCCCTTCTTCGTGTAATGTTTTATTCGGCGCCGTCTTTGTAAACAAAAACCCTGTAGATCATCAAATAAGTTAACGTGACATTTGCTTGTTGCGTGCACATGTTGACATTTATTTTTCTATCTAGGAACCTATACCTCATGACACAAGTAAATTACGCAAAGGTTCTGTGTGTACTGCGTGTGCGCAGTGTATGTGTACTGGTTAGTGGTATGTCAAAATATTGCAGTAACCTTCATAGCGGTGTTGTGATGAAGAGACTACGCAAAACCTATTCTTTTTTTTAATTCGGGACACGATAGATTGAATGTAATGCCCTGAAATAAAAGATGCAATCGTTACAAAAATGAGAAAGGAAGACACACTTTTCACATGTGTCTAATGTTGCTTGTCCCCGTCTCCCACGGTGTTATCTTACATTACTTACCGATATGGGCAATTATACACGCTTGATAGCAAGTGTTTAAATGTGAAAGGCACGTAAAGTTTATTTGTCCATGTGGCGTATTGGTTAATAGGAAAACTGAAGGCATACAAGGAGCACTTGTTCGGACAGCACTGTAACCTAGTGGAACTGCTCATGAACGCTATACACACAGACACCGAAACAGCACTGAGGAGAAGGTGTGTCAGCAAGGCATGCCATACATGTTTTGCACGTGTATTTGCTATTGCTATCCTGAAGCAGTAAGATGTGCACCTACTTGTAACGATGCATATGTGGTACGTCGTTATGCTGCAATCTCAGAATTTCACACCATGGCAGTGATTTGATAACCTATCTTTTTGCGTTTTGGGGGATCAACTTTATGGAACAGGACATGTAGTAACGCACCACTGTAAACTTGTTGACCACTAGATGCTTGGTAAAGGTCCAAGCATTCGCATTGACAAGGCAGTTATATTTGGAAATTTCACCTGGAGCCACACGTGCTTTTTCATTTCATGTAATTTCCTTACAGACCGCAGAGTAGGAATATTACATAAAGGGCAATAACATTTCAACAAAACAAGCCTGCTCATATGTGAACATGCGGTGCGAGGAGCCCAAGTGGATGTAAAATGCAATTGGGTGAGGCGTCTGAGTAATGCATGTAAGAGTCTTGGTCATTAGGGGGTATGTTATACGCTATGCGTGTGCTTGAGGCAACTTCTTGTTTCACCTTCTCTCAGCTGTGCAGCAGATTGTTTAGCTTTCAGCTTTAATTGGAGTGGTGAAGAGTCGAACAAACTGAACGCATACTTCATGGATACTCTGTTATTGAATGTTAACGCTACGTATGTTGTACATAATAAGTGCAAATGGATGTTGTATGGTTCAGGTAGTTTGGATATTTAGTAATGAGGCAATACATGAATAAAGAATTTGTCCAGAAAGGTTTTTAACTGTGAGCAGAACAAAGACCACTGTGAAAAACCGCTTCGAATGTATGTAGTATTATTGGTGGGCAGACAAACCTAACGCATGGGAGATGCCCACAAAAAGGTAACAAAAATTGAATGAAGGCGACTACTACAGCGCACTGTGAATGTACACCTGCATGCTATGTATTCGTTGAATGTTTGAAAAATATTGCACACTTTCAGTCATGCATGTGCGATTACCTAGTGGCTTGCTAACAAAGCTCGCCTATGCATGAAGCTAGGAGTGTATTCTAGGGGGCTGTTACGTTTCGCCTACAACGCGCGGTATAGCCGGCGCGGATGCAACGGACGCCGGAGCTTCGTTCCAAGCGGCGGACATTTTGGCCCGTTCAGCGCCGCCGATACGCCTCCCCGCCAAGCGCGTCCAGGCGTGTTTCAGTGCCACGTGTCTTCGTGTGTGCGTGTGTGTGTGTGTGCCCACGCTTGTCAAAGCGCGGCAGCCGGGGAGAGGAGCTCCCCAAGTGTGAAGCGAAGAGGTCTGATCGGCGCCTGCTCGGCGGTTGAGTCACTACACTCGTCTCAACATGTATCTCAGCTCGTCTGTGCCCCGCCGTCACGTGGTCTCCCCCGTGACCTTCCTTCTTGCCCGCGACGCCGAGACTATAACAGCAGCTGCCCCCGGACGCCAAGAGAGAGGCTCCGATTTCTTCTGTCGAGTTACGTGCTCTCCCGTCTCTCACTTCGGTCGACCTGACCGCCCGCTCTTTTGCGATGTTAGAATAAACCAGTTGTTCTGTTACCAGTCGACTCATGCTTTGCCGAGACCTTCGGATGCTTCCAGTGCCCCAGGCCGCCAGGCCAACGCTACCCTTGGGGCTTGCGACCCGATTGCAACAACGGGTGTCAGCGCTGAGTTTGCAACAACTCGTGCCAGCGGTGCGATTCTAACAGGGCCAATGTCACTTCTGTTAACTGGCAGAGCTTCATATGGAAAAGTAATTTTGGACAACTTGCACAAATCTGAAGTGAAATTGTCAAGACTGAAATGCAACAAATGTAATTATGCAAATGCCATGTCACACAACACATACATACAGTCCAGCCAAATGAATACTTGCATGACATCATGTGATGTGGTTGCTGGCTGAGCACTCGTGAATGGCTGTTTCTCTCTACGAGGGGTACAGAAAAGAAAGATTAAAAAAGAACGAGAAACTTCCTATGTACCTGAACTGTGCATGCTATTATCGACTGCTGGGGAATAGGATTTTGTGGGAAGTCGATATATTACAAGAAACGTTAAATGCACAATGCAAACACTGCAATCCACATAAAAGAAACGATGAGCTGCATTAGTTGTGTGGCTGTAAAAGGAACTGTAATTTCCATTTTAACACGTTTCTATAACGATTCCAAGGTTTATGCTCCTCATGTGAGACCATGAAGTATTCGTGTTTCAGGTATGAAATGTATGCACAGTCAAGTACAACGTGAAACCTGGTGCAGATGAATACTTGTATTACGTTTTGCTAATGCTGCCATAATTGCACTGCTCTTCCTTAAACAGCATAGTTATATTTTTTTAGTCACGCAGCTTAGAAGCTAGTGTGCTCCTGAAATTATGCAGGGCCTCCAAGAGCTACATCAAGAGGCCGCTTGCTACAGCAGGCTGTGGGGGACACCGCGAAAAGGGTCACCCTCGCAGCTGCGCGAAATGAGCTAGCCGAAAAATTATTGGAGGAGTCCCGCAAGGTGAGATGGCAGTGCTGATAGAGTGTTTACGTGTAATTCAACCCGAGCGAATGAATTTTTGCCGCAGCCGAGTGCAGATGTGTAGTTGGTGAATAGAAATGAACACAGGGAAAAAGTTCCTACAATTTAGCATGTTAAGCAAGCTAGTAACTCAAATGCAGAGACACAAGGAATGTATGTTACGAATGTATGAATCTTCATTATGTACGTAACATTTGACATGAGAAGTATTGACTATTGTCTAGGGGAATCTGGAATGTGTTGGGCTTTTCTAGACGGTATGAACATAACCTAATGTGCAAAACAAAGTTGCGCATCACAAGCAAGTTTATGCCCAGAAAAGTGGATTGAAGTCTCGTAACAAGCAGCTTGTAGTGCTTAGGCAGCCGTAATACCTTTTGTCACATGTAGTGCTGTTCAATACATTGTTATTCATGTACGCATAGCTAGCATAAAATGTACTGATTTCTGCAATACAAAGTGATGAACCGTTTCATTGTTGTTTTCCTTTCGGGCATGAAACACCCCCAGCGGTTTTTCTTTCTCAGATATTGCAAACGAAATGCCAGTTTCTTTTTGTTTGTGCAGAAAGAAAAAATATTATGCCACCTACAATGGCAAATGTTCCCTTTCTGTGGTCCTCAAATCACTGTCACACAAAAGCAATGTCAAAGAAACGCAGAAACACATCAGTGCGTCGACAGCGCTGAAAGGGCTCAGGTGATAGCTTATCAGGACCTCACGGCCTCCAGTATGAGTTTTATACACACTTCTGTAATCAGTTGAAAAGCACTGTGATGCAGCTACATGTCATTTGCCAGACGTATGGATAAGTGTAGCGTATCGAAACAGGGCGATGTTTATGTGAATTTTAGACACCTCATAATTTTCACCAACTACCCCCCCCCCATGACCCCCTTTGGCATGGCTGAGAACCTTTCGTTATGAATAGCAATGTTGCACTTGCAACGGCCAAAATGCGAGATACTTTCTCCTGGCGTCAGGGGCCACATCATGCCTGTGACAACAGCAGTCTATCTAGTGGTTGTGCTTCCAAACATTGAAGCGTTATTACTGGCACATTCATTTAGAAAACATGTACATTTGACAGAAAATGCAAGATGTGCAATTGGAACAATACAAAACTGTTTTAACTAGCTGTTAGTTGCATACCAATGTGTGCATAAGCAACCCCACATATCACAATGTTACTTTGAAATTGAGTGCATTCGTTGCTTACCTATCGTCACAAGATAGGCACACTCTTAAGTGTGGTAACATTGCATTGTTTTACACTGCACCTTTGTCATTCTGTGGTGGTGACCTAACATGTATTGTACATGTGACATTTCATTGATGTTTGCCTGCTTGCAGCGTTTTCTGGGGTCTTGCACTCTGACCATGCAGTCCTGCTTGTATATGCACTCTGTGAACTTTTCCCGGGTCAAGCATTCTGTTGTCAGTGGCCCCTGAGAAATGTACCAACGCAGTTATACTGTCTCGTTTCAAATGCTCTCAAAAAATTTTGCTCTGCTCGCAAATGCGTCAAGATGCCATGCATATAGCTGAACATCTGTACCCAAGCATGCTTTTCATTCATCTATAACGGCCGCTATAACTGTGCTGTAACCACACATCTGGCAATATCTGAATCTCACGTGAGAGTCCATATGGTCAAGCAGCCATTGTCGTTTGCTTTGTAGCACTTCATCATTTTATTATGTTATTTGTGACGTTACATGTGTCCGTTGCAGCACACAGCACATCTAAAAGATTTATGTCAATTATGATGACAGAAATCAGCATGGAGCGACATATGGTTGCATCAGAAAGTTTTACAAACATGGCGTTGACAAGAACTGAAAAAAACCGGCAATGCTACATAACAAGAGAGACGGACGACCAGCACATGACAATGCGAGGTACAGCTGTAGTTTTTATGAAACGAGACACCCGAGCGCGCTGCTAGTAAGGCAAATGAATAGCACCAACAATATCAATACAAATAAATATGTCAGTTGCAAAGCAGTGACGGGGCAATTAGTAACATATGTGAATCATTACAAACCGCACACTGTTAATGAATAAGTCCATTACAACGCATCACTGTTACCTGTAGAAATAGGAGGAAATTACATGACATCTGACTATCAATGCAATACATGCTTGCAGGTTTCGCAGAGAACTTGGCTAGCACAGGAACATGCATTCCATTTTAATTTTGGATCGAGAGCTATAGTGCAGTACAGAAATAGTTGCACCAAAACCTACAGGCAAAAGTTGGATAGTACAGAGCAGCCAAACGAAGCTACAAAAGCTTTGTTTCGCAGAACAGGCTTGCACATGTCCTGCGTCGTGAGGTTGACATTACATAGAGGGCATTGTTCACTTGTCTATGTATCTAACAATCAGACATGTTGCAGTACCTACCCAACATTTCCCCCTCAGAAAACAATACGTTGGTACGTCCTTGCAGTGATGCAAGCAGTACCGAGATTGAGAGTGCACACATGCAAGTAGGAGTCACATTAGGCAAGCACTAGCAAGTTGACGTCATGTGCTGCCATTGTGACACTTCACCCAAATGCGGATGCAAACATCATTGGGCAACGTCACCATGGCGAAACAGCACTGGATGAAATCTATACAAGAGCAAGGTTGCGCCCAACCTACCACTAGGCATGCAGTCCATTCTTGCAGTATGTGAAACCAGCTGTCATTCTGCTGACCCAGAGGCACAGGCCAGACTTGCATGCCTGTCAAGTCATACCTGCACCACGCCAGATGATCAGTCGGCGAGACGCTATGCAAACGCTGCATTAGCCTGTCCAGGCTGGGCCGTAATTGACAAATTAATCACATGCGAATTGCCACCTGTACAAAAAGCAGTTTTGTGCCGGTGGAGGCTAGCCATGTTCACTTACAATACATGGTTCAAGTGACAGCCCCACTAATGGTTCATTAGATTGTCTACACGTTTCGCATGCCTGGCTTTGACCCAACCATACTCTTGTGTTCCCAGTGCAATAGCATCCAGTGCTGCTTCACATTACCAGTTATCCTCACATATTCTTGCCGTCGTGATGGCAGCAGTACATTTCATTAGAAGCGAGGCTGAATGAGTGCTGCTGCATGCTGGCAGAGTAAAAATAGTAGCCTCGTTTTGTCCGTTACAGTTTCGCAAGATTTAATGACAGCAAGTCAGAACGTGGCAGCACGTTTGTTAGGCGGATGTGTACGAAAGAGCCCAAGTTTGGATGAATGTGTCGGTGCTAGTGGCATTGCATGGCCATGTGTTTTGCCGTCGAAGACGACCGCATGTACAGCAAAACTCTGCCTTTCACAGTAACATGTGTAGAAGCATTGCTGATGAAAGACTTTTATTGCAGCAAACTGCTGAGCTGCAGGCGCTCAACGACCAGGTTGGCAGGCTGGCCGACGCAGTGGAGCGGCAGGCAGACGCCCTGGAACGGCAGCTGAGGCCAATTTCGGAGTTGGCCACAGTCATGGCCTCATTTATTACAAATTATACGCCACAAGTTTAGTGTTGATTTCCAACTAATGTGTATGTATTAAAACTTCTTAAAAATACCAGCATATGTTTCAAGGTTTACTAGTAATGTAGTGTGGCAATGTCACAGGTGAAACTGCCCCAAATTATTTTTCAGCAATTCTTGGAGCAAGTAACATTGCGTGTTAGAGCAGTCTGGAGCAGACATAATTGTATTTTCGATCAATTTGGGGCAGAAAATATTCATTTTGATGCAGTTTGGAGCAGGCCAATGTCAATTTTGGTGGAATAATGGAATTTACAGGGCACTTCGAAAGCACATAGGTACATTAAAGACCAACACGAAAACAACATTACAGTATGTAAAGAGGCCGCATTGTGCATGTTTTTCTGCAGAAAGGCAAGAGCATTGGTGGCACTATGATCTAACTACACATTCCCGTGCTAAAGCTGATAACTGCAATGTTATTAAATCATGTGGCGCAATCAACGCGGTCACACAGCTTCTAGTTCACGATATGTCACTGCAGTCGCAGAGAGCCGCGACCAACTCCGGGCTGGTGAAACTTCTAGCTATTACAATCTGTTTTTACCGCAATAGCAATTATATGGACACTGTAGCCGCATTTGTGCCGTCGCTGTAGCCGTGATGTTGCAGATTAATTCCAGGGGCGATAACGACGTCGCCGTGTACTGTATGCTGTAAAGTATGTGCGAGTCAAAGCGTGTGAGGATGGGCCGACGATGCCATTTGACAAACTCAACATTTAATGAAGTACATTCTAATTACAACCTCCCAAGTGTCCGTACATGCGCCGGCCACTTGCAGGAAGAGCTGAAAACTCCGCTTCTGTGAGCGCAAAAATTCATGTGGGAGGCGCGTTGGCTAGGTGTGCAGCATGTGAACAGCTGTTCCCCCCCCCCCTTTTTTTTACATAGAATTCGCTCCCTGTTCATGGCCCAATCCTCTCCACATTTTTGTTTTTGGCGCAGTATGGAACAGGAATTCGCCTTTCTGTCAAGATGGTGCAATTGACAAAGGAGTTCCAGCTTTGCAATAATGTTGTGAGGTACCATGCACTTCCAGTGCTATTCAAGTATGGATAGGCACCGCACAACTTTGTTGTGCCATTGGAGTAAAGAAAAAAGCCGATTTTTAAACTAATTCTTGCACCCTCACTGCCAACACAACATCACGTATACTTCGTGTAGGTTACACAAATGCATGCCAAAGCTATGAATTACATGCATTAGTAGTTTACGTCCGAGCCGCTAACTCCTGTCAACATTTCTTCCTACGCACATGCTGAAAGGAAATACTAATAAAGTGTTACGCACGCACACTTCTTTGCAGTACATACGAGCATAACATGTCGAAAAAGTAAACCGCTCCTCGATGATGGGACACAAATGTGTGTCCGCCTCACACAGCGGAAAAATCTCGTCATGTTAACGACTTCCAGCATGAATAAATCTCGATGTGTGTCACAATGTAACACACGTAGGAAACTAAAGGGAACATGATGAATATGGCCAATCATTCAAAGATGACAAATTCTATTAAAAGAATTGTCGCGCGAGACCATTTGAGCAAGCACAGTAACAGCACAGCCCACATAGCATGTCTTCCAGTGCATACAGAACAACAAACTGTTGCCACAAAAGTTTGAGTGCGTTCCTTTACAGCTTATGCTATCGAAACCTAAACTGTATGTTGAATAATTCACATGGACATAAAGGAGGTGGAAACTACGGCTTGGCATATGAACTGCATGCATTTTTGGTTTCGGTCGTGAGTGAACATGACCTCGTAGGAGCACATGGAAATACACGGTAATAAGAAGCTTGTCTTTGTCAGCCATGCAACAAAAATCGCACTTTCTCAGTCACAACAATACAGGTGACACATTGAGATACACATGATAATGCAACATAGCTCGAAACATATCATTCAACCAAATGAGGTGACCAGCGAATTGTGAAACGCACCTAAATACAAAAAACTTCGTATGATCAGCCCCACATTTCTTTTAGCACAATGCTTAGTTTCCGTTGTAAATTTATATTCAAAGTTGTGCAACACAAAAGAAGGGAATGAAATGTAAATTTTGCCAGCCACTCAAACGAGGAACAATTGCGCAAGTTGCACTTTTTAACATGAACCGCATAGTTTGAGTTCGCAAAGGTGTTGAAAATATGCTGTCAATTTAATATTGTACATCATAAAGCGTACTGAATGTGCAGCAATGCTACGTAAGCTGTACCACGTTTGAAGATCATTGTTGGGTGTCATTCACATTCAGGTACATATAATCGTGTTATGTTACACGTTTCACGTCGTTGCGACCTTCTTTCAGCGAAGCTTTCCGAAATTACCTGTTAGCGGATTTGTAGTAAACTTTGCCCCTATGTTACTCACAGCTGCTATTTTTCTTGTAATACCGCAATTTTTATTTCTCTTGAAGGTTCAACACATTTCAATGCGATTGCTGTGACGGTGATGTTAGGCAAGCGACTTGTACAGTTAGGATACACTTTAAATGGAACCTCTGGTGTTTAAGTACATTAGGATGTTTTAATATCCAAATGCCGTTGACATTACTGTTACCAGTGCAATGGCATAATTGGCTTAGAAGCTCATCCGTAATTTTAAATTGTGAATAAACCTTCGATTGCTCATACAGAGTCAGCACTGTAGGATCGATATTTTTTTTGCCCACTGTGCAAGGCAGCTGACATGCCCAAACAGAACACCGTGTGCTGCAGGTAGACGAAGAAAAGCATCGGTTGTGACGTATCTCAAAATAATGATTGCTGGCCATCGACTCGTGCGAAAGGGTCCTAGCTTCGTCGTTTGTGGTCTAAGTGGTCGTGTAGTGTACGACATCACAAACACGGGACGCAAGGTGCAGAGTTATACATCCGTGGGCATGGCCCGGGAGCATGCAACCAATATTTGAGCTTCGTGATAAGGAAAACTAATTCATGTTTAGTCACATCGTTGGGCATGAACAATTAGAGTACAAAAGGGAATGTATACTCAAAATTTCAATTTCAAGGTCACTGGACATAGAAAAATTTCCCAAGTTGCCCTTTCAGTGACCATTTTCAGTTGGCTATGTGATGGACCTTCCTATTAGATATATGGTAGAGGCTACAAAATGCTTCAACTATTTAAAGAAAAGGTAGTACACAACACTTTCACATGTTTAGAAACTTCTGCAGCATTGTAGGTTAGGAAAGTATTACACATTCAGCTCGAAGTGACGCTTTTGCGTTAGAAGAAGCAATCACGTGAGATTACATCCATAAAAAATACTGCTCCTCCACATACGGTGAAGGTACGAGTCCCACTTTCATTGAGCAAAAATTGTTCTTGCAGTCTCCATGCATTACAATTGCTTCATGCAAACCTTTCGTCTATGTTTTTGAAGAAAGCTGTTGCTCCTCGAAAATTAGCAATTGCACACTACATGGCTCATACGAACACTTGCAATAGACCTCCTTGCTCTACAGTGGTGCAACAGAGTTGATACCAAGTTGAGAAGATTCTGTCAAGGGAAATGCGAGACTGGACCCACTACCACGTCACTGCTATGATACTAACGGAATTTCAGAAGGCCGACAGTACAGCAACCATTGAACGAGTTCTGGATGAAGCATTATTGACAACAACAAAACCACACGATGCACACCATGGTATGGTGATGACGGCATTACGACCACTGCACGTCAACCATGAAATGTTGAAGCTGTGTAGGAAATATGATGACAATGGCCTAACACACACTGCGAGATGACATGATGATGGTATACATGAACGTGGTATGCTGACAAAAACAGGATGACAATGGTGTCATCATGAGATCAAAGCCAATGATGGAGATGGTATTGTGCAATTCTGACTCAGAGATGCGGGCACAATGAATGCAACGGCATGACTGATGTAGGGTAGCAAAGTGGACTCAGTCTGGTGAAATACCCTGCCTTTCCTTCTTCCCTTTCTCTCTCTCTGTCTCATGAAATAATGACAGCTGATTTCACGGTACGACGACAACGGCATAGGCAGCAGCACGATATGCAATGGAAAGGTGGTGAGAGTGATACTGAAAATGACACAAATACAATGAAGCGACAAGAAAGAAATCACAACAGCATTAGGGGGATGAAGTAATGGCAACATCGCAACTGCATGCTATAATGCCATTACGCTATGATGCTGGAATGTTGTAATGATGTGCTACCATTCTTACTACTCTTCTTTTCTCACTGTTCATGCAAGACGCACGGTGCATTATATTCATGTACTGCCAACAGAAAGCGAGAACACCGCAGCTACACATACCCACACTGCACGCCACACAGCCACACAGGTGTCGCGTCTTAGAGGCAGTAAACTGCTAGCTGCAGGCAAAACACAGCACACAAGCAAAACTGCGAGTACGTGTACCCACACTGCACGCCACACAGCCACACAGGTGTCGCGTCTCAGAGGCAGTCAACTGCTAGCTGCAGGCAAAACACAGCACACAAGCAAAACTGCGAGTACCTGCACCCACACTGCACGACACACAGCCACACAGGTGTCGCGTCTCAGAGGCAGTAAACTGCTAGCTGCACGCAAAACACAGCACACAAGCAAAACTGCGAGTACGTGTACCCACACTGCACGCCACACAGCCACACAGGTGTCGCGTCTCAGAGGCAGTCAACTGCTAGCTGCAGGCAAAACACAGCACACAAGCAAAACTGCGAGTACGTGTACCCACACTGCACGACACACAGCCACACAGGTGTCGCGTCTCAGAGGCAGTCAACTGCTAGCTGCAGGCAAAACACAGCACACAAGCAAAACTGCGAGTACGTGTACCCACACTGCACGACACACAGGTGTTGCGTGTCAGAGGCAGTAAACTGCTAGCTGCAGGCAAAACACAGCACACAAGCAAAACTGCGAGTACGTGTACCCACACTGCACGCCACACAGCCACACAGGTGTCGCGTCTCAGAGGCAGTCAACTGCTAGCTGCAGGCAAAACACAGCACACAAGCAAAACTGCGAGTACGTGTACCCACACTGCACGACACACAGCCACACAGGTGTCGCGTCTCAGAGGCAGTCAACTGCTAGCTGCAGGCAAAACACAGCACACAAGCAAAACTGCGAGTACGTGTACCCACACTGCACGACACACAGGTGTTGCGTGTCAGAGGCAGTAAACTGCTAGCTGCAGGCAAAACACAGCACACAAGCAAAACTGCGAGTACCCACACTGCACGACACACAGGTGTTGCGTCTCGGTGGCAGTAAACTGCTAGCTTCAGCCCAAACACAGCCCACAAGCAAAACTGCGAGTACGTGTACCCACACTGCACGACACACAGCCACACAGGTGTTGCGTCTCAGAGGCAGTGAACTGCTAGCTTCAGCCAAAACACAGCACACAAGCAAAACTGAGAGTACCCACACTGCACGACACACAGGTGTTGCGTCTCAGAGGCAGTAAACTGCTAGCTTCAGCCAAAACACAGGACACAAGCAAAACTGCGAGTACCCACACTGCACGACACACAGCCACACAGGTGTTTCGTCTCAGAGGCTGTAAACTGCTTGCTGCAGCCCAAACACAGTGAAGGAGAAAAATTGGGAGTAACTGTAGTCCCACCACACGGAGCACAGTGACGCACATGTGGCGCCGTGCCGGAAGTAAGCTAATTGTGCGTAACTTTCTAGCTGTCCAGTGCGTGACGTTGCGCTCGACGGCGAGCTCGCTGAATGTGCAGCAAATGTGCATTGCGGCTGATGCCATACAGTGCTATTTGCCTGTCCCGTGTGGCCTTGCCCCTTGCGTACAGCGTTCTGCCGCCACGGGTCGGACCGCCGTCATCCCTTGGCAAGACGTCTTCCTGGTCGTCGTCGTCATCCTCACCGGCAATGTTGCTGTCGTCGTCAAGAAGCGGCTCGCTGGCGTCGAGACATAAGTTATGCAGCGCTGCACAAGCCGCGACAATCTTTTCCGCGACAGCGGGACAGTACTGCAGCGCACGATAACGCTGCAAGCAGCGGAACCGACTCTTCATAAGGCCGATGCAGCGCTCCACCACAGACCTCATCGACGCGTGAGCTTGATTAAAACGGCCCTCCGGAGACGATGGCGCGGGATGTCCCGGAACCGGCGTGATGAGCCATGGCTCCAGTGGGTATGCACTGTCGCCTGCAGAATAAATGTAGCGCAGGAATTGCGCCGAATTCATTACAGACATTGGCTGTGGTTCACAAGCGCGTTTATATGCATTTCTGTACTCACCAAGGAGAAACTCTCCTCTGTGGACGATCTGGGTGTCGGCGAAAATGCTCCGAAGGGCTGGGCCACGCCATACGTATGCGTCGTGACACGAGCCGGCGAAGCGAGGGTCGATTGCCAGCACTCGCATGTTCGAGTCGCACACCTGTGAATTGCAGTATATCAGTAAATTAGGTTGCTGTCGCGAGTTGGGATTTTGTATATATCATGAGTACATTAGGTAGAGCGTGCTTACCACCATGGTGTTCAGCGCGCAGTATCCCTTCCGACACCAGTACGACTGCTTCTCGGCTGGGGGCAGGTCCCGGCCGGCTATAGCGATGTAGGTGCCGTCCACGCATCCTACGACGTCAGAGATGTTGCCGCTCCGCAAGAAACCTTGTTTGACGAGAGCTATCTCCGATCTTGTACGCGGAAACGACACCCAGCGCTGTTCGGTGCCGACACGGACGATTGCTTCCGATACCGCGTGAACGCAGCGGCTGACAGACGGCTGAGAAAGCGATACGGTGGCTTCGCTACCGATAGCCGTTTGGAAGCCACCGGTAGCATAAATCCGAAGGGCGCAAATCACCTGATCTTGAACGGTGAGCCCTTCTCTCTCGCGCGCCAGGTCGTCCGATAACTGCTCGCACAGCCACATCGCCGTCGTTTTCGAAAGGCGAAAGTGCCTCCGAAAAGACTCGTCGGACATGGCGAACGGGTCCCGTTGTTCTCGAAGTCGCCTCTCTCCTCCGTTATCAAAGAGCAAAAAAAGCAGGCTCGCATCCATCGTAGTGCTGCGGTCTACTCCAAACAAAGGAATCGCAGAGAGATCCGTTGATGCGCGGTGACTGTTTGAATCATTACGTGTACGCGCCGAAGCATGTTCAGTTATCACACAAAACGTGAAGAGTAAGTGCAACACCACTGACGTCAACCTGACGTTTCAGAAAGGAACCGGAAGCTAGGAGCGCCGGTCGTCATCGTCATTCGTGGGCCTACAGCCAATCAGCGGCGGCCGAAGTGGACAGTCCACTAGGTGGACTCTTGCAGAATAGCCCCCCAGTACTACCGACCGGTCACGTTGCAACTTCTCGTTTCAGCCTTCGTGGATCCATCTTCCAGTGCGTACGAGCGCTTTGCTTAGAAGTGGGGCACGAGTAATACACAAAGCACACGCCACATCTTTTTCTACACCGCGCACAAAACCAATCACACGTTTAAAATTATTTCGCACAGCGCGAGACGCGAACACAGTCAGCAAGAAAATGCCATGATGGCGCAGCTTCCGCCTTCCCGTCCTGCCGCGCGCCGAAGTCACGGTGCAGCGTCCCCCCGTCACTTCCGGTCGCATTTCATTGGGCAGGGGGCGACCGCGCAAATTGAACGTTTATTCTAACAGGTTTGCTTGCTCGCCTGGCCGCCTGTTTGCTGCTGTCTCGTTGTGGTCTCTAACAAAAGCGATGAGACGGGTAGTTGCTTCTACGTTTCGGGCCGAGCATCGTTTTTCTTGGGGGGGGGGGGGGGGCGCAGTCTGTGCTGCATCACTGAGGGTACAGTACACAAATCGTGACCGTGAGCGACGCTCTTCTGCTGGTGCGATTAGATTAATCGCTGCGTCCGAACGAAGCAACCTTGTGAAGTCACAGCGTAGTTTCAGCGATATCCTGGCTCGATAAAGAGGTTCACATCTTGGTCGTGTGACAGCGACGCGTAAACATTAAAAGTAAAAATTAAATTATGGGGTTTTACGTGCCAAAACCACTTTCTGATTATGAGGCACGCCGTAGTGGAGGACTCCGGAAATTTCGACCACCTGGGGTTCTTTAACGTGCACCTAAATCTAGGTACACGGGTGTTTTGGCATTTCGGCCCCATCGAAGTGCGGCCGCCGTGGCCGGGATCCCGCGTAAACATTCATGAGGAGCCTGAAGACTGCGTTTGCAAGAGCGTATGCTGTGGATAAGAAATTACAGCTTTGACGACACCAGCCCTTAATATATAGGCTGAGCCTTACAAACTGTGTCTGAGGATGCGCTTAGAAATAAGATCAGTAGCTTAGTAAACTTCTGAATAAATTAGGCAAGGTACATGGAAATTCGGGTTTGAGAACTTCCAACGTGATCTCGCCTCTATGAATGTCTTCTATATGGCTTCCCCATGCAAATTGTACGTTGATGCCATTGTACAGCAGAGGCTCGTCTAACAGCACGTCCCTGTTTGTTCAGCAATGCATCCAAACAGCTTCTTCCCTTTCGCCACTTTTTGTTGGGCTATTAAGGGCACCGAAATATTCGTGCAGAATTGTGCAAGTTGCTCGCGTGTTTTCGTTCTGCTACTGCAGTTTTTCTAGAAGTGTTTAATTGCATGGTAATGTTACTTTGAGCACGAAATATAATGATAAATAAATTGTAAATGATAGGGCGTACTTTTTCTGGATGATACATTTTTGGAGTGGCCGTCATGCCAGTAACATCAGAATCCTTGAAAAAAAAATGCACAGTCACTTAGGAATGCGAAAACTTAATCACTTCACGCATCCACACTTGTAATTCTCACGTGAACGTGATACGTTATTTCATACATTGTCACGTGTCCTACACAATTCTACCTTAATCTCCGGTAATCCACCGTGCTATGGTTTGTACGAACCTTAATGCAATTTATTCCACCCTTATTCCCATTATTTCACATTATATACCCATAATTGCTCATAATTAACGTTTTTGTATTTACTACCTTCTGTATCACTACTGACGTCATACAAGACGGTGATGACGTCGCATTTTATTTATTTATTATACATACTCTCAAGGCCTAGTAGGCACAACAGAAAGAAATCGTGAAAATATAAAATATTTGCAGTGCAAAGCAAGAATAGAAAATCAGACTGTAAGACAATTTGAACGGCGATCTTGAATTAGTGGTGTCACAAATTGAGACTGTGGAGGCGGGAAGGCGGTTGCATTCAGTGGCTGTTTTTGGCAAAAAGGAAGAATGGCACATCAATTTTGTGTTGATGGTCGATGCGAGACGAGAACTTGGTGTGGTGAAAATATTTTCTTTACGAGAAGGGTTAAAGTAGCATATTCTATGAAAAAGACAGAGACGAAAGTACTTGTAACGCAACCAAAGGTCAGGTAGACCTGTTGTTCTTTTCATGGACGTGACGCTAGATTGACGTGAATAATTTGGGAGAATAAAATGGGCGGCGCAGTTCTCAATGCTCTCAAGGGAAATGGCAAGATTGGCATGAGCAGGGTCCCATATGCATTGTTGTTGCGCAGAACGCCAGCTTTTCTACCTGAAAGGACATAAAATGCTTTCGCATTTAAAATGCAATGTATAAACACATTGTTCAATGTGCGGACTTGCACACGTCACCCAGATGTATGCATCAATGCGTTCACCACCCTTTAGTCGTCGATTTAACACCCTTCTTCGAGCAAAGTCACACCTTATGTGTGGATACACCCATATAATAGGGTGTTTTGGCCGAAAGGGGTGCTGAAAGGGTGTAGGCATGGGCGTAAATGGCTAAAACACCCCTTTCAACACCATAAGGGTGTTAAAATGTTTATTGTGTAGTCTTGTGCACTTTGGCGCGTCCATGCCATTACGCAACCGCCTTACAGCGCGTAATACGCCGGACATAAGCTGCCATAAGGACAAATGTTCACATGTAGGACAGGGCGCTCCCTCTGGCGGCGAAGAGTTCGACAAATACGTGATGCATCGCTCAAATCGCCCATCGGGCGGCCGCTCGTCCCTCTCTCTTTTTCCCCAGCTCGCGCGGCGTGTGGCATGCACAAATACGTCGCTCGAAAAAGTTTTGTTTTCTTTAAATACAGCGCATGTCCAGCGCCCGCTTCCTTACCGATCTAAGTATATGGCGCGAACAAGGGTCGCCCAGCATCACCTACACGCACGCATGACGAAAGAGCCAGTCGTATAGAAATAACGAGAGAAAGTGAGTGTGCACTGTGCAAGCATATTTCTGTCTCAGTAAGCACACTTCCCCGCTCTGCTCCTTTATTTTATTTTCCTCTTGTTTTGGGCAACTAAGGAGTGCATTGGCTTGCAAGAAGAGCCACGTAGGCCGCGAACCAACTGCTTATCACCTATAGCGCGCTAATAAGAAATCCCACTGTGACCCTGTACACAAGTATCACAAACAACAGCAGCAATGAAAACAGCACGCGCCTCGGTGTCTACCGCGCGCACCCTCGTCCATTTGAATACAACGCAGTGAGCTCGGTTCTAGCGACAGTTACCTAGCTAATCTCACCTTAGCATTCATTTGCGCCGCTCAAAAGAGTTACACAATTGTGAATCGCACGGTCGCACGGTAGAGTGGTAGTTTGCGGCCGCCCATCGGACATGCAACAACCGCAGGCTAGACGTGGGACACGACGGGCGCTCAGCTCGTAGGGCAAGAGGACTGGCTCGTTATTATTTCTCCGACGCACGCAAACCAACGAAGCCATGCGAATTCAGCTCAGACACAGTAGGCTCAATCATTTAACGCTTGCACTGGAAAGAACAAATAACCGCTGTCTGTAGAAAACTCGCTTTCAGCTGTTACACACTGGCCCGTGCCCGGCAATATTTTCCTCGTGCTTTGCTTCGTTGCGTACCCACATGAGCTATTTTTGTCAAATATGGGGCTTAACATATAAAACTTACTTAACTTAAATGCGCCCGCTGACCGTCACCCTCGGCGTATGTATGTAACCGAGCGCTGCCGCCCGGCTCATACTCTTCTCCAAGGGAGTAGAAGAAGCGAGCCACTTCAAAGCGACAAAATGCGCATCGACGAGCTTACGATTACCTCTTTCTTTTAATCATCATTCCACTCTGGTTGCCTCAACTAGGGTCCAACCAAAGGCGACAACTGAGCTGCACGAACGACCGCCACGTCGCAACTCGGACAGACTGAGGGTGGGTGAAATGGCAGCAGCACAACACACAGTGGCGAGCGCAAATGCAATCGAGCAAAGATCGCCTTGCGAGGGCGAAAAACAATGCTACCACGCCTCATGAATACATGCGGTTGCGCTCGCTCACCTGACCCAAGTTCACCGCGCGTGTCCCGTACGGCCGAATGCGAGATAATGGCATGCAAAAGAGGGCTAACGGAGCAGGAGATCGCAAATCCTGCGCATCACTGCCGAAGCACCAATTGGGTAGCTGTGAAGAGGGCTGTTGGGTTCTTCAGAGGAGCTGATGCGCTGCTTGCATACGACGCCGCGCACGCGTGCTGCTTAGCCTCCGAAACCGTAGAGGGTGCGGCCCTGACGCTTGAGGGCATACACCACGTCCATGGCTTTATGTGGTCCCTTGATCGAAAAAGAATGGAAAAATAAAGTAGGGGCAAACCCGCACCACCGTTAAGGTGAAAGGGGTATAAAACCGAATATAAAATAAATGAAAAGGGGCCGCCAAGGCAGCCCAAATCAGTTTTAGAGAAAAAACCAATTAATAAAATGAAGAGAGGCGGAGGCAAGCTTACAATGAGGCCAAGAAGTTGAATAAACAAAGACACTGAGAGAGAAGAGGGGAGCAGTAAAGTGAAAACTGCCTCCTAGGAAATGGGTCTGCAAACTGCGCATGCTCCCAAACCCACCCCGTCCCCAGGGCAACCCAACAATGCCCACGCAGTGACGCGCAGTTGGTTTATTGTAGATAAGAACCGAAGCATTTGTGCGTCTTCGTGGTCGTGCTCTTGCCGCGTGGTCTTGTCACGCCGAGGCGACTTGAATGGTCCGGAGAAAGGTCACCTCGACGGAGACGGCAACGGTCTGCCGGCTGGACAGCTGCACAATTGGTATAAGAGTATACAAATGGGGAAGGGAAAATGGGAAAGATGAAAAGGAGAGAAATGGGAATGTAGCATGCGGTTAGGACCATCCTACACGGGGAAGCCCCGCCATAGTTGGCTTATGCAGTATGGATGGCCACGAACAGTCATGCGAAAGTAATATGAAATGGTGAACCGAGAGGCATAAGAAGGAGGGAATTAGTGGGCATCGGGAAGCAAAGGAGGCACAGGAACAGACGGAGAAGGAACGGAGAGGGTACAAGCCGGATTAGTTGCAGGAGCAGGGCGCGGGATCGTGTGGTTTTTATGAGTGCGGGGTACATGTCGGAAGAAAGGGCATCGATATTATGAAGTCGGCGCAACCGCGAAGCAACAACTGCAGTGCGCGGGCATGAGGTCAAGTAATGAATGTCATCTACATTAGGGGTGTCACACGCGCACCGATCAGAGGCAATAAGGCGGAAACGATGAAGGTAGTATGGAAAGTGGCCGTGTCCGGTAAAGAAATGCGTGAACAGACGAGGCAGGGGGAACCAAGAGGCAATGGCATAGACACTCCCGACCCATCCGTAAAGGCTAGTATACCTTTTCCCTCGCGCTGCCAGTACAAGTGCCATTGCTGTAATGAAGCGGCAAATGGTATCATTTTGACCGACCGGACTGAGGTGGGGCAGGAACGAAGTAAACCACTGCGTAGCGCCGATGACGCGGCCTCGTCTGCCAGTTCGTTACCTACTATGCCCCGGTGGCCAGGGACGTGAAAGAGGCGCACGGTGCAGACCCACGAGTTGGAGCTGGCGCAGCACTTGCTGAAATTTCCAGACGTGGTCATCCGTATGGTGAAGGCTGGAAATCGCCCTCAAAAGAGACAGACAGTCTGTATATAGGTGGGTTATGCGAGCCCCACGCACGTTCATGATATACTGGAGGGCCTCTTCAAAAGCAATGGCTTCAGCACTGTATGCGCTAGTGGCATTATGGATCTTGTACTTGCCCACCGCAAGAAGGCGGCCGCGCGGGTCGAATGCCACGTACGCCGCTCCTGCCGCGACTGTCGTGAAGGCGCCGTCCGTGTATACGTGATATGCCGGCAAGGAGGAAAGTAAGGCTGCCTGGGAGGGTGTCGAACGAGTGAACGAAAAGCGACAGGCCGTGCGCGGGTGATGCGACCAGTCGTCGAATGGACGCGCTATGGAGGTCGGGTCGAAAGTGACCTGGCCATAATGCGTGATTTGGCGGAGAGTTCGGATGGAGAACTCTGCCCCCAACCTGTCCAACTCCACATTCAAAGGTGGACAGTTGGCCAGGATATGCAGTGCCGTGGTGCGCGTGGTATGGTATCCACCGTTCAGGGCCGCGAGAAGAGAGCGCGGGACAGACAATACGCGGGTGGTTAAGAATGATGATGGAAAAGCCGGCCACCACACCGGAAACGCGTAAGCAATCGCAGGAAGCAGAACCTGTCTATATAGACGCCGTATAAGCACGGGACGCAGCGAAAAATGCATGCGTAAAAATTTAAGAGATCGCGCAACCAATACCTCGGTCTTGGTCTTTAGAAAATCAACATGGGCGTGGAAATTAAGTTCGTCATCAAAGACCACGCCGAGAATTTTAATGTGGTCTTTGGTTTTTAGATAAGTGCCGTCCAATTTAATGGAAGGACGCCGCTTAGAGGTGCCAATGTGCCCATTGTTGAAAAAGACGAAATAGGACTTTTCGTGACTAATTTTGACCTTGGTTTGCCGAGCCCAATGGCAAACCAAGGTGAGTACAGATTCTGCAAGAGCCTGCAACTGCAGTCGCGACGGACCGGAAGCGAGTATAATGGTATCATCTGCATAAGCCTGGATATGTACCCCCTGTGGAAGTGAAAGGTCTAATAACGAGAAGATGACTAAATTCCACAGTAAGGGGCTAATTGGTGAACCCTGAGGACTTCCAATACACGGACGCGCCGACGCGTCTCCCGCGTTTGCCCGAAAGACTACTTGGCGGTCCGTGTGGAAGGATTTCAGGAGGTGGTAAATATTGGCGAGGCAGCGGTGTTGGCGCAGAAAAAACAACACCGAATCGTGCCACACGCTGTCAAACGCGCCTGTGAAATCTATGGAGATCAACACCGCTGGTATTTTATCAGCTTTCAGCGCACTGAGGCGACGTTGTAGGGCATACAGAGCCAGAGGGACACTCCGCGCATGTGTAAAACCGAATTGTCGAGCGTGAAGGAGGTTGTGTGCGTGGAGAAAATAATACAGGCGAGAATTTAGCAACCGTTCTGGTATCTTGCCGAATATAGAGTTCATTACTATGGGCCGATATGCGGTAGGGAGAGAATGGGGGCGACCGGGTTTTGGAATAAAAATGATCCGACCGACCTTCCACACGGAGGGGAAGTGGCCCAAACGGCGAGAGGCATTGAAGATGTCAAAGAAGAAACGCAGATGTAGCCGCTACAGGTTGCGAATGAACATGGCAGTGAGCCCGTCTAGCCCCGGCGCCGACTGCAGATTGCCCCGGTAAACCGCTCGTTCAATCTCGGCCTCAGTAAAGGGATAATCATCCCGTACCGCAGAATACGGACTCTGTACCACACAGCCCGGATGCGACTATGATAGTCGCTGTCAGCGGTTGGGTCATCCAAAGCGACATGCGTCCGCAATAGGAGGGCCGCCGAGTCTAAGACGGACGTGGTGGGAGTGCCGTCCGAGCCTTGTAGCGGAGGAAGAGAGATTATAGGTGGAGTTTTTTCAAAAGCGGTCCGGAAAGGCACACCAAAGAGTGCCCGTGCCGTAAGATCTTGGCATGCCGCCCGATCAGCCGCAGCCTTCGATTGCCGCAGATTACGCTTATAGATAGCGTAGGTGGCAGCATATTGGGCTTGAAAGGTCTCACGCATGGCAGGGTCGCGCGCGCGCTGAAAACGGCGTCGCATCGCGCGAACCCTGGCACGCTCCTCCTGCAATAGAGGCGACCACCAAGGCATTGCCGCGTCGCCGCGCGGACGAACCCTTCGAAAGTAGCGCCTACAGAGGGTGTTGTAAGTGGTGTAGAACCCCTCTAACACGATGTCGAGCATAGTGGATGTTGAATATTGACATCTGGAGACGCCGCGGAACCAGTTATGGTCCCGGAGACATTCTAGGATCTGGCCGCGTGCGAAGTTGGTAAGACGACGGACCGTTGTCGTCGTGGCCGCGAAAAGTGTGAATGCAATGTAGCGGTGGTCGGACAGCGTCTCTTCCTCACGTACCAACCACCTATATCCCTGCTCTGTCAAGGAGAAGGAAGCTAACGAGACATCGATCCATGACCGAGCGTATGGTGTCTCAAAGGTGGGGAGGGAGTCACAATTGTTTAAAATTTGCAAATCGTTTCCGCACGCGAACTGTACAAGTTGAGCGCCGCGCACATCGCTCGCCTCGGGACCCCACAGCGCATGTTTCGCGTTAAAATAAAGCTGTGTGTAAGATCTTGGGAGACGACCTGGCTCAGTTCATCCAGAATGGGGTCCAACGGGCGATGAGGTGGCGCAAAGACAGCGACGACAATGAAAGCCTTCCCAGCACGTTCGCAGCGGATCGCAATGACTAACTGGGAGCAGTGTACAGGAAAGATGTCAGTCGGGGGCCCGCGCCAGCAAGACGACACGCGGGCGTTCTGAAGCGTGATATGAAACGATGGACCGGGGCAGATTCTGCATGCGGTTGCCGCGCATGTGCGGGTCGGACACTAACGCAAAACTGAATTCCCCCACGATCATGCGCTCCACAAGCAGCTTGGTGGCATCGCGCGTACCGGCAAGATTAGCCTGGAGAATTTTGATAGGTGTTTCTCTATCCATGGTGGGTGAGCACTTGGGTGCCAAGAGCGCCAGTGATGGCACCAAAACCGCGTGCACGAACCCAAGGCCGCCAATGGTCGCGACCCACCGAACAAGGGCAGGACCGACAGCCAAGAGGGAGCGGCCCAAAACCGACGAAGCGGACTATGCTGCCCTGATCCTGCAACCGTCCGACAGAGAATGCTTTCGGAAAGGTGGAGGTGTGAGAGAAAGAAGGGCGCAGAATAATGGAGACAGGAACGTAGATGAAATGGGGACGCGAAAACGTGTAGGAAAACGCAGGATACAAGATCGAGCGGAGGGACGAAAGGAAGACGATGAAAAGGGGATGCAGCATCAAAGGAGTGACGAAGGCACGGCGGCCCCGCCCCCGCCGGCGACGTACGCTGTCTCCCGCGCACGCAAAAGCCGCCGACTTCCGCGGACAAGGCAGAGCCACCGCGCTGCAACAGACGGGCCAACAGATTGAAGCTAGCCATAATCGGTTCGCAACCGCAGGCGGGCTATGCGAGCCATCAAAAGAGGGCACCCCCTATCGCCCGCCGGGTGGGAGCTCGGCCGCCCCGCCCGACGGCACTCGCTGCAGCACACCGTCGCATCACACATGCGCACGGTGCACTGCTCGCCGAGATGTTGACCGGCGCATCGGGTGCAAACCGCCCGCTCCGGCTGGTCGCACAGAGGACACGCACGCCGGCGATGGCCGTACGAGGCACAGAACGTGCACGTGGGGACGTGCAGGTCCTCCACCACGGTGGCAGACGTCCATCCCACCGTGACGCGGCCGCGGCTCGTGAACGCCCGGAACGCTGCGGGGTTCACCGCAAGCACTTGGGTGAAGTTGCCTGACCTCTCCCGAAATGATACTCGCACTTCAGAAGTCGAAGGGTCGAGTTTGACATCGGGATTGCGCGCGTTGATCTGCGCCACGATGTTGCTTACCGGGACATCGGGATCAACGCCTGTCATCTTGACCTGAGGTTTACGCCGGTCAACGAGTCGCACCGACATAGTCGTTTTTGTGATGACATTTTGTTCTATCGCCTCTTTAAGTCTTAGGAGAGATGGCAAGTTGTTGGTGAGGACAGTGAGGCCGCGGGACGTCATTCGTATAGTAATGTCACTTATGTTTTCTTTAGCCGGGTCGATGTTAGTTTTTAGGACGTGGGATAGATCTTTCGCGGGAGTGGTGGTAGGGGTGAGCGGCGACAGGAACATGACGTGGGCGTGTTCTCGCCTTGGCACCTGGTCCTCCACGGCGACGACGACGGCCGAAGGCGCCGGGCCGAAGGCGACCGGAGCGGGCATGCCAGGCGCGCCCACAGGAGGCGCCAAACCTCCAACTCGGGCCACAGCGGCGTAGGATCGAGCTGGGGTCGCAGAAGGAACAGCGGCCGAGCACAGCACCTGACCAGCCGCTCCAGCCCGCGCCACTTGGTGCCGCAACTCGTCAGCCCTTCTGCATTGCCGGGCCGCAACCGCACGCAGATCAGCACACTCCTGTAACATTCCTCTCAATAGGCCCAAGGCCTGTGACCGGTAGTTGTTTGTGATCTTGCAATTGTTCTCGAACATGATGTCCGTTATTTGTTTATGGTAATCAATGGCACGCTGAAAGGAGACCGAAAGCGCGGCATCGACGGCCCCACGCTCGGAACACGAGTTTGCATGCCCCCGGTCTCCCGGCCGTTCGATCGGCATCCGCCCGCCCCGGAGGCGCGGCTACACCATGCTCGGAAGGGCCGAGGTTAACATCCGCTAGGATGCGATCTCCATCAGTAGAGAATACCGATACGTCCGAGCGCGGCGAGCCGCCTGTCGAGGCAGAGCCGCTCCCAGGCGGAAGATCAGTAGCGGGGTTGACGCTCTCCGCCATGCCCCTGTAGCGAGTATGAGCCATTGGCTCGTAGGCCGGCAGCCGGCCACGGCGAAAGGTCGAAAAATATAGAAAATTAGCCCCTTTTAGCCCAAACCCGCGCGTCGAATGCGATCCCCAGATGTTCAAAAATAACCCCTAAAAGAAATTGGAAGCCAGGAATCGGAAATTACTGACCTTTCGCCGATAAACAGGAGGCCGAGGGAGACAGGCTGCCAGGCACTTGCATTTTCAGACGTCATAGGTCTGTCATAAGTCTGGTGTATTGCAAACACCCCTTGTGACACATCCTAAGCCCATGCCCAGTGTGGCCCCGCACCCTCGCTGGTTGTGCCACTGCTGAACCCATATTTGAGTATCATAGCTGCAAACGTGATGCTCAGTAGGGATGAAAGTATCGTCTTTCAGTTCAATTGATATATGGATGTGCCTATAAAAAAGGGCAACAGGGCTTGTTATGGCAAGCTTACCCCCATTTCAATAATACCAAGTAAGTTCACTGCAGCCTGCATCTAAGCTTACTAAAAGGCGTGAACTTATTTTCATTTATGAGGTCTCGACTACTGCTGCAGTTTGAAATCTAGCATTTTAGATTCTTGAAGGCATGTAAAAGTTGTAGTTAAACCGCAGTTATAAGTTTATTAGACCAATTTATTGTTCTGTGTACGACAGACGACTGGTAACACGGAATTAAACAACATTTTATTTTGATATTTTATTTCTCTACTAAAATATTCAAGCGATAAACACATTTTGATCTGCCATGCAGTAGCAAAATGCACACATGACGCTTGTAACCCCCCGAGGAAGGCTGATTTAGCTGTTCATATGGCAAATCTCTGACACGCCAACTAATATTAGCAAATGCACAGGCATGTCCAAAAGCATAAGCGTATGCAAAGCGCCCCTGCAATTGTGATTCCACGCAGCAGCCGTTATATTCGATGCCGATGCATAACTAGCTGCTCGACAATTCACCGAGTTCGTAGACACAGGCATCCTTTCATTTTCGCACCGTGCTCGAAAACCGCAACAGGAGACAAAACGAGACCTATAATCACACCATTTCAATACATGAGCAAAAACAGTTCAGTCTTATGGATAAACACTGTGAGAGCGATTTAGTGCGCGACGGCGACGAGCGACGGCTTCGAGTGACAAAACGGGCCATCGCTTGAACAGATGGCTTGGTTCTGGAAATCTAGAAATCGTCTCTCGTCGCCCGGAAGTGCTATGAGCGACTAGCCAATAGCGCGAAGCCGGAACTGGATGTACATCGCTCAAGTACTACCGATTGTCGCGCGGAACGAGCAAATGATTCAATTTGTACACGTGCAAGGATAAGAACATACTGCAATACCTCTGGAAATATTTTATGCTACTTTTTATAGTAAAATACATCAACGTAAATTACTAAAGTACGCGTCACGCGTGATTGCAGCCCTCATACCGGCAACACCAGGGAGGTGTCGCTCAAAATCGTCACTTGCACGGAGTACGACTTGTAGGCGATGAGCGAACGCGACAGCCATCTCCATCGCGTCGCTCGTGGCTGTCGCGCGCAAGATCACTTATATGGGGTTTATACTTTTTTTTCAGCATAAAACATCGATTCCTCATGCGTTTTTAGCAAGTTGAAGATAACGCGCCCAATTGACCTCTTGCAGCATGCAGCTGAATGCCTGCGGCAAAGTTCCTAACTAGCACTGGTGCTGCACGTAACTTCAGTGGTCGCAGATTCACCCTGGCCGAGACACCGTCAAGCGTGCGGCTTATGTATAACAAAAGTGGGCTGCCAGCAAAATGACGCCTTCTGTTATGTGATTCCTTATTTCAACAGCGTTCCGTACACAGTAGACAGCCAAACTGAATAAATTCAAACACACAAAACGCACGCTAATCACGCTCCGCATAGGCTCGGAATCACAGGCTGGTGAACAAACCATTTTAAGCGTCCTCTCGCCTGGCGTCTTAGTGAACATACCATGGTTCTGGCAGCGTTTGCTATTTTCAAAGCTCTTACGAATAACGGCAAAGGGATAAAATCACATGCAGTTATCGGGACGACTGGCTTTTTCGATTGACATCGAGAGACACGTGTACAACATGTGTGAAGACCTGCAACACTTTAATAGAAGGCTACTCGGCTTCGCTCAGCTCTCAGATACTGTTATCACAAAGTGTCATGCACCCGACTAACGGTGATGCCAGGCTGAACAAATCACGCATCAGTGAGTGATGCACACAAAGAACCGAAGTGTCGCAACGTTCATTGTTAAGTGTGAGATATTTCGCTGCCTAAGGAATTGTCATTTTGGGCTTTTTCGCTGAAATGGTAGAAGTACTTACAGCCTTTTATTCAGTGGTTGTATTGCTTGCTCATCATGCAGGAGCTGGCAAGAGGGTGAAGAGGCTGCGAAAAATCCTAAACAATGTTGAGAGCAAGCTAAAAGGCCCACTAATTGCTTGCACAAAGGTACGCTTATTGTGTGCTGCCAGTTGCTCTCCCTGCTCATTTCTTTTCTTTTTTGGCAAAATAGTGCATTTGAAGTGATTCCGTGAGCAAAGCAAGAATAAATCAGTGTTTCCCAAATTGCTAGCCCCTGGAATCACGTGATGTGGTGAAAGGGGTCTGTGTGGATCACTTAAAGATTTGCATTTGATCATTTCCGATGCGTTACTATGGCTAAAATTGATAACTGGCCGGCATGGTGGCAGGTAGTAAGCAATCGCAGGAAATTTGCTTGTGCTTTATGCTATTTGGCAATCATTTCCAATGATCGGGTACAATATCACACTCACTAACAACAGCTTGTGTATCCGTGGGCAGCCTGCCGGCGACTAGCATGACCACCTCTGAACAACTTATATTTGTCTCTCACTGGCTTCTTTCTTTTTTATTCGCACACGCGCTGCAATGCCAGTCACTGCAAGTAACTGTCAAAGAAGTACAACTGCAATGCAAAGCATGCAACGATGCTGTGAGACACTTGTTTTTCTTGTGCTGTCATTTATGACTAGTCTATTTGATGTTAGCTTGCTCACCTTTATGCTCTGTGCGATCAAAAGTAACTTTCTAAATAAGCCTCATTCTAAATTCAGCCAACGATTGTGTAAGGGTGTGTTCCTTTCGTTCCGAAGGGTCGGGCTTGGATTATATTGATATCATGGTGTTAGGTAACGGTATCGTTCATGAGGGCTTCCTCGGTAGGTATAGGTAGGGCACCTGTGATTATCCCCTTGCAGGAGTTGTCCGGGGAAGCTAAATGAGCAGAGACTTTATAGGATTTTCTGCCGATCAGGATAGTTCTAATGTGCGAAAGCTGTTACGCCGGGTTAGGGTCCGGGGCGCCGACCTGGCGGATGTTCTGCTCCTTGCGTACTCATCTGCGCGCCGCCGGAAGCAGCGGGGCTCGGAAGGAGGTTTCTATCCTAGCCCGCGGTGGTAAGACGGCTTCTTGTTGTAGTTATATACCTCCTCTTATTCGGAGAACCACCTTGTGATCACCTGCAGGGAGGTGCGGCAGGTGAAGTCAGCCGGGTTTATGTCGACGTCCGCTGTGTAGGTGCAGCGTCCCGTCACGAAACATTTTGCCAAGTGCTCGCCACACGTGGCCCAGTCGTAGAATAATGCTCTTCCAGGACGGCACAGGACCATCGCTAATCTTACGAAGTCAGGCGCAAACGTGGTCCAATGACGAATGAACCGGTCACCTCATTTCATCATTTCCTTTCAATGATCGCAGATCCCCTGTTTGTAAAACTTGTACTCCCATGCTGTCATTCTCGCGGAAATGCAAGCGACAGTGCGTCCGAGGCCAGCAACCGCCTTTGAGAGCAGCTGCTGCTCTATGAAAGGAAAAATACACGAGACGCACGTACTGAAAGAAAAAAAACTTTTAGAACCGTCGCTAAATGTAACAAATATAACAATGTTTTTTGGTTCCTTTCTGGAAAAAAAGCATTTCCGGCACTATTTCAATCAATACTGTCAAATAAAAAAAAATGACATTCATTGTAATATTGTAATAAATTGGTGTACAATTATATTGAGCTTGCAACACTAAGCCACCCACAATAAAAAGTGGATAGTGTAATGAGGCCAATCGGTAGTATTTCGCATGGACTAGGAAAAAAATGATGATAAATGCCGAAGTAATAAATTATAAAATTTGGACCCATAAAAAATTACCTAATAATTTGGTCTAGTGTTAGCGCTGCATTTTCGAGCCCTCTGTCTGTGGTCGTTTTGCTCATGACCAGATTTTGATAGTTCCAAACAGGGTCCCCATGTCGGTTGTCCAAGCTTTAATGCACCAAGTTTTAAAATATACAAATGCCACGTAGCTGGAGAGAGGCAAGGTAATGTTTGCCGTCGCTTGCATACAATCAGAATATTTCTGCATTCCGCCTAATTGCAATTTAGGGCTAATTCATTAACCCACCCTTGAAATATTATATTTAGATTAAGTATGCTGGCTCGGCCCCATTGAAAGCCTCTATACTTGAGCGTGCTCCTCGCCTCTTGTCAGCCAGTGAGATGGGAAAAACCGCTCAATGTGTCCAACCATATTCGGTTTATAAAACAAACAAATGACCTCCTAGAAACTAGAAGAGCATTTGCCTGGGTTGCTCAGGCAACGGCGCGGGTTGCCGCCCGATGCTTGCGTTTGCGGTTACGTGAGTTCGACGTCAGGAAATTGGAATAAAAACATACTGGAATAGTTTTACGTTATAGGGCCCCAGGTAGGCTACAACATTATTACAAATGAGCACAAAACGCCAAAGGATTATGCCAAGTAGGGATTGTTGTGCATAAGGGTGCGAACGCTAGCAACACTTTAGCATGTCTACAATGTTTAGTGGAATATCTTGCAAGCAGTGATCTAGATTATACCCAGTGCAAAACATTAAGCCTGCAATGTAACACGTGGTCAATGGAGCCACGAATAAGTACTTTTCCTGCTAATATGCAATAGCTGTAACTTTAGACGAAATAAGTCATGATTTCTCATGCTGAAGTGCCTTCTAAGAAAGCATATCATTCTTATGTAATTAAGCACATCCCATTGCAGTCAACATCCAGAAATAAGTGCTTGTTTGCTTCCTGCTGTGAAGCAGCAGCACCCTTTCTGATGAAAATACTTAACTATTCTTTTGAGTTCACTATTATGCAATTGCAGACAGGACTGGTAAAGAAGCTGGGAGGACAGTTTTAACCGACATAAGGAAGCAAGACTGTGTGGGCCTCAAATTATTGCAGTCTCATCTCGTGCAGTCTCATCTCGTGCAGGGGCGGCGCTCATGACGTTCTCAGACGCCGGTAGGGTGTTGTTCCACTGCTGCTGAGAACTACACTTGCTGAGAAAGACTTCGGACATAAAATTACCGGATGGATCGTTCTGTGATCGTTCTGTCACCATGGGGATGATCATTCGTACATGAATTTCTCTAATCTTCAAGCATGAGGCTTCAAACGTTGTTGCGGCGTTATTTATCACGCTTTATCTTTACACATTTCCGAGCGCTCATAGTTTTCTAAGCACAGCAAGGCTACTAGTTTCTGTACGCATGCGCAATCTTCGTGACTTCTTGCATTACTGTATATAAGAAGCCAACAAGCAAAGTCATCAAGGACAACATAGGGGGGACATCATTAAATGTACTGACTAGTTGAATTAAACAACTGATAAATCAATGCAAATGAAAGTGGAGTGTGAGTGAGTGAGTGAAAAACTTTATCATCTCTAGATTCGCTGGTCTTCAGCGGTCTTCAGATGGAATCGTCCATCTTTTAGCACAATGGTCGGTTGCCCTTAGTCCAGGGCTCCGCTGGATGCTGCTGCCAGTTGTGCTCGCCGAATCAGACTTTCTTGGTCGACCTGGCGATCGCTGGAGAGCACTCCCTCCCATCGCTCCGCACTCGGGTTTGGTATAACGGGTACCACGTCTATCTTCTGGCATGCCCACGTTATGTGGTACAGCGCGGGTGTTTCGTGGCACCAGGGGCATGTGTCATTGTATAGTGTGGGATAAATCTTGCTGAGTACGTGTAGGTTCGGGTACGAGCCCGTTTGTAGCTGCCTCCACGCGACAGAGTCCTCTCTGCTAAGGGAGTTGTGCGGTGGTGGATACCTGCTTTCTGCAGCCCTTGTAGTAATTTGTTATTGCCGAATAGTCTTGAGGTACAGGTTCGGTCTCCTCGAGGTCGCCTACGTTGGATGCTCGGTAATAAGTGTACCCTCGAGCTATCCTGCCCGCCTCTTGGTTCCCTGCCACTCCCGTGTGTCCTGGCGTCCATACTATCGTATGCCTAATTGGTTCTTCTTTTGTTTGTCGTTCTGTTATGTGGTCTCCGGAGCGGAGTATGCGGAGTGCTCCGTGCCCTATTCTGCCGCGTAGGTAGTTGCGGCACGCTGTTTTCGAGTCTGTAAGGATTGTTAAAGACCGTTTAGACCGATAGCCCTCCGCTGCCGCTAGAGCGACGGCCGCTTCTTCAGCCTCGACTATCGTACAGCCTTGTAGTGATGCGCTGGTGATCTCGCGTAGGTTCGAATCGATCACCGTTGCTACGGCGTTGCTGTTGCTCTGACGCGCTGCTCTGGCGTATGTGGCTGCGTCCACATATACCGTCGTTTCTTGGGGTGCTAGGGTCTTTTGTAGGTATTCAGCCCTCGCTTCTCTGCGTTCTTTGTGAAAGTGGACAAATATTTTGCAATTACAACATGGGGTTCAAAAGAAAGTGTCTGGAAAGCAAATCTCCATTACATTAAAGTGAATACTTTCCCCGCCCCCTTGGGGGGGAAGGGTGCACACCACGTTCCCGTCCTTCAAACGTGAATTGGGGACCTTGCAATCTGTTGCCAATTGTATTGGCGCATTCATCGTCGAGAGTGGTCGAACAAGGGATGTCTCCGGCTGGACCTATTGATTTCCTTGTAAAACATTAGGCTCCTGCTCGAGGCATCCTTTCATTGACAACTCTTGATCACTCATATCTCAATCTTTCTGTTTACTCCCCCTCTTATTCAGCCTATCGCTGCAAAGAGAAGCTGCATTTTCCTTACAAAAGTATTATTGAGCTGAAGAGCTTTCTGCATGGCTCCGTCTGCAAGTACAAAAATTTGTTTTCAATGAATGAGTTTTGGTGGCTTTCGTGGACATTGAATAGGGAATAACCTAAATTTGATACATTTTGTTTACAAATATATGATTGATATCAAGGGCTTTGTGCATGGCTCCGTTCGGAAGCACAAAAGTTTGTTTTCAATCAATGTCTGTTTCGGTGGCTTTCGTTGAGATTCAATAGGGGATAACTAATAATTGGATACGCCAGCAAGTCAGCGTGAAACGCTAAATCAAGCTCCCGATGGATGTACAGTTCCATTTATTCACTTTACACCACGTTAGGGGTCAGCAGATAAGTGACAAAAAATTATGATGAAATGCCTAATAGAAGCATTCGCTTCATAATTACAAAGAAAATTGGCTATTTGGTTACTCATATATAGGTGGGAGCAGTGCCAAGGACACAGAAAAAGTGAGGAACTATAGAATAACGACCGGCACCGCTGACTGACAATTTAATTTTACAACAGACAAACAGTTAAATACGTTGCAACGCTTCCTAACAGCCATAAGAAAGCCAAGAGGTACGGAACGGTTAAACACAATAATGTATTTGCACGGCAAATGCACCTCGGGGGAGGGGGGTTTCTATAATAGTCCACCTAGTGGACTGTCAATTTGGCCCTCTGCTACAGATTGGATGCAGCTGTACGAGCGAGAAGGATACGAGCGGCCCTAGCCAATCAGTAGCGGTCGAAATGGACAGTCCACTAAATGGACTCTTACAGAATACCCCGCCCCTCCCCCGCGTTCAGTTTTGCACAGAAGTATATCATATCCCTTACAAACAAGGTGCTGCATTTAAACATTTGTCCTTCAGTATTGTTGTTCGGTGGGCTTTGATTATTGCTCGGCTGAGTTGGTTGCTGTTCTTACTCCTATTTCGCACTTGTCGAATTCAGGCCGGCTGCTGTACTGCGCACAACGTTAACTCCTTGGGCTAGCACTGTACGTAGTGGATTTATTTTTGTATGATGGTACCACAGAAAGTAAACGTAGATATGGATCCGCAGGCACAAGCACATAGCTGTGACTGCAATAAGAAAACTCAGAGCAGGCTGTATTGAAGGAACAGCAGCGGGAACCGGCCGCGCCTCGTGCGTTCCGCCGAAGAACACACGGCGTTTGATGAACGCTGCTCGGAACTTGCTCGAGAAAGGGGTCGTCGTCGACGTGGCGACCTCGCCGTGAGAGAGTGCGACGCCGAGGCGTTACGACAATGAAGAGCCGCGGATTGCGAGCTTCGCTTGCACCCCTCTTCACAGTAGTGGAATCGCGCTGAATATTTTTTTACAGTGCGTTGCAATGTGTGGGTTAGAGTTGTTGCGCACAAACAACTGTATTCATCCCAATCTCAAATTTCTCTCTACCTAATATACGCAGGACCGGATGGAAATAGCCGACTGTACACAACCTCTGTCGCACAGTGCACAGCCTGCGAATTGCTCCACATGAAAACTAAATGAATTTGTTTTACTGCCTTAAGTGTTTTTTCTCTCATCAGCTCGAACCCCTCTTCAGATGCTCAATATATAAAAACTTTCAGCCTGCAGGGATTGGCGACATTAGTGCCCACGAAAAAGAACATCAGCAAACGACACTGCGATATTTTTTTTATTTATCTCATCTCGTTCAATATATCCCATGTTCGTGCGTTATTACAGCTTAGCTGTATACCTCTACCGTCCAAGGAAATTTCCTTGTTGTGGTAATCAAACAACTCCGTATACGTGGAACGATCCCTGAAATAGTGCAATGGGGAACTGACCCGCAGTGGATTATTGCGAATTGTGGCACTCATAACGCAATAGCTTACCGGAATAATAGATTAGTGGAATGTAATATGAAGTGACAAATTTTTTTGACGAAGGAATGACACAGTTTAGGAAACTACATATACTATCCGCCATTCTCAGGCTGATTGGACTGCTATGCTTTGCAGCTCCCGTAGACCACTAGCAACATATTTATGTCCCTAGAGAGTCCGACAACTGCGTCGAAATCGTAAATAAAGTTGTTAATTATAACAAAGATGATCACGGGGTCGTTGGGTCTATAAGACTCCGCAATAGCATTTGAGACCAGCGCGACAATTCTTAATGCGATCGCCAGAGTAACAGTGCACCGTGTGCTGGACTGCCACTAGTAGGGCCCTTAGGGCCTTTAGGGAAACTATCCGTTCCGCCACCTACTACTCAGCACAACGAGATTATATTAAATGTTCGTGTCAGTATGTGCTTTGTATGTTTATGCTGCTATATATGTCAAAGGTGCGATTGATTTAGACGTGAAAATAAGTGAGCACAAATCTTTCAAAATGGCCGCCCCTATACCTCACGGAACCCCTCCCCAAAATAATTCCAGGGTACGGCCTTGGCGGTTCGCTATTCGCTTTACCGATGATTGTTTTGTCATGCAGTGCGTTGGTCGTTTTATAATACATCGCTTAACTTTTTTTAGATATTTGCCGGCTACCTGCTTGCGTAGAGCAAATTGCTACCTCCTGATATGGCGAACGCTTTGTGTCATCTTGAATCACATAGCGTACTACTATAATGCCAGCGAGTGCATGTTTGTTCTTCGTTATGAAAGAGTACATCAGACACAATAACCATATATCCTGCCTGATCACGGCTCTTAGGTACCTCTAGAGTACACATATATGTTTATCGAAGACGTCATGATGTCCGAAAGCTTTATTATAAAGGTGTGGAGCCTAAGTTTCAGTGCCTTAGGTGCAACATGCGACCTCGATAAATTCGCATAGGACCTCCAAATAAACGCGTGCGCGCCTTGCTGGTTTACACCGCTAATATTATCAAGAGACTAGCGCATTATTACGCTGGAAGACTAGTAGAAGCAGATTATGGGCGATTGGTGTCCCCACAGCTCTGCTCAAGCAAGTGTGGCTACCAAAGTCCCCATGCATGTGGACAGGGGGCTGGGCATGTGTCGGACTGACTAGGACGCTTGGTTCGAATAACAGGGCACACTTCGCGAAATTGTGAACGCACAATTTAGTAACATTTAACAGTTTTCTTTTGTTATCTTCAGTGAGGGACCGATTGATTAGGCTGAGTAGCGGACGGCGCCTACAGATCAGTCGCCGACCGTTTATTCGGACCTCACGGGGACTGCGGAAATGTCCGAATAAACAGGTGTTCGAAAAAGCAGATTAAGAAAAAAAAATGAAATAATTTATTTCCACGCACTTATTCGGGCTCGGCAGTAGGCTTGAAGAAATCGTGAATGCGCCGCTGCACGCTGTTCCGTTTACGCACAGTCAGATAAGCCTGAATCTCGGAGAGGGTAGTACGGTCACTATAGGCGGCTGAAAGCACAGTCAGTTCTTGTACACACTCCGCATGCGATGACAGCGTAGCACATGGTGCGTCATCTTAGACTCATCGTCCGGCGGTGCACCAGAAACGTGATGAATGATCTCCCCGTCGTCGAGTTCTACGCATGGCAGTACAGCAGTGTCAGCACCTGTGAAACTGTCAAATGAGATGGTGTCCGGAATCGCAATGCAAGCACTGCGCAGGTCTAAGCAGAACATTTTCCGCGTCATCAGGGAGCACATCTGAAGGCGGCAAATCTTAGGCCTCCCGGCACCCGCTTGCCGGCATTCGCCAGCGCAGTCTGCGCAGGCACTGTCGGCGCCATTAGACACTTGACGCGATGTTTCCGTATGCCGCGTTGGATCACCGGAACCTCGACACAGCACACAAAGCAAACACCACCATGCCGACATCAGTCGCACAAAAGAAAAACGTGGCCTACTCGCAGCGTCGTGCGCGAAGAAACAAATCAGCTGCTGGATTGTCTTGACGTGGCTTACTAAGCTGTGAAACATGAACTGCTGTAGAGCCATTCTATCGTACCGGGCAGAAACGATGATGATGAGCAGGGATTTGCAGTAGAGCAGCAAGGAGGCTCCGTTCAAAACAAAAATGGCGTTCAGCAAGTCGATCCATGCACCGGTCAGAGTCGGTGCATGGTGCTCTCGATCGAGTTGGCTCAAGGAGTGTCCGAAAAATCAGACGAGATGTTGCAAGGTGTCCGAACTTTCGGCAGTTGTTATACATTATGGTCTATGGGGAGAATGGCGGTGCCAGGAGGCAGACCGAATAATCGAGCATGTCCAAATTTTTGGAGTCCGGAAAATCAGTCGGCGACTGTACATGGAGGTTTCCGAACCATATGCCAACGCCCAGAACGTTTAGTCAGTTCACTCAGTTCTAACGCGGCGTAAGCTGTTAAGAGGAAGCTTTACTCGGAGGCCAATTGCTATTTCGTTATCCAAATACAAGTAAAATTTCGAGATGCTTTTACTAGGAAACCACGGGACCGATTTGAATGAAATTTGGTGCATTCGAGAGAAAAAAGTGGAATTCCCTTGACGATAGAAGCAGAATATTTATTTAAGCCGTTCAATGTATGTCTAAAATTCCTAAAAATTGGTAAATTCCCAAAAACTAGAGACACGAAGTTCAAGTTTACAAATCCGCAACTCTGTACAAACCACAGGTATCGTAGTCTTGTAAACTGCATCAGTTAAAGCATCTAAAGGGGCCATATTTGATATACGGGTTGACCGCTTACGTGAAAAAGTTATAATGTTTGTAATGGTTTTGCTGAATTGCTATTCAGAAATAAGTGAGATATATTAGAGCGGTGAATATAAATCATATTTTAGCCGATTTATATAAAAGCTGCGTTTTGCAGAATTGTGATAACGTGCTTCGCTGTTCAATAGTTGCAATTTTATTTAATAATACAAATCTCAATCATTCTTGTAAAAGATATGACATCCTAAATAAACTTCTTACAGTCACTACATTTGAATTTATATACTGCAAACCTCATCCAAGTCAGTTCAGTCGTTGCAGAGAAAAATTATTTTTCCATCACAACGTACCTAGATAGGAGCCATGCTAAATCTTCCTCTTAAACTACTCTAGAATTTGGTAACTTTTTATCACTGTCTATGACACGCACAAATGTATGTTACAGCAGCCGTGGCCTAGTGGTAGAACGCCGGCCCCTCTGTGACGTGAATGTTACGTGGTCCATCTGCTCCGCTATGGAGAAAGGCTAGGGAGAATAGGGAAATGCAGGTCGCCTCGCCTTCTTGCACAATTTCATATGCGATTTACTTTTCCGCAGTCTCGGCTACTAATAAACCGATTTTTGTCTGTGTTGGTTTGTTTTCTTCTTTGCTTGTTTGTTTGTTTCATTCTTGTTCCAGAATGGCACCCGAACGTGCAAGGCGAAATACAAGATCCCCTACGTAGTGCGCAAGCGACAATGGGAGCGCCGACAGGCCGAACGCCAGCTGCTGTCGGAGAGTGATTTCCCGCCACTCGACAAGCCGCCAGCTGCGCGAAAGTCAAGGACCCCATCAGAAAACCGCGCGCCCAAATCCAGAGAGAGCAGTTGTTGCAAGAGAAGCCTCAGCAGGAAAACGTCACCATCACGTGAGCGAGTGATCTGGGTCGACGCAGCGAAAGGAAACAACATAAGGAACGCGCAGAAAATCATCGAAACCACGAAGAAAGAAGATATTAATAAGGTTTGGGAGGCAAATGAGCTCCTAAGACAAGAAAACGCGGCGTTGCGAGCGACCATCAACAACCTCACGAAAGAGATCACCGAGATCCGTCAGTTGCTGCTATGCAACAACGAGTCTCTACAGAGACCCCCGCCAAGCACAAGCAAGACCGAGGAAACGACAACGAACATCCAGGAGAAAGCCATAGCGGAACCGCCACCGAAGAAGCGAGCCATCGAGGCCACGCGCACGCAAACAGAAAACGATCGCATCGACAGCCTCGGAGCGAAATTCGAAGCGACATTCAGCAAACTCGAACAGCTAATCACGACAAACATCGCAGCAGTGACAGCATTGAAACAAACAATGGAGACCTACCAAGCCGATAACACGAACAGATTCGCCTACATCGAAAGGACCGTACAGCCGATGGTAGGCCACCCGACGTTTGCGCCCCTCTTCGCGCATCATCCACCAAACCAGGAAGCCCCGTACACGCCACCGCAATCATGGCCGCCAACGCAACACCAGCAGCAGCAGATGTAACCGCGTGGCAGTGGAACTGTCGCGGCTTCGGAAGGAAGAAGGCAGTCATGCAACAGCACATCGTACATGCCGCGCGCAAGCCAGACGTTATACTACTACAAGAAACACTAACCGACGCACCGTCCCTCCCCGGCTACAGAGTACACAAGGGACCGCCCGACGGCAGAGGCCTGTGCACCCTGGTCAGGAAGGGACTCACGTACGTCGAACATGAGCTGCAAAGCAATATCAAGATCGAGCACACACTCACCGAAATCATCCCGGGCAAGAAGAGAAAAGGAAGCATATTTCTGCTCAACGTCTACAGCAACCCATTTCAGAGAAAACAGAGATTCAAGACATTACTGCACAGAGCCAGCACCGCAGCGGGCCGCAACACGCTGATCGCGTGCGGAGACATCAACGCGATGAACCCTGCCTGGGGCTACAACAAGTACACAGCAAAGGGCCGCGACCTGTACCAAGGCGCCACGGAACTCGACTTCACCCTCATCACGGACCCGACACATCCGACGAGAATTGGTAACTCCGTGTCCCGGGACACCACTCCGGACCTCACGTTCGACAAGAACGACATCCGGGGCGCGATCACCTGGAGAAACACGGGGATCGACCTAGGCAGCGACCACACCATCGTGGAAATCGGCATACCGGAACACAAAGACACCAGCGTCAAAACACACAGATGGATAGGCTGGGATGCCTTTCGAGACGCCAGAAGCCAGAAGAGCGACGGTGACGACGAGATTGAAGACATCGACTCGTGGACGGCCGAAATCACCAAGAGCGTACGCGACGCGACCAAAGAGATTGAAACGAGCGCGGAGATCGACAAAGTAGACAGCCGGCTTGCGCATCTCATCGAGGCCAAACAGTCGATACTCAATCGCTGGAAGAAACAACGGCTTAACCGCAGACTGAGAAAGAAGGTGGCGGAGCTGAACCGAGCGATCGAGGATCACTGCCGCGCTCTCTCCATGCAACAGTGGAACGAGATCTACAACGCGGCAGACGGGCAGATGCATAGAGGGAAGACGTGGAACCTACTGCGGCACCTGCTCGACGAAACGAAGACCAAGTCACACCATAGGGACAGACTCGCCAGGCTCATACATCGGGTGGTCTCAGCACACGGCGTCGACGAAGTCACCAGGCGCATTAACGACAAATACCTGCCGACTACACCTACCGAACAACACGCGCCGTACAGCGGCCTGCCTAACGCGAACCTCGATCGTGACATCGACGTCGAGGAGGTACGCGCGGCCCTGCACGACCTCAACAGCCGGTCGGCAGCCGTCCCGGACCTCGTCACGAACAAGGCGCTCAAGAACCTCGATGGCGGCTCGATTGAAAAGCTCGCAAAATACTACAAGTGCTGGAGAGCGGGCGCGCTGCCAAAGCTGTGGAAGACAGCCAAGACCATCCTGATCCCCAAGCCTGGAAAGCCGCCGGACACGGATAACCTCCGGCCCATCTCGCTCACGTCCTGCGTGGGCAAGGTGCTGGAGCATGTCCTGCTCAACAGGTGGCAAGACTACCTGGAACGAGAAGGGCTGTACCGGGCCACTTTGATCGGCTTCAGACAGCATCTCAGCACGCAGGACGCGATGCTGCAGCTCAAACAAAAAATCATCGATGATGGCGGCAGCGCCCGCGACAACAAAGCCATCCTAGGGCTCGACCTGCAGAGCGCCTTCGATAAGGTGAAACACTCGGCGATTCTGTCCCAAGTCTCCAAGCTCAACATGGGGGAAGATCCTACAACTACATCAAGGACTTCCTCACGGACAGGACTGTCAAGCTACGAGCAGGCGACCTACAGACGCAAGAGAAGAAGCTCGGGAGCACCGGAACACCGCAGGGATCGGTCATTTCGCCGATGCTGTTCAACCTGGTAATGATCGGAGTGGCCGAAAACCTCGGGCGCATCGAAGACGTCAGGCACACCATCTACGCGGACGATATCACGATATGGGTGACCGGTGGCAGCGACGCCCACATCGAGGGCGCGCTGCAAGCCGCCGTCGACGCAATAGAAGACCAGCTGGAAGGCACCGGACTAAGATGTTCGCCGAGCACATCGGAGCTTCTCATACTCCACCCTACCAAATACAGCACAGGCAAGACCAGACAACGCGAAAACGAAAAAATCAGAATCGTGACCAAATCCGGCAACGTGATCCCCGAGGTCGGCAAAATTAGGATCCTAGGCATGGTCATCGAAAAGCACGGAAGGAACGGCGAAACCATCACCTGTCTCAAGGCAAAAGCAGCCAACGCGATTCGATTCCTCAAACGAGCCACTTCCCGAAAGGCTGGCATGAGAGAGGAGAGCCTCATTAGGCTCGTCCAATCTTTCGTCATGAGCCACGTCGCGTGCGTTGCCGCCTACCACAGATGGCTGCAACACGAACGAAACAAGATCAACGTGCTCATCAGAAGAGCGTACAAGACGGCGCTGGGCCTGTTCGAGTCCACAAGCACGACCCGCTTGTTACAACTCGGGCTACGCAATACGCTCGCAGAAATAGCCGAAGCGCAACGGACCTCTCAACTGGAGCGGCTGTCCATGACCAAAGCTGGGAGGAAGATACTGGACGATCTGGGAATAAGACGCTCGAACGAGGTGGAGATGAAGCTCCCCGTCCCCGAAGAGGTCCGGCGCCAGACCAGAATCGACCCCATACCGAAGAACATGAATCCCGAGTTCAACAAGGGAAGAAGAGCGGCGAGGGCCAAGGATCTCATCGACCAGCATGCCAACGACGAACACGCGCGGTATGTGGATGCGGCCGAATACCAAGGGAACGCCTTCGCAGCGGTCGTCATAGAGGCGTCAACCGGCGCTACGAGGACGGCAGCGAGCGTGAGAAGCACCGAAGCGGAACAAGCGGAGGAGGTAGCCATCGCCCTGGCCATCGCCGACGCAGACTACCACACGGTGCTGAGTGACTCAAGACAGGCGGTGCGAAACTTCGCCAAAGGGCAAATCTGCAGGGAGGCTGAGCGCGTACTCCGAGCGGTAAAACTAGACGAACGAAAAGTACGACTCAAGTGGTTCCCGGGGCACGCGGGCGACGCGTCGGAACGCAATGAGAACCATAATGAGACGGCACACGCCGCGGCGCGAGCGCTAACCAACCGCGCCCTGGCGACAGACCGTCCGACGTGGTTCGGAACCAAGGACCGCATGACGGATTACTATGAAATCACGAAGGCCTACCGCTTGGCTCGCAGGACTCTTCCACCCCCGCACCCGAGACGGAGTCGAGCGGAGGCGGTAGTACTGAGACAGCTCCAGACCGGATCGCTACCGAGCCCGAAACTGATGAATCGCATGTACCCCCACACATATCCGACAGACATGTGCAGAGTCTGCCGGAGGGAGACCGCAGACTACACGCACATCTTGTGGGACTGCATTAAATATCCAGAAGACACTAAATCAAGAACACTCCCACCGCGGCTCGAGGCAGCCGCGAGGAGCTACGACCGAGACGATCAATTGTGGGCCGTCCAGCAGGTCCTCGAGGCGCTCGAAAGGCACGGACCCAGCGAGCCGGCAACGGCGAGCGGAGACCCGCGCCGAGTAACGGCAACTTCGAGGATGACGTAGGCCCTCGTCAGAGCGCGCGAGCGCCCAACTGCAGGCATAAATAAAGTTTCTCCAATCCAATCCAATCTGGTGGTGCTTCGTGCGACGCCCTTAGAGCAAGAAAAAGACATTAAATTAGGCACTACATCTGACTCGGTGTTTTACGACAGAACTTTAGCGTCTACCGTAGTGCGATAACCCAAATGTGTCCCATAGGTATTGTATCAACGTACCTCAACTGAATGAGCGCGAATGCTGCGAGGCACAAAGCTGCCAACAAAAAAAATGGCTGTGGCTTAGCTAAGGTTAAGCCCAGGATGCGAAGCATACTAGCCGTTATTTTAACGCGACAGCGTTAAGGAGCTCGTGTCGCAGAAAAGCCGGTGTCGTCGGCTCAGGCGTGCGGCGCTTGCTCAGGCGCACATTTCGTTGTCGCGCCGAACGCTGCGTTCCTCGACGCTCATCGCGTCCGATGCGGGGCGCGTAGTCGCTGCGCCGTAGCAAAGCCACCTAGAAACAGTCTCTGTAGCACGCCGCAACCTTCGCTTCTCATTCTAACGAGCAGCTCTGTCTCCAGGAGGCATCGCACCTCGTGAGTGTCTAGCAGAGGCATGCGCAGCTGCTTACATACCACCGCGACGCCGCGAGCGACGGCGCGAGTTAGCGCCCCGTTTCTCCTCTGTCGTGACGTCACGGTGTCACGTGGTCAGCCTTGAAGGCGACGGCGCGAGTTGGAGCCCCGTTTCTCCTCTGTCGTGACGTCACGGTGTCACGTGGTATTGAAGGCGACAGCGCCGCGCCTGAGGAGCTGGGTTGAGCTCTAGTAATATGCTTCGCATAAAAAAAAACTATGGCGCTCATTTTGTCGATCAATTCGTCTCGCATCTTCCTGTGACCGCTTTGTCTTGCTTGGACCTCGCATCACAGTTATTTTCAAGCTGCCTCATAATTCTCCGGTGTATATATATATCGGGGAAGTGAAAGCATGCCAGAAAGTGATCAGCTTTGGAAATGCCGCCATGCGGTTAGGTCATCAGCAAGCACCATGTTTTGTATTGCAATTTAAAACATGACGGCTGGCAATCCCAGCAAGAGCGAATGGTAAAGGGTATGTACGTCCGACTGAGAGGAAGGCGATGCTGGCATTTTCAAAAATTTTGCCCTTGGTACTTAGTATATCAATACATGAGAACTTATATATTATGTTTCTATGCATTTACTGCACGGCATTCCCAGAGGTTTTTTTTTTATGTTCAAAATAGCAATTTATAATCTACCTGCTTTTTGAAGCAGATCTGCCATATAGAACATTATTAGTTAATTCGTTAGCATTAGAAGTGTCAAAGGGGAAAGTGTGTATGTTTGTGAAGTGTGGGAAGGCGGTCACCTGGTAAGCGTGGAGACACAATGAAACAGTTTAATGTATATATATATATATATACATGAGAGAAAGAGCAACAAATGTAAAGCGTCATTTTTACTGCTCGAACTCTGCAATACAATATTACTTCTTTAAAGCGGTCCTAATGGGTGTTATAACATAATAGCTGCCTGAATTATATCAATAAACGGTTTCACAAAGCTCTAACACTATATTTCTCTACAGTACGCGCGATTAGACGTGTCGACACCACTGCTGTAAAAAACCTACATGACCTACCAAGGTAAGGCCTAAACTGTACGCTCCCAAATCAAACACAAAATACTATGCGCAGGCGTGAACAAAATATCACCAAGTGTACTTAATCCATTTCTTCATCTATTTCCTCAATCGGCCCAAGTTGCTTAGTTCCAAACGAAGCAACTACTCGTTGCAACTGTTAAAAATGCGCAGTGCCAGCTTGTACCATTCCTTAACTTTCCGCCTAACTTTCCTAGAGCTTCGCGCTGAAACATGGGCCAAAACGGATATAAGTCGAGGCACACACAGACAAGTTTCTTCGCTAAGCACTAGAAAAAATGTACCAGCCAGGCGAAAAGCTAAGCATTGCAGCGTTTTCTCACTACATAACTTCGCTGGCTGATACTATTTCGCAGCGCACAACCTCATTTGCGTGTTGAGGGAGAAGACGAGCGCGGAGCAGCAGTTCCCGAACGAAGCATGCGACTTCGTGATCTTCATGGTTCTCACATACAACGGCCAGTAGAAAAAAAACTGGTGCCCCAGACCAATGGTTCGCGGCCATATTTGCGTAGCACGTCGCAAAATCGCCGCGTCCAAGCCCCGTTGCATCCCCTAGAGGTAGCTCTACTTTCACTGCACCCTGATTGGCTATAACAGCCGGCACGTGGACGACAGCAAAAATTAAAAAAAAAATTGTATGCACGAAAGTTTACCGAAAGCGTTATTTCAACGTCGCGTACATACCACGAGTAGTTTACTTATTTACCAGAATTTCTTACGTCAATATACAGAAGTTTGTGAAATCGCCTATTGGATTTGCTGCGGGGTCGAAAATTTCTGTTTTTACTTCGTGCATATCATTTTGTTACTGTGCTCATCTCACCACTTTCGCTTGCGTTTCAGCGGTGCGTTCGTAGTTATCGTAATACGCAGCACTTGTTCTACCCCGCTTAAAATACAACCCTTATATCACTTTACTGTCTTATTGGTGTATGCACCACCATGGTTGTTTATGCTTATGGTGTTGGACTTCTGAGCACCAGGTTGTGGGACAGAATCGCGGGCACGGTGGCCGCATTACGATGGGAACGGAATTCCGAAAACACCCGTGTACTTAAATTTAAGTGCACGTTAAGGAACCTCAGGTGGTCCAAACTGTCCGGGAGTCGCCCATTATGGAGTGCCTCATAATCAGATCATATTTTTCACACATCAGACCCCATAATTTTAATTCATTTGCGTATATCTGCTGTCGTAGCAGAATTTTATTTTATTTATTTATATTATTTATTTATTTATGCTTATTTTACATACTCCCATAACCCGTAGGCGCTACAGAAAGGAGTGTTACATACATAGGAAAAGAATGCAAAACAATGCATAAAAGATTTGCGAGATGGCAGGAAGAACCGCAGTCTTGAATCTCGATACGTCTGTGAAGTGGCTATGGATCCGGGAAGGCGGTTCCAGTCATTCCACGTACGAGCAAAAAACGAGTAATAGTACGCGCTCGCACGACGACATTGCACGAAAACTTTATGAAGGTGATCGCTGCGGGAAGAAAAGTAAGAAGAAGGTGTTAAAAGTTTCTCTTTAATTACCGCGTTGTGCTAAATCTTGTGGAAAAGGCAGAGGCTGCTGTATGTGCGACGTGCTGAAAGATCCGGTATCTTAAAGGTTTGCTTCCTGAGTGTTACGCTAGTATGACGAGAATTATCAGATAGAATAAAGCGGGACGCGCGATTCTGAAAGGCTTCGAGGGAGAGGGCTAGTGATGCCTGAGGGGGATGCCAGATGGCCGAGGCATATTCTAGTGTGGAGCGAACAAAGGTTTTGTAGAGGTCAGCTTTAATGATGCAGGACGGTGTAAAGGTTTCTGCGCAGATAGCCTACAGTGCGACTAGCGTTAGAGGTTATGTAATCAACAGGCATGTGTCGTGATAGATCGTGACTTATATAAAGGCCGAGATACTTGTAGAAAATAACTTGAGAGAGAAGGGCGCTATTCAGAAAATTAATCCCTGTGCCAGAATTGTTAGTGTGGCGTAAAATGCGCATATATTTGCGGTTATTTACGTTGAATTTCATGTTCCATGTTTTGCACCGTATGGATGGATTGTTAAAGTTTTCTTTTAGCTTAGTGGATGGCGTCACTGATCTGATCATATATTATGCACTTATTAGCAAATAAGTTAATTGAAGACAATTTCACAGAGTCAGGGAGGTCGTTAATATAAGGGTCGTTGCACGCCAACTGTCCCAACCTTGCCTTTCAACCATCAGCACTTTCTCCGAAAAAAATTGAGGACCATCTATTTAAAGCAAGAAATCTTTGTGTAATATATTTTTGCGAAAAAAAATTTTCAGCAACGCTAGGAACCTGTGAAGTTTTTTAGAAAGCTCGAAAGTATGAGTCGTGAAACGCATTGTCAAAAATTCTCTGTTCCTAAATTAGGCGAGCACACTATTTTCCCTTGAGAGTGAAGATAGGCTTTTCACTTAAAAAAGATGTCGATCTTTACGTTTACGTGGGCTTTCTATACAGCACTACATATGCAAAAATTGGTGCAAATTGGGAATTTTTTTGCAGAAAGGTAACTTTTACCGAAATGTTATATTTCATAGTAACTAATTGCCAAAAAGTTGTACTGTAAGTTAAAAATAATTTGGGACTAATATAACGTGAAATGGTCTGTACAGCTGGAGACAAATTTGCAAAAAAGTTAGTTTTAGCCTATGTTTAGTCGTAAATTTAGCATTGAGGTGGTCGGGGTAAAAATACGCTAAATAGTGTATCTATTAGAAACATTCATTGTCTACACACTGAGAAACTTTTATCAAATTACTTTTTGTGTTAAGCAAGAAAAACATTTTTGAATTTGTGTTATACCGGTCTCAGTGCTTGGACGTGTTTCCCCTTCGTGGGAAAGCGTCCTACACTGTAAACTCCTACAACGAGGCCGAAACTCCCTTTTAGGGAGTTTCGGCCTCGTTGCATAACTTCAGCCCTTAAGGGAGGACAATATCCTTCATTCGAACGAAGTTTTTTTCACACCCTTGTGTTTGGTGGTGTTGTGAGGAATTATGGGAGTTTTTAAATTCTCCTTTGAACACCCACCCCTGAGTGGTTGCAGGAGTCTATATGGGGAATTATGGGAGTTTTTTAATTCTGCTTTGAACACCAACCCCTGAGTGGTTGCAGGAGTCTATATGGAGAATAATGGGAGTTGTTTAATTCTCCTTTGAACACCAACCCCCGAGTGGTTGCAGGAGTCTATATGGGGAACGTTGGGAGTTTTTCATTCCTCTTTTGAACACCAGAACTATGGAACTTCTTATGAGGAGCTTTGGGAGCTTTTACAAGTTGACAAAGGTATTTTATTTTGCTTCTTATGGGAATTTATAAGAGAAGCGATGGTAGTTCGATGGAAACGTTTGGCTTCTTAAGGGCGTTTTGAAGGATGCCTTTTGGAAATTATTTTACCTCCTTGTAGGAGCGCTTAGGTGTAAACCTGGGAGCAACCGTTCCCATATTTTGGGAGCTCTGCTTAAGGGAGCACTTATGGATAGTTTTAAGAGATGAATTTTTGCTTTTTATGGGAACGCATAGGAGAATGTTTGGGAGTGAACTTTTACAGCTTTAGGGAGCTGTTTTACTATGGGAGTTTTAAACAGATGTTTTGGGAGTGCATTTTAGCTCCTTATTAAAGCTTTTACAGGTAGGTATGAGGGTTTATTAGGCACCTTTTGGGAATTTTGCGAGCTTGAAGGGAGTTCTTTTTGTGTGTGTGTTTAGTAGATTGTGTCTGACGAGTGCAAAAACCATGACAAAGCAATAAAATGTCTGGAAATTTATTGCAGTTCCAGAATCAAATGTGCCAGCATGATAGTACAATCAATGACTATTAGCATAATGAAAGTGAAATAATTCAATAAATTGGATACAAACAAGCAAACCAGTTTGACAGGAAATTCAAGCATATTGCAAGCTTCAGTACAGTTACATATCCACAAGTGCAGCCAAGATTGAAATTCAGCGGCTCAAAACATCATGAGCTATTGGGCAGTCCTTGCATGCACTAAAACAGGCCACATTTGTTTTTGCATGTAAACAAGTATGCTACAAAAAATGGTGCAAAAGAGGCCAGACAGCACCAATGACCTAGAACATAATGAAAGTACCTTTGAATACCTATGCTATTTCTAATAGACATCTACGTACAACTTATTCTCTCATGTAACACGCAGCTGCAAATAAACAGCAGCAGAGGTGGTACCACCCACTCTGAATCAATTTCCTTAGCACTGTGCAGTACCTGAAATTCAAGCTTGCCAGCTAGAGAACATGACAAGTTCACAGCAAAATGGGCATTATGTGATAACAGGAGACAAACAGGTGATATCTCAGGCCGAAGTTAATTCAACAAGGGGACTGACTAGTCGTCGTCAGGGAAAGACAATCCAAGCAGACAATTCCAGCTCACACTTACATGCATACACAGATGTCACTACGTAGGTTCGTGTTGTGATGCCCCATGACCTAAGTCAGCATCAAAGAGGTTCAATAAAGAGTGGCACATATGCAGTGGCACACACCTAGTGTACATACACAAGTTTGTGTCAAAAACGTTCATTGAAGAGCTGCAACTACCCAGTGGCCCTAACTGCTCGTAGTAGCCCCAGGGGCACGTACTGAATTTCCACAAATATAAGGAGTTCTTTCAAAATTTCTTGCCTCAGAAGACGCCTCGCATTATATAACCGACATAGACACAAACAACAAGATCACTCATAGAAAGTGGTGCCAGCAACCTGCCTAACTCCCCTACTTCTACACACCTTGCCATCCCAACTACACCCCCATGTGGAGCATTTAAACTTACCACACCTTCTCTGTGCACTCACTCATTTTGCTGGATATCCATGGAATGGAAAAAGTGAACTATATAAATACTGCCAATGAAAACGGTTGTTACCCTAACGAAGAAGTCCACTTCTCAAAAAACATTTCTCCACCTGATATAACACATGTTCGACCTTTGCTGATAACCTTCAGCTGAATATTGCATATCACACAAAGCAGCAATTCAACAATAATTTTTAGTTTTATAATGAAACAAAAATTTCTATAGGATGTGAAAGAAAATATACAGGAACCCTTAACAGTATCCATAAGTGTGAAATTTTTACACAGGCAAAGAGGCAAAGACTTAGCCACCAGGGCACACATAAGGCGTCATTACAAACATTTTCTCTGCGAAAAGCCCTAACACGCTGACGACAGGTGGTGTTCCATGGAGCCATGCATGCATTCCAAAAAAATAGGCATTTTGTATTTTCTTCTTCCGCCAGATCAAGGCAGGCAGGCTGTGATGCTGTGCAAACAGTGGTGGCCTTCAAAAGGGAAGGAATCCACACAAAAAGTCATAGTACTGTTGAGATGGCAGTGCATGATAGGGAGCATTCTGAAAAACCAAACGTAAATACATTATGTACTATTGTATCGCAAACAGACACCGCATGAATATTTAAACAGCATCACGAATTATTCAACAGTGCTGTGCCACTCAATGCTACCACTCCAAGTGCATCTTGGCCACCTCAGATTTTATGAAAAATTACAGCCCATTGTACAGTTGCAGAGTGGATGAAGTGGAGAGTATGACGAAAGCCCGTCTGGTCGGGATGATGCATACTAAAAGGAAGAGGTCCAGACACCGACCAAAATGTTTAAAATAGTTATTTATGTTTTCAAATTCAAATAACTTCAAAAATTCAAATAAGTACTTTAAACCATTTTGGTCAGTGTCCAGACCTCTTCCTTTTAAGTTGCAGAATACACAAACAGAATACTTCGGGAAAATTTCACATCGTGTGAGTATCGTTATCTTGTAGGCTAAGGTTGAAACATCACGGCACTGACAAAACTACAAACAAGTGTTTCTATGAATGACCACAAGGCCTTCCAGAATGTTTCATTATGTGAGATAGACCATTAATGTTTTTTATCTGCAAAGAGTATCTTCTTATTCTGACTTAATTATAATAGACCTTCGAGCAATTTCTGAAAAGTATTTTCATCCAGCTCGGGTGGTTTATAGGTGCAAATAACCAATTTAGGAAACGCCATATTGTAGTGAAGAAAGCTTATAATAAAAAAAACCTATAGCTGCAGTGATTAGAAGTTTCTGAAATTTTGAATGAACTCTTTATATCTGCAGCTTTTAATTAGGTATTAGGACGCCTTGCAGCACTGATAATGAAAGGAAATCATGACAACACATTACAAAAACTAATAAAATCAATGTGTTCTTGATAATATATGTTGTTTTATTATACACAGATTATACAAAGCACCAGCAGTAATGCGCATATCTTCAGAGTGCACACACAATTCTCCAACGTAATAATAAATACAGGTCAACATCATAAAGCAACACATAGGTACTGGGGTTTTTCTTTCACATTGGCCTAAAACCCAATCACTTGAGCATTCAGCCGTCATATAAGCAGCACCTGTTTTCATGAATTCAAGGAACTTTCAGATGTGCAAAATCGTTTAGGAGCTTTTAAGCAATAGGCATGGCACTACTATTATGGTTAATTTGTTTCCTGTAAGTGGTAAATCAGGTGAACTGCTAGTTGTCCTTCCGGTGAAGGATATTGCAGAAAATGCGAGTACAAAAAGATTATAGGAGCTATTAGCAACTCATGAATGTTAAGAAAGAAGATAATATGCAATGTTACCATGCTGACAGACAGTCAGATAAAAGATGATACAAAGAAAATATTATATATAGGTTACACAGATGCAAGCATTCTGCTTCATTATTGCTGCAAAACTCGGTAGTTACATAAGTGCTTCATCCCCTGAAAAATATTTTTAGCAATATGTTCACTATGGAGTTCTATTGATGATGCATCAGATTTGCATGCTACAAGTGGTGTGAGCTGTTCAGAGACAGACATCTGGCTTGTAAACGCAAGAGCATGACGAAATACTGCAAGTGCTCCAGAAAAATGCTTACATGGTAAGGGAAATCACAAAAACAAGAATGTGGATGAAAAGACCAAACTGCCCCAAAGTCTAATTTTAGCAATGTAAAGTTTTATGAAACATAAAACAGTTCTAAGACAAACCAAAATACCAACATGATATGCAGAGAATGGGTGCTGGATATCAAGCGACCTCACTAAACAATGATTAGATACGTAAAAACGACACATTCGCAGGAAACTTCACAATACACGACATATAAACTATGTGCTTCATGATGCACCTATGTCATACATCATATTGTTCAAGTAACCAACTTCTTTATTCAAGACCCCTGTAGAAGGTTTGTTAATGCAGTTATTGGTTTCTTGCATGGAAAAGACCTAGTACACAAGTCTGCACTTCCCTGCCTTATATTTGCAAATTGCATGTGTACAGTCAAATTTTGGCACAGTTTCGCATCTTTTGCAATGTTTTGTGAGATATCCAGATGCTGTTACCACCTAAATCTGTGCACAATGCTCCTGCAGCCTGCCATTACCACAAATCCTCGTCTATCCTACATAATACCCCAGTCACACGGGCACTTTCAATGTCCTTTGAAGCAAAGATCCTTTACTTCAAGGGAGAATGTGCACTGTCACACAGCCACAGCAAAGGAACCCAACTGGAAGGGGGCTTTGAGTCAAAAGAGCGCGCGTTCCTCCTTTGAATCCTCCAGGGAATACTCTCAAGCCGACAGGGCGTCTGACAGTAGAAAAAATAATCTAAAAATGTGGAAGCTCAATTTTACCTCATCAGAACGAGCTTATAAGTACTGAATACTGTCACTAAAGTACTAAACACTTTCGGGACACCCGCAATCTCCATCATGAAAGCGCCGGTACAGCAACGCCGGCACGGCCTGTCGTCAGCAGCAACATCGACACAACACGGGTGTCATGTGCGATTTGGTTCTTTGGTTAGTGGCTGCTAGGCATCCCAGTCTCCTTGGCTTTTTTCTGCACATCTTCTTTCCTTGTCACTTTTGTTTTGTAGTTTTTTACAGTGTTCACGTGTACCTACCGCTACCTAGCCACAACGAACGAAACAAAGCAGCTGAAGCAAAGGCCACAATGAATAATCAACGCCAACGTGCGGTGTCCGAAGCGGTACACATGGTGGTCATCATTACAACAAATACATCTGTTTGTGATAAAGTAATGCCTTTACTATGTGTGCATCTTGTTTTGATGTTTGTAAGTATTAGGAAAAATAAATGTTGCTGAAAAAAATGTTACAATTTATTATAAGACACATTGGGCCATATTTTTTTATTACTTTCGAGGTGACGGTAGCGCTAAGGATACATTGCGGTTTCTGTTAAAATCTTCAACGGAGACTCCCTGGAGACCATGTAGCACCGACATATATCCGTTGAACTAATGTCTTTGAAAGCTCAATGCTCCGTAACTTCAAAGGACCTTTGGCATGCTCGTGTGACTGGGGTATAACACTTGCTGCTGAAGGCACTAAAGGCACTTAAAGGTGCCTCAAAGACCGGCTGAGCATTCTGCACAAGTTAGCGTGTTAGCAAGGCCTGAAAAACTTGCAGGACATTGTAAAAGATGTCAATACATGGCAAAATACAACAGCACAAAATACTCGGAAAATGTAAAGCTAAAATTGCACACTGATATATAAGGGCCTTCCCAGACAAACCGATAAATGCAATAGCACACCTTCTATTGAAATCTCGAATAGAAAAATTAATTAGTTGAAAAAGATGTACAGTACATGCAAAATAGAATGAGTGATGTATCTTATATGTCACGTATAGTCAAATTTTGCTGCAAATGTGAGCCTTTCATACATGCATATAATCGCACTCATGTACTCAAACAAGTTCATGTGCAGTGCTCATCCTGTGCATTTCATGTGTTTCATCTTATAGTGTAGTAACTATGTTTCCTAATGCCAGTAACCAACTCTCCCTGCTTTCAGCAATAGTATGCAACAATATTTATTCTTAGAAGTATGATAGCATGAAGAAACAAGGATAAAGACCTGTCTACAGGACTAGCATCAACTACAAGCTGATTTGGCTCCTGGATGGAAACGAGTATTAGTAACCGTAATCATTATCAATGTTTCAATGAGGGAGTGGGTGAACCCAGAACTTGCACAAATAACTACAGTAGCCACATGGCTGAACATATGAGCCGTGGGTGTTTCCCTATCTTCCAGCACATGAGGTTAGTTGCAGAGCCCTGAGAGAGCTGAGAGGGAAGTGATTGTGGTTTTCCACATTAGCAAATAAAGATCGACATGTGTCGGAAAATAATCACCATCTCTCATCGAAAACATGTAATTTTTTATAGAGCACTTATCCTCAATTCATTACACAGATTGCGTTAGGTGACTAATTTGTTTTACTACTGTTCTTAGTGCCCCATAAAAGATTAACCTTTTCCATGCCAATTTTATTTTCAGAAAACCACTGAAATTTCTAAAATATTTTTATTAGCTATTCTTTGTGAAGAGTTTTCATTACTGCAATATCAGCAGTTCGCTTAAAATTTTCTGCTACCTTTTACTAGCTGTTTCTCATGTTTTTAGGTTGCAAACAGACAAGGACGCAGAAACTGTCTACATGAAGCATATTTTTTTTTGGCAAGTCAAGCGTGCTTTTGTTATCCTCCATGAAACATGTTATTGCAGGAAGAAAGGTGGTTAACCGAGGGCCTCGATTTTTATTAGCCATATCTTAAGAAGCCAACAAACACTGACACCAAGGACAACATAGGGGAAATTACTTGAGCTTAGTAAATGAAATAATGAAACGATAAATTAATGGAAATGAAAGTGGATGAAAAAACAACCTGCCGCAGGCGGGGAACAATCCCACAACCTTCGCATTTCGCATGCGACGCTCTACCAATTGAGCTACCGCGGCGCCGTTTCCCTGTACACTTTCTTGGGTATTTATGTTTCTTTGTAGAACCCTGGGAGTGTTAGCTAGTGCCACCGCTCACAGACCTTGACGACGGGCGTAGAACATCCTTTCTGTCAAAGGCGTCACGAGAATGTGATCTCTTTTGGATTAAGGCAACCGGTCAATAAGCCCACACATGCTACCTGAAGGCATCAATGTTGCCTGATTCGAGGCCCTCGTTATGTAATAAATGAGAAGAGGGTTAACCGAGGGCCCAATTTTTACTAGTAATATCATAAGAAGCCAACAAACACCAAGGACAACATAGGGGAAATTACTTGAGCTTAATAAATGAAATAACGAAATGATAGATTAATCGAAATGAAAGTGGATGAAAAAACAACTTGCCACAGGTGGAGAACGATCCCACAAGTTCATTTTCTTTTTTTGGGGCGGGGGCAAAAACTGAACACATAACTAATCACTGATCTATCATGCAAGTGGTGGTTGCCTATCTCAACAGTCTATATACAGAAAACTAGGCTCGGGTGTTTTTATCTCTAAAAGAAAAGACAAGCTTTTATACGGCAACCTATCAACTTGAAGCCCATGGTAGTAGTTCATCTTCTATGGCATCTAGCTGTTGAGCACGAGTCAAATAAAAATTAATGCAAAAGTATTAGTGTTCCATGCTTTTAATGCATGGAAAAGGGACACTAAAGGAAATTATTGAGTTAAGTTAGATTAAAGGTTAGCCTTTTGTAATAACAAGTTCATCATTTATACCAAGAACAGAGCTTTTATAAGCAAGAAAATTAGAGAACTGGCACATCAAATGGCACCAACTAATATATTGAACCAAATTCTGTAGTTTTATTCGCCAAAACCACCATATGATTATGACGCATGAAGTATGAGGCATTCTGGAATAATTTTGACCCCCTTGGTTACTCTACTGTGCATACAGTGCAAAACACACATGCATTTTTGCATTTCACACCTATCAAAATGCAGCTGCCACAGCTACAATTTGATCATCCACCATCAGGCTTGGCAGCGCAACATCAAACAGCCCAACTCAGAGCCCATGCTTGTCAGCAACCTTCTGCAGTGAGTGCATCACTTGGTGCTCGTGAGGCAGTACTTCCAGCTGCTTCAGCTGCTTTAAAGTGTGTGCCCTGCTGGCTTTTGCTGTTTTACAGCCCTTAAAGCCCAACTACAACAAAAGTTAGGGCTTCATAAAAAAAATGATTCAAACAGTGTAAATACAAAACAGCATTCTAGCAATCTTGATACCGAGACTGAAATGAATGCCACAATTACCAGTAACTGGTAGTGAGGCATGACTCAGATTGCAGGGCACCTTAGTGTGACCTACGAGATAAGGGACCATCTGCAGCTGCCTGCAGTGATAAAAACCTGGAGGCGATGTGGACTCTCGTCATAGCCACTAACCACCAGGTTCATGCGTCGTCTGCTAATACAGTATTAAAAGAATATCAAAAAGAAAATTAGATACCAGCCCCGCAGCTTTGCCAAGATCACTACAGTAGTATTTACTACTAATTTATTACCAATATAGCCAAAGTGAAATTTCATTGCATTTGGAATTTAAGCTTTTGCAGTAGGGGTTTTGAGATGTGATAATCACAATGCTCCTGTGCTTTGTGACATTACATCACTATATATTTGACAACGCCGTGGTTCTAAGTGTTTTTACATACATCGATATCTTGATTATTTTACAACCCAACTCTAATATGACACATGAGAATACGGTAGATAACATTTGAAATCTTTTTAATGGGTACGCAAAAGGACTAACCTTTACGTATGAGACACGCATGGCAAAAGCATTGCAAGCACGGCTCCCACGTGTCTTTAAATAATTTTTCACTTTGGTCGGTGTCAGTAGTTTTTTCCCTTGACTCTTCCTAACCGGACAAGATTTCGTCAGACTCAACTTCATTAACCCATTGACAATATTGTAACGATGTTCGTAAAACAAGGATATTTATTAAAGGCGAACTTGTGCCCACAAGTAAAAGTCACTGCGGTCGTGCAGGAATCCGCGGCAGTCGCGTTCTCAAACTGGGCTCGAACCGTCTTCCTCTTCTCCTCGCGTGACACCTCGTGCGCGTGGCGCATGCGAGCCGGGTCCAACTGGCTGCCCGTGCCACGAAGATCGCTGCCTGTTGTTGCTGAACAACACCACTGTACGGCGTGCACAGTGCCCAATGCAAAGGGCGCGCAACTTGAATGTCACCAAGTTTGTCGTGGCAATATGCTGCATATCTTAGGTAAACATTTGATGCTCACCCTAACGCATGTTTCCTGAAGTTACCAACTAAGAGCAAAGAAAGGTTAGCTACTGTATGAACCAGCCTACATCCATGTTAAGCCCACTATTGCCCAATGTGCCTTGAATAGGCTCTAAAAATGTGTATTAACACAAGGCGCAATAGATTTTGTGTTCACGTTGGCATGTTCATAACAGCTGGCCTCCCTCACCCTCATCATCGGAATATCAGAATCCCTACTGCGAAAACTTCAGGAGTTAAGCAGCAAAAGTAACAGTGCGCAGTTTGAAGCAGCCAGAGGGACAGCCTCATGAGCACAGCAGTTGCACTCACTGAAGAAGGTTCATGACAAATATGGGGCCCCATTCGTGCTGCTGGTTCCGAAGAAGCCATCTAAGCTTTTTTCCCACACTTGAGTGTAAAAATACAGCTGCTTTTAACAAACGGCATGCAACACCGTTCATGAATTGTGCCATTGGAATGGTTTACCATACAACCTCTTACTTCTGGTAAGCTCTACACAAGCCAAATTGGACGCTGCACTGATGAAAGGGCAAGAGAACATTTGCAGAATATAAAAACAAAGTAAGATCAATGTAGGTGAGCATTGTGACACATGCACTTGTCATCCACAACTTGAAATATATTCTTGGCCAAAGTAGAAACATGAATTCACAACTGATATCAGAATCTCTTTTAATATCGAAGAGTGACTGTGTAATTATTCTTTTTTTTCTATTTCTCACAAGTATGTGTATGAATGTTTTTTGCTTTCGGTTTACACAGGTTGCTACACCTCAATTTATTTGACCCTGTTCCCTTCTTTGCAATCTTTCCTCCCTCCCCCTCTTTTATGAACTTCCAGAGAGATTACATGAATAGTTCCTGCTTTCTTAGAAAACATGGCACACACGCGGTGGATGTGGAACATCCTTTCTGCTGCAGGCATCACAAGTACGTGATCTTTTTGGGTGAAGGCAACTGGTCAATAAAGCCCCACATGCCAACTGAAGGCATCAGTGTTGCCGGAATCGAGACCCTTGTTATGTAATAAACGAGAAGAAAGCAGGTTAACCGAGGGGCCCGATATTTATTAATCATAAGACGCCAACGAACAAAGGCACCAAGGACAACACAGGGAAAATTACTTGTACTTACTACCTGAAATAAAGAAATTATAACTTATTGGAACTGAAAGTGGATGAAGAAACAACTTCCCGCAGGTGGGGAACCATTCCACATCTACGCATTACGCGTGTGATGCTCTACCGATCGAGCTACCACAGCACCGTCTTCCCATCTATTTTCTGGGGTATTTATGTTACTACTAGAACTAACCCTGGGATTGTTAGCCAGTGCCACTCACAAACCTTGGCGATAGATGTAGAGCATCCTTTCTGTCGCAAGCATCACGAGTATGTGATCTTTTTGGGTGAAGGCAACTGGTCAATAAACCCACACGTAGTACCTGAAAGCACCAATGTTGCCAGATTCGAGACCCTCGTTATGTAATGAACGAGAAGGGGGTTAACCAAGGGGCCCGATTTTTTACTGCTGGTGTAGTACACACTTTCCTGCGTTTAGGGTAATGCCAGCTTCTTGCAGGTGCTGAAGTACTTTGTGCAGTCGTGCATCATGTTCTGCCTTCGTGCGGCCAAACACTATTATGTCGTCTTGCAGACATGCTTGGCCATGCAGGCCTTCTAGCAGTCTTAGCATTTCCCTGTGGAAAAATTCAGTTGCTGTGAAAATTCTGAAGGGCAATCGGAGGAACTTAACATGGCCAATTGGCGTCAGGAAAGTGTTGTACCTCTGGGACTCGGGTAACCAGTAACCAATATCCGGCTATAGCATCCAAGTTTGCTAAACTAGGCAGCTCCGGTGAGTGTGGCCAGGCAATCATTGACGGTAGGCACTAAGACTCATTCGCACAGAACGTTCTATTTCAACCCTCCAAAGTCACTGCAGATTTGAAGCTCGCCTCCTTTATTTTTAGCCACTACCATCGGTGCACGCCACTCTGTGGTCTCTTCGACCTTTATGATGACACCCAGGCTCTCCGTTCTTTCCAACTCACATTGGACACTCGGCAACATGGGCAGAGGTACTCGCCCCCAGTACATAATAGCACGCCGCTTGGCATCAGGGAGTAGCGATATTTTGTAACCATTCCTGAGAAGGCAGGCCCGGGTCTGTAGCCAGGTAGAGGTAGTGGCATAAAATGTTGGCTGGGTCGCTGACCTTGCCTGTTGACTCCGCTACTTCTAGGAGACTTGGTTGGACATTGAAGGATTTGATTGCGGGGGGGACGTCAAAAAGTGCGTCATGCAGCTTGTCTATTACATAAATTTGTTCTTGACACAACCAGCCATTTCAGCACAGGGTAGCAGCCTAACCGTTGCTTTTTTTTTTGGTCCTGCCGGGTCCGAGCAGCTGTTCTTTTGCTTGCTTCAGGTTTCCCGTGACTTGTTCGTCGTAGAGGCTTGTTGGCATGGCAGTCATATCTGCGCCAGTGTCTACCTTGAAGCCATTGACCATCACATTTTTTCATGGCCCAGGATCCTGTTGGTCAGTCAATTGTCCAAGTAAACCTCTTCCAAAACAGCTTAATTTGTGCTTTTTGTTCTGCTTTTTGGAAGCGGAAAAGCATGTGGCAGCAGTGTTCCTTTTTACTGCAGGCACTGCATGTTTCGCCATTCGCTGTGCACATAGAGTGTGATGGTGAACCATAGGTGTCTTGTTGAGCCATACCACTTGCATGTCAGCGCAGTTTGGTCACGCTGGTTTTTACGAGAATTATTTGACTTTCCTTTGCTCTTCGAGAAGCTGTGCATGGTGTCTACAGCTTCAAGTGATTGTAGATGTGGCCGTAGGTCCTTTTGCTGCTGTTTGATTGTTGCCATGTTGCGAGCAGCGTTGACAGCGGCTTCCAGAATAAGCTCAGCGTTAAGTTGCAGCTTCTCACTTACCTGCGTGTCTGTGGGACCGACCACGAGTCTATCACAGATCAGTTCCTCTTTCAGGGCGCTCTACTCAGAGGCTTCAGCTAGTCTGAAGAGTTTGGTGATGAACATATCGGCTGTCTCATGCGCGTCTTGCTTCTGGCTGTTGAACTTTGCACACTCGTATATAACGTTCATCCGTGGCAGGAAATTTTTTATGAACAGTTGCATTACTGTGTTGTAGTCGAGTTTCTCAGCATCACAGAGCCTGAGCAAGACTAGGACGTCTTTGGCTTCACGACCCATGGCATAAATTAGTGTGTTCACATGCGTCTCGTCGACTTGCTTCTTTAGTCTCGAGATAGCTCTATAGCACTCCCTTTTCGTGAACCACCGTTTCTACTCCTCGGGCCGCCGAAAATCAAGTTTTTCCGGCAGTTTGACGACGAACGAGTTCAGCGGAGCTGCGTGCTGGGCTGTGGACACTGTAGGTGTAGACTTCTACTTGCGTGGTGCATTTCTCACAGCGTTGTCGACTATCCCACCGTTGCCTCCATGTCATGGTCGGGTGATGAGCATACGTGATTGACAAAACGTAAGTGTTAACTGGGAACTGTTTACTGGGTTGTGTATGCAAAACAAGCACCTCTACACCTCTACATGCCGGCTCGGCTTACACGGTCTGGTCCGCTCCCCCAGAGGCGTTGTTCCGCATCTTACATGACCGTGTACATAGCGCCATCTCGTTGCGGTAGCTCGCATGACACAGTGCACAAGTGTAACTAAATGGACAGCAACTTCGAAAAAAGTATATTTCGGAAGGCTGCCCAAGTTTAAACAACTCTCAGTTAACGTTAAGGCGATTTGCCCTCTTATTAACATTCACATTTACGCCATTAGACCGTAACCTCTTTGCTACATTATAGCACAATTTTCGTCCGAATTAAAACACTGATATAACACAGCGGAAAAGTTGCTAATAAGTGCCATAAATACGAAGAATATTAGAAGGGCATACACTATCATTCTTGCTTAACTGCTCATTTGTTGATATTCCGGCAGTTCTGAATTATAATTTTTAAACGTGCTGCGCATTGAGTTATGATAATGCATTGCGGTGAAATTTGATAGATGGCCGCAGAGCCAATTCAACATTTCAGTTTCAACCACAGCTAGATACCCCTATGCTTTTCTTGGCTTCATTGCCTGCTGGCTTTATATGGTCGTGATTTTCAAAAAATCAAGCCCGTTTTCCTTCTCATTCATTCATGCGAGGCTTTGAAACCTCATAGCCTTGATGTCTTTAGGTAGCATGCATGGGTTTATTAGCCACATGCCTCCTCTTCAGTTCACGTGTTACGCGACACCATCGTGCAAAAAAAGATGTTCCACATCTGCCAACTATGGCTCTAAATGGCGCTGGCTAACACTCCCAGGGCATAAATACCATAAATACCCAAGTTAGCACAATTGGTAGTGCATCGCGTGTGTACTGCAAAGGTTGTGGGTTCAGTCACCACCAGAGACAAGGTCCTTTCGTCTGCTTTCATGCCTTTTTTAAATATTTTCTACATTTCAACTTCAACCACAGCTAATTACACCAACGCTTTTCTTGGCCTAATTGCCTGTGACCTTTATATAATCAGCAAAAATAAGGTACCAAGAAAATTAAAATAAATAAGTGGAGGACAGGGTCAGCGGTGTTCAAAGAAGCACGTTCCTTTTTGTATCGTTAACCAACGTGCGCCCAATAGGTAACTCCTCTACCTGCACATCGAATGACAATGCAAGAGATGCAGCTGGAACCCACAGTCAAATATATGTACAGCATACCAATGCATCTCTCCTCCGAAGGTGGTGAAGAGCACAGGTGCCTGTAGAGTTGCGTGCGTCGGTTCCTCTTGCCAACCCATGGAAAGGAGCATAAGTGATGCTGTAGAACTTGCTCCTTCAAGCAGTGTTCAGGTATCCATTCATAATCCTGCATGTAGTGTCCGATGTATTGTAGATATCAAGACAGCTTCATTCCTGCAGCAAATAAAGTGATCAGTTCTAACCAAAATGTTGAGATGTAGGCACTTTGGGAGACGGATGTTAAATGTTGAAGTTTCAGGGATGCCAGTGATAATTTCATTAAACATTATATGGGCGAAGGTGGTGAAGAGCACAGGTGCCTGTAGAGTTGCGTGCCACGGTTCCTCTTGCCAACCCATGGAAAGGAGCATAAGTGATGCTGTAGAACTTGCTCCTTCAAGCAGTGTTCAGGTATCCATTCATAATCCTGCATGTAGTGTCCGATGTATTGTAGATATTGTCACAGTCGGTAATGTGGAAAGAAGACGACGCTGATGGTGGTCTTGGAGACGACGAAGAAGTGTTTTAGCAGGATCGATGCTCTACGCTTGTTGGCTCAGCCATTAAAAGCTACCTGTAAATAGACGAACGCTTCTTCCTTCTCGTAACAATATCAAGACAGCTTCAGTCCTGCAGCAAATAAAGTGATCAGTTCTAACCAAAATGTTGAGATGCAGGCACTTTGGGAGACGGATGTTAAATGTTGAAGTTTCTGGGATGCCAGTGATAATTTCATTAAACATTATATGGGCCACTCATACAGGGATGGAAGCAGTCAAAGAAGTTTTGGAGCAGCTCTGGGAGGTGGCAAATTTGACACACTGGAGTATGAATTGCCCGTTTTGGAGCAGTAAATACATGTTTACATGAGTAGCTTGGTAAAGGTCAATGTGAAATACAGGCATATGAAGAAAAGGTGTTCCTTATTTTACTTTACAGAGCACTATTTGATTATGCCAGATCAGTTCTACGGAAGCCTGCAAGGTAAGTAAAATTCGTGACAGGAAAAATTTTCACCCACCCTACTTCAGCATGGAGCTACGAAGGAGACCTGTACAGGTTCCTTGGAAACCACCATTAAATTACATACTGGATGTGACAACTAAGTCTGGCCAAGAAAAAAATTAATGAGTGCTTTTCGTGAACATCACCCACTCTATGTTGATAGGTTTATGTTTGTGCTACTCAAGTTTTTTTTCCATTGTGAACAAGCAATTAATATGTTTATTTCCTTACTTATCGAATATGGTGCCAATGTAAAGGTTGTGGAATACGCCGAGAAATGAACCGATAACAGCGTTACAACGACCTAGTTCATGTGTGGTCTTTGCTTTCCGACAAAAAAAAAAGAACCAAACAAGCAAATTTTTCTTTAAAAATTCACGTGACAATGCGCTCCGCATCAGTGACATAAGTGGCCTCGGACGGAAACAGTTTCATCAGTGCACTGCATATATTATGAATGTGCAAACCTGGGGCACAGTCTTGTAAAGGTTCGCAAAGCGAACTGTTACCAAGATCGCGCTACTTCGCGTTTGGCAGGGACTGTACTTGCACGCCAAAAACTGCTGACATGTCGAGAAAAAACTGCTGCTGCTCTTTCCGAGTGCCCCTATTTGACAAAGTTTTTGTAAAGATTGATGCGATAGTTGGTGCGCAGAAGCATCGTCATGGTCAGGGTAGTTTATTTTCTCCTTTTATTTATTTCACGGGCTTTCATTCTCGTGCCTTCACAAACCCTAGGCTGTTTTAAATGCTGTTACCGGCCATTTGTAACCATAATACAAAGCTTTTTCACTGACATCTCATCGATTAGGTAAATTTAAATATTTAGCTAATGAATCATATTCGTGAACAATGAATTAGAAATATTTGCAGCGACTGCCATGAACAATACTCATCAAGATACAGTGAACACCACTGGTAATTTTTCATTCTTCGCAACCTGCAGTTGAGATAGCAGAATATCGCAGAATAAATGTGAAGTGACGTACTGGTCATTGCATGTTTGCGAGTATTTTACATCTATTTTGACACACTGGTTGGAAAAAAGACATGAACGGGCATGTTGATCGCACTTGAGCTGTGGTATACAAGTTTCCCTTGTTGTGCAAGGGCGTCTACATTAGTCGGGAAGGGGTATCAATGATTCATAATAAGGTTCGTTACAGCGCAATCAAAGACAAGGACAACAGAAGGTACAAAATGACGCCACGGCGCTGTTTTGTACCTTCTGCTGTCCTTGTCTTAGGTTGCGCTGTAACAAACCTTAGTATGAATCCCAACCAACTGGCCCAACTTGCCGTTCTGATGCAGTATCAATGATTGTTTGGGCGAGCATAGTTACAAAATTCATAAAAGTTAACGAAGTAGGTCTCTTGCCATGCATTGCAAGACTTGTGGATGCAAACTAGTTTCTTTTAAAGAATGTGTCATCATAGGATGCAGTAACACACAACTGATGCGCGAGATTACTGATCAGGCTAATGCCATTGCCAAATCCATTAGGGTGTGCGTGAGTACACCCTCCTTATCTTTATCAGGCAAGGAACTTTACTTTCTAAGTTGGTCGGCACGTTTTCAGTGAACTGCAGCCGTCTGCTTCTTGTAAGGTTGTTGTTTCAGTTGTTTTTCTCATGTGTGCTATGAGCGGCGCATATAATGTGCAGTAGGGTCGTGGAATAAGACCAGTTAAAAGTTTGTGCTCATCCTGTCACCTGTACTTTTTCTTCCATAGTCAAACTGAGTTATGCTAAAGCAAGTCAAGAATCCATTCAGTCAGTTTGTGCCTTCAAACCAGTTCACCTCCACAGTACACAATGATGCTATTATAAAGGGACATTGAAAATATTGTTTATTTTCTCTGAATAAATAAAGTTTAGTGTTAAGTTTCACACTGCATCTTGCAAGTTTTAATTACCCTAGTATAAATTTGTATTCTAGAATGTGAAGGATGAAAAAAAGCATTTCCAACCTTACACATTTCCAATGACATCTGATCACTACAACATCAAGGAAAGGCGCTAGGATCTCAAACAGTCGAAGATTCTATCCGCGGTTGTTGTATATAAATGCATTACGCACCGAGAGAATATGGTCAAATCTTAAAGCTAAATCTACGGTAAAGGCTTGTACCAACACGCTTAAACAGGGAGAACATTTCAAAACACATAGTGCAGAGGTAAAAAATAGATCATAGATTTTTACTTGCCAAAACTACAATCTGGTTATGAGGCGCGCCACAGTGGGGGGACTCGGAAATAATTTTGACCACCTGAGGTTCTTTAACGTGCACCTAAATCAAAGTACACGGGTGTTTCCGCATTCTGCCCTCATCAAAATGCGGCCGCCGTGGCCGGGAATCGATCCCACGACCTCGTCCTTAACAGCCCAACACCATAACCCCTAGGCAACCACGGTGGGTACAGTGCACAGCTGTGAAAATTTTTCCTATACCAGAAATAGGTTTTTGGCCAGGGGCTCAAGAACCGGGGGAATCGCGCCGTCTGGCGCTGTTCACAGTGCCACCTCAGCCGACCGGGACATTTGCACGCGAGAACGAGACCACCAAGTGCGGTCATGGCTGGTAAACCATACGACGATACATTAACAAAATATACAGTAACTAAAACAAAGGGACGCGTACAAAGGAGACGTGTCCTTTTTATTTAACTGACATATTATCTTCGAGCCTTTTCCCCCCTGTACGATATAGAGGTTACACAGTTCTGCTTATTCTATCGTCTCACATCATGCATGCACAGTGAGCACATCAATACGTTCTGGATATCGCAGAAGCCGTTGTTCACGGCGTGAGACTCACGATAGCGAAGTCAAATGCGATCCTTCTAGAAATAAAGAAAAAAAAATGTTTGCCTGCGACAAACTTTGCAAACAAGAAATAAAATACGAGCTGGCCAAAATGCTTCGTCCAGGTTGGTGGCGGTACGCAGTTCGTTGGCGTTCACCGTTGCGCATTACGCTGTGTTGTTATTCACGCCACCCTCGCTTGTAGGCGTGAGAAGAGCATCAAAGTATTGTTATTTTCTGTCAAATACTGCTGCTTCGTAAGTACAAATAGAAAATTTTGAGTTGTCAAGCCTACCCCGGCATTCCGGCACATAGCAGCCTCCCGCGCTCAAATCTCGCTGTCCATTCGAATTTGCGCTGCGTGCATTTCGATGAGCTGTTGGGGCGCCCCCTAGAAGAGTTTGAATATGGACAAAACAAAACGAATTTCTAACATATGTCCGTCTAGATCATTTTATATTTATTTATTTAAGATATAAGGCACATGCTGTTTAGAAAATACTCACGGCAAACAATTTTTTAGTTTAGTTTCTTTGCCCCTCGGCCCCTCCGATTTATATCCACTGTCAGCTGGCCTGTGGCCTTTAAACGACATTCCTTACATATTGTGGCTCAATGTTGAGGACATTGAACCTGGTTGAATGGGATTTAAATGGAAGGACAATATTTCGTTTTGTAGAGTATTGCTGCTGGGGATAAAGCGAGAAATAGGCTGCTTCTCGTCGGCAAAAGGAGTCGGACGAGCAAGTCACGAAATGCAAGAAAAGGAACGGCTTGCATGATTACTAGTACAGTCTCGCTTGGTTGACCAGTGATAAACAGCATAATTAACAACCTAGCAAATACAATCGACCGCCGCCAAATCGTTGGTCAATTAGACATGTTAATGATGAGTCAGAGTGGTTATTTCGTGTTTGTCCGTTTGTAAACGTGTTGTGCAAAGCTTCGTTTATTCGATGTTGTGCCCCATTTCCACCAGAAAAGGAAAAAAAAGCGGCATGTTTCTCTTGACGCGGCACGCGCAAGTGAAAGGGATTTACGGGCAAGCCACGCGTGTCACGTTCACACATATATCGCTCAATAAAGCACTCCGGCGGTATCGATCAACATACCGGCCGCACCACTGGTGGTAACGGCTATAGTGGTACCGGTGGTAATAAGGGGAGCCGAAAGGACCTAGAACCTCAGGGCACTACAAGAATATATTTCATGGTTTCATGCCTGCTCACTGCATAAGTGTACAAAGTGCATGCATCTTTGGTTTACCAAAAGTAGATGTGCTCACAATGCAAAAATAAGCGAATTAAAATTAATTGATAAACTAAGAAACCAAGGTGAACCTTCAACAATTCACGAACAGGTAGGTTCACACTCAACTGACTCATGAAACAGTATGCTAGCTGTGCCAAGAATCTTAATTAGTCGAGCAATTAGGGGTGGTGACTGTCATTGTGCAATGCCTTGGGGAAATGCATGCAGAAGTAGGACAACAGCTGTTGCTCTGTCTTTGCTCATGCCCTATCAACTGATTATACATTTATTTATTTATTTTTATTTTCACATACTCTAATCCAATTGGGCTATCGCAGGAGTGGGTTTGTACATTGCATATAACAATATTTTTCTGCACAAATCAACTTCAATGCCTTAAAAAACACGATAACTTCAAAATAAAACATACAATCAGTATAATAAACACAGCATGAATCAAGTAAAGTTAATACAAAAATTTCTCTAAAGGCAGTGACCTAGTTTCACCTTCTGAGTAAGTTCCGTTTTTCAATTGTATGAGGAAAGCTATAATTAAACAGGTTAGTATTCGGTTGAAATGGTGCAAGGTTAAGTTTGTGGCTATTCCTAGTTGGTTTCAAGTTATCAGGAGACAGATAGTTGTTCTTTAATGAGTAGTGTGGGGTGTTATTTGAATTATGCAACGATTTAAGGCATTCATAATCACGCCGCTTGGACAGAGGTAGTAAACCGATTTGTCGTTTATTTAAGTCATTATTCCAAAAATTGGAGAGTTGGAATTTCCCCTCACAAGGCACTATTGGCAATAAAATCACCTACAGTGCTTGTCGAATGGGTGCCGCAGTGCTACAGTTGACCTGCAAAGACGGGGCCGAACACCTGCTTAGAAAATGGAAGAGAGGCCGAACTCTCTCGAACCCCGGCTAACTTTGAGCAGTGACTGTGTTGAGCGGTATACTGTATATTGTACTACCACACAGTACAACGATGTATATTAATGATTAATACAATAATGATATGTATATAATAATGATAAGAATGATTCAGATCTGCTACCATATCTGCATCTCCTTCCTTCATGCCGCAGAAAATGTCAACGGAATTCTTGCTGTCAAATCAATAAATATACTTCAGAGCATTGTTGCGTTTTCGTGACAGTGTAGAATAAGGCACTGGAAGCATCACTTCACAGCATTAACTCTGTATCGGTCAAACCTGTGCTCAGAAAAACATGTGGCACTCAAGCACAACAACCCAGCGGCGAGCATGGTGTGTCAAGCGCGTCACATGACTCGTCAAAGGTCGTAACATAATTGCTGGTGCTCTCTCACTCTCTCTCTCTCTATATATATATATATACATATATACATACCTTCCGCAAAGTACAACACTATTTGCATCTCACGTTGACTGATATCTTTCAATTGTTAGTAGGTGAAATGCAATCCACAGAAAAAGGATAAACAATTGTATGCATATCTATCAGTATAATCACGCAGTATCAGGCTGGGCATCAACCAAACTGATTCTTAATACAGTATCTGTAACTGTGGCGAGGAAAGCACGTTGGCTGCTGCTTTCATCTTGTTCTCGGTTTCCTCATCGTCTTGAATTTCCATTTCTCGCCTTCCCCATGTTTTCTCTGGGTTTCTATACATGGTATTTTAACACGCAGCCTAAAAGATTGCAGATTCCTCTCCTATATGCATAGTTGGTATATACTTGTGAATCAGCAAAACACTAAAAAAACGTTTTCTTCTAGCATAACACTGAAGCATACAGAGTTGAAAATTTACTGTGCCTACCTGGGCGTCATTTCACATATTTGGGAGGTGAATCATTTTCTTTTGTGTACATGTGCATTGGGCTAGCAGCCACATCAAATTATGCCATCAATCTGCACAGTTGGCACAGTAGGAATTCACAAGACAAATTTTAGCACAGTGCACCTTGTTTACACTGTTCTGCATTTCTGTATGCAAGATATAACACTACAATTTCCGCTGAAGATACTGTGCTTGTTGTGCAGGCCATGTTGTGATGCTAATGGATGCCACCTGTATAATCATGTAAGACTTTTGTGAATATATTGGCACAGCAGCACCTTCTGTTATTTTGTATGTATATTTATGACCAGCAACACAACCAAGAAGAGGTATATTGTGCTGTAGGCAAAACAAGTGGCCACTTAGATTTGGCAGCTCTAGATGGGCACATCGCATCTAGTCGTTCCTCACCCCATTTTAACATTTACATTTCACCAATGGCAAAGGACAATGTTGGATTCCGTAAAATAACCAATTTCAAATGCACTATGGATGACTGACTTTTGAAAGAACAATGAAGTGATGCCTGGAAACCTGTGTACCAACTTTCTTCTCATATTAGTTACTATAATGCCTCACAATGTGTCTTAAAATTCTTCACATGGTGCACCTAAATTTGGTGCTAGAGTGGAGAGGAGTGCAGTAGTTTGACTTTACCTAGGGTGGCAAAATGCCTCACAACACTGCTACATCAAAGTAGCAGTGTTGCAGCGCTCAACGGTGCCCTTAAAGGCATTCAGTTGCACCCATCACATAACAGGGGCGGGGGGAGCACAAACATAAATGAGATTACAAAGAAATAGTTACAACAAATAATAGGACAAAGTACAGAACAAAAGTATGCTAACATTGTTTAGGTATTAAGAAACAGAATGTAAGAAATCATAAGAATTTCAAAACGAAAGTTATGCACACAGCAAAATGAAATGTTGAAAATATGCATGCACACCTAAACTACGGTATTAATACAGCTATTTATTAGTAACTCAGAAAAACAAACAAGAATGAAATAAAAAGGGCAACTAATTAACAGTGCGTAGCACGTCGTAAAATTGTAGTGTCAGATTCTCTGGCAATATCAGAGGGAAAGCAGTCCCCTTCAGTGATGGTGCAGGGTATACAGGAGCATGCATATTGTAACGTGTGAGATGGTGTACGCTTGAATATGAGGTGGTGATCCCGGCATGAAAACACGACAGGGGTGACTGAAAGAAATCATTGTGAAGAGAAGTGTGATTGTAAAGTTTGTCAAGCAGGCAAAGACACACTGATTTGTGGCGAAGGGATAGTGCTTGTAAATCAGTACGTGCTTTTAATGATGACACGGAAGTGTAAGATTGTTAGTTGGAAAATATGAAGGTGAGCAGCCCAGTTTTGAACAAATGCAATCTCGTCAACAATGTTTACCTGCCAGAGTGCTACATTAGCGATGCGTATTCGAGCTTTGTGTGGATTAGTGTAGTGTAAGCAAGGTTATGTATGTTGACAAAAACATGCTTTAGGTTTCATTTGATGATGCCAAGAGAGTGATGAGCTGCTGCAAAGATGGAGTAAATGTGGAGGTTTCATGTGAGGAGTTTTTTTTCGAAATGAGCCAAATCCACAAACCGAAACTGGGTCAGATAAAACGGTAATGACAAGAAAAACTAGGCAACTTTCTCATAGAAAAACCGTTGCAACGAAATGGGTCAAATAACACCAGGCGAACGTGTTCGCAGATCGTATTTCGTATCGAAATTGAGCCAGATCCAGCTGTTGCACGGATCAAAATGAGCCAAATCCATTTGCCCAATAGGAGAGCGCTTTTGGCATGACGTCATTTAGCCATCGCTGCCTCCTTGTCAGTTCCCGCCAAGGAGTTGCTTCCCGCCTGACAGCTCAGAGTGTTTCGTTCGTGTTTTCGCGAGTTCTTCGCTTTTCCGATATCGTTGTTCATGGATTCGGATGGCAATGAAGAGATCGGCGAAAGATATATCCCTAGACGTCGACGGCGAAGTGAAAAAAAGCCGCATCACCACCGTAAAAGCAAGAATGCGCCGTTGCCAAAATGTAAACACGCGAAAAAGACTCTCAGGTGTGCGCTTGTGACAGAAGCATCCACTAAACGTTTCAAGGAGAAGTTTTACGAACTGTGTAGCGTGGAACAAAAGGCGTTCGTTTTGATGTACTGCACGCCAACAGCCGTAAAACGTAGGAGAGGAAAAGAAGCGGAACCTCGTCGGAGCCTTGCTGTTGTTTACAAGGTACGGATAGAAAATGGCCAAGAGATTCGTGTTTGTCGCGATATGTTTTGCGCAGTGCTTGATATTAGTCACAGCACAGTTACTCGCTATATAAAGCACAAGCATGAAAAAGGTGAAGTGAAAGCCGACAGTCGTGGAGGTGACCAGAAGATCAAGCGCTACGGTCGAAAGCGATCAGCTGTTGTGGGTTTCATTAAGCGACTTCGGGCAAGAGAGTCGCACTACAACCGGAAGAAGACAAAAAAGTTATACCTTCCAAGTGAGCTGAAGAGCATACGAAACCTGTGGCAGATTTATAACCAACAAGCACCCGAAGATGTGAGGGTGAAGTATGGCTTCTTTCACCACATTTTTCGAGCGACGTTCAATCTTTCGTTCAGAACACCGAGGACAGACGTTTGCTCTGTGTGCCTGAAAAATGCGTATGAGATGAAAACTTGTGGAGATGTTTCACAGAAGCAGCGTGTCATAACAGAGCAACGTGTACACAAGTTGAAGTATAAGGCTTTTTATTCCCTGCTGCGTGAGAAGAGGGAAGACTTGAAAACATTCTCATTTGATTGCCAACAAAATCAAGTGCTCCCCAAAGTTCCGGACCAGGAAGCCTACTACAGCCGCCAGCTCTATCAGTACCACCTCTGCGTGGTGGAAAACCAGGCAGATGGATCAATGCCCAGAGAGGCCATCCATTCCTACACATGGAGCGAAGATGAAAGCTCCAAAGGAAGCAACCAAGTAGCCAGTGCGGTACATAATGCACTTCGAAGCGCTAACTTCGAAGGAATTAGAGAGGTGCGGTTAGTAGCCGATGGCTGTGCTGGACAAAACAAGAACAGTACTGTGCTTTGCATGCTTCTTTGGTGGCTCCAGAATGAGGCTCCAGCAGGTGTCTCAGTAGTTTCCCTTGTGTTTCCTGTCACAGGACACAGTTTTTTACCCCCAGACAGGGTATTTGGCAGAATTGAAAAAGATGTTAGACGACACTAAGAAATCCTGAATCCACAAAGCTACCAAAGGATTTTTTCAAATCACGGCACTGTGTTAGAGCTTGGAAAACATTGGCATGCGTACGACTGGAAGGCCTACTGCACGGCGGTGATGAAGTCGACATCCAGCTTGCCGTTCAAGATAACCGAAACGAAGGTCTTCTACATTCAAAGAAATGCAGCTGGTAGGAGTCCTCAAATTAGAGCAGAGCCTCACTATAAAGTTTCTGTGTCAAATTTCGTGTCAGTGCTAAAAAGGGGAAGGTCCCTTGCACAAGCACCCATAAGATGTGCACTCTACGCACACCACGTCAACGAAATGAAAGTCAGAGATGTGACCAGCCTTCTTGTGAAGCATTTCGGAAATTCCTGGCAAGACAATGAAGAGCTTGCGTACTTCGTTAGTGTCTTCAGGCGCGCCCAAGGGAATGATCCTGCGGAAGAATTAGAAGAGAGCTGCTTATGCTGCCAAGAAGGCGCACCTGCTCTTCAAGTATAGTTCTATTGTTCTTGAAGCACAGCAAAGCCCTGCTGCCAATGTTATTATAGCTTTTCTGTCATTATTACATGATGCCATTCTGGAAAGCCAATTTTAATAAAGTTTTCATAACAATACCGCCTAAAATCCAGTGTTTCAATTCAATACGAGCCAAATCCAGAGTTCTCACCCTAATATTGGGCATATCTGCCGCATAATTTTTCATTACTTGTGGTCGTAAACTTGCCCTAGCCGACATGTAAAGCATATCATATAATAGCTTTGCTAGCGTTGCATTTAGGTCCGGTAACAAATTTTTGCTTTTTTCTCAACTTTTGTTTACGTGGATTTGACCCATTTCGAAAAAAAACTCCTCATGTTAAGTCGTAATGTACATGAAAGCCTGTGCTGGTAGTTGAATGTTAAACTGGGATCTTCGAAAGAGTGGATTACTTGTGAATTAATAATGTGTTCCATATGTTTGCGAATTGTACTGGTTAGTGATATTCATTGGTAGTTAAGCGGTGAGAAACACTCGCTGGATTTGTAGAATGGGATGACTTTAGCCACTCACCAGTCTTAAGAATGAACCCAGGGGGTATGTTGCGACACTAGCTGGGCCACATTCTTGAGTAGCTTGTTGTTACATTTGCTGTGACCTGTTGTAGATGAAGTTTTTAATCTGTTTAGTAAGGTAAAAATGCCCGACCCACTAATAACAATTTCAGACATGTCAGATTGCATGGGGAAGTCAGGGCATGCAGTGATGTCTTCACATTTGGACACTCAACAAAACATGTCATTTAGTAACTGCACACACCATAACTCAGGAACTACGTCACCAGCAGAATCAAGATTATGTCAGGCTGCGAATAGGGGCCTATTACGTGCCATAATCACTGTTATTCATAATAAATCATAGCTTTAAGCTTGTTGACATGTGGATATTAGTAGCATCAGGCATTCTTTGTCACATAATATGTATCTTTGCCATGTCTTGGATTTTTTATTATTTGCCATTCTATAGATCGCTTCATTTTATTTTTGAGCTGCTGCAGGCGTTTATTGAATGTTTTATTGCATCTAATGCTGAGAAAAAGGACGAGCATTTTGATAAGATTTGCAAAGGTGGCTGTAAACATAACCTAGTTCTCTTCAATAGCTCGACTGTGTCTGCAAAGGTGGCTAATTAACAATTATACCGAGTAATGTTGGCCCCATTGTAGCATTTAATGTGTTTAGTAGTGTTTTCTTTTTTGTTAAAGAGAAGTTAAGCAGACCTACTATAACTGCATGATCAGACGGCCCGTGCAGGTGAGTAGTGCCGGAACAGATTAGAGGATCGCTGGTCGAGATGAGGAGGAGGAGGAATAAACATTTATTTTTGAAACAGTATCCCGGGTTAAGCCCCAGTTCTACTCTAGGTGGGAGGCCTCCTCATTACAGGAGCCCTCCGGCTTTCGCTGCCTCCTTGGCCCTGGCGACGAGGTGTCATTGTTGCTCCGGGCCCTCGGAGACCAGCTTGGCCTCTCACGTTTCAATGAGGTCTTTGCTTTCTTGTCTGGCGTTATATTCTTTCGGTGAAGGCGATGCATCTGTATCTAGATGCCATGGACACTCGATGATCAGGTGCGCTAAGGTGTCTGGTAAGCCGCACATTGGGCAGTGGTATCCTTGTAGCATTGGGCATAGTCTGTGCATGAGTATTTCCATGTAGCATTTGGTATAGTCTGTGCATGAGTATTCCGTGGGTGTAAGTGTTACTCTGTAGTCTTCTGAGTGTGGTACTTTCTTTTTCGGTGAGCTTTGGGTGAGGTGGTGGGTGCACCCTGCGTTCCAGCCTGTGATATTGAAGGATCGCGGAGTAGGTGATGGGTACGGTCTCTGCCCCTGCTGACGCAGACCGGCATATTGAGAGTAGGAAGGGTTCGCCCGGCAGGTGTGGCCTCGGGCCACAGCGTGTGCTGATTCGTTCCCCTACAGCCCGTCATGCCCAGGAACCCAGGTCACGCAGGTGTAGCGGATCGGAGCGCTGTCGTGCTTCAATATCTTTAGTGCTTCTGTTGACACTAGACCCTTAGCCTAGTTCCTGACAGCGGCTTCAGAGTCGGAAAAAGCTACAGCTGCGTCCATGCACGTGGTAGTTGCTAGGGGGATCGCCGTCTCTTCTGCAGTCTCAGAGTTTTGTGCACGGACTGTGGCAGACGCTAGCTCTCTGCCCTTAGAATCTATGACGTTCAGGGCGTAAGCATTTCTTTGCAGGTGTTTGGCTGTGTCGGTGTATCTGGCATCCGGATCTTGCTTGTGTCTTTGCCGTAGGGCATCCACTCGGGCTTGTCTTCTTTCCTTGTGGCACGTGAGGTGCATGTTGCATGTAATTGGTGCTATGCACAGGGATTTGCAGATGTTTGAAGGAATTCTTTCTTTTCGGTCCGTGGTGGCCTATAAAGGTTTCACTGTAGCTCAGCCGTTGCAGCACTGATCTCCCGGTGGGCATGAGCTTAAGTCATTCTAACTGACTATGAGCTTCGGCTAATTCGTCACAAAAAGTGTTGTATGCAGATGTGAAAAGAAAAATTTTATAGGAGGTGGTATCGTTTAGCCATGTCTTGATTAGTACAAGAAGAGATGTCACGCATGAATCAATGAGTGATGAAAGTGACATATATTTTGACATCACACTTCAACCGCTTGTGCATAAGAATGACAGGTTTGTAGACGTGTTATGGGTGTGTGGTTGCATAAGCTGTCAGTTTCCACACTTGCATAAGAAGAAGGTTTGGCTTGTCATTCCAGAGCATGCTGAGACAGACGCACTGCACAGTTTATTTCCGAGTCCCAAAAATATGTGTCGTTGTTGACCAAGAGCTTGTTAAAAACTAAGCAAGCTAAGTGTGAGCTGTCTCATACTGACTACAAATTTTAAAACATTTATAAGAAAAGAAATATATCTGTCATCCGGATTGCTGATTTGCTGTTCCTAAGTGATGGAGTAGTGCGAAAGTGACATATTTTATTTGTACATATTGTACTCAACCCACTGCAACAGTAAAAAAAAGGAAAGAAATGAAGGAAAATGTATTTATGTGAAATTATACAGATGGAGCATCCTTTTTTTCCATGCTGAAGTAAACAATCAATAAATGCACATGTGAATACGATATGTGCATGCATTAGAATAACTTTCACCAGTCATATTATGTCAGCAAGACAGCAAGGTGGGCGAATTGGTTAGGATTTATCTTAGTTTTGGTAACAGCTAGCGCAAAGGTACGATGATTAGAAAACGTTATTAAATACAGGAGCAGGGCTGTTAATGGTTTGTGAACACTTTTCTGTAACGCTATGTGTTATATCCACGTCCACAGCGACCAGGCCGGCATAGATAAGCGTAGGTTATGATTGAGCTCTTCCTTGTCATTTCACGCGCTCATAACCACGACTTATTACAATACGGCAGTTTCTTAACGTTTGCTAATCCGGCCTCGGCAAAGCTCCCGTCGTTGTGTGCCCCCTCACGTCCGCCGTACGCGATGCTGGCCGGGCAATAATAGATTGACTTTTGGATGGTGCGTACGCTCGCTGCGTGAGGGCACCCCGCAGGTGAATGGCATGGGAAAATAGCCCATTCTTACGACGCGGGGTTCGATATGTGACCTGTGATCAGCCAGAGGGTTCTTAGATTAACTGCGTAGCTGTTGCGCGGCCCAATGCTTCGCGCTGCCCGATTGTAGACGGTGGACATTGTAACATATTTTAATTTCGCTTGCGTTTCGCTCACGCAAGAACTTTCCACGACTCGCTGACTTCCCGTCGGTCGCCAATAAATGTTCTCCGGCCAGACGCTCCTAGGTCCAAGCCCGGCCCGGGCACGAGTCAGCAATAGCTTGGCCGCCCGAGCATCCTTGGACCGTGTTTGGCATATGCGGCCGACAACGCTTTCTGTCTGGCCAGCGCTAGTAGTAAAATCATGTTTTGTCAACAATTAAGTTAGCGTGTTGACGGTACGTGAAACGCCGGTCGCTTCCGTATCGCAGCTCTGTTGGCATTAGCTTTTTTTTATTGTGTTACACAATAGGTGCGATTGCGATCACTTTATTCCGACGGTTATGCTATATGTTATGATAGAGCAGGCAGGCCGGATCGAGGTGCCGTACTCGCTAGGACCTTTCCTTGCCGTGCTGCGCGTACACTATCACCGATAGGTCGTTTATATGGACGGTAGGTAGTAACAATAACGATAAACCCGAGAAAGGAATCCATTGACATACTGGCCCTGAAGATAGCTTCATGTTTGTCGAATCGCACCGTATGTATGTATGTATGACTCGGTCGAATTGGCACGTACAGTTGAGAGGCTCTCATGAGGTATGCTCGCCGACGACATGCCGATGAAGTGCTGTTTAGTATTTTTCTCGCACACAACTATGTAAACGAACTTCCTACTAGCGTGTAGACGAATGATGAGGGCGGCATATAGGTACAGTACCGTACATATTCGCCTGAAGAGGAACATTACAAATGTGCACATGGTATTCACATTTTATTAATTTAATGATGATATATGTGGGCTGTGTGGACCTTTAGGGTGTAGTGTAATATGCAATGTAGGAATGAAGTATTAAGAACACAACAACAAAATTTCTTGTCATATGACCAACTGAGTAAAATCTGCTTTTCAAATGAACAAACATACCCCACAGGAATGCCACTTCTAGCTTTTTCAACTGAGCTACCACATTTTTAGTCACATATGCAGCTAGGGTATGCAATCCACATTTAGAACATGGCTTAATTAGCAAAAAGCTTCCATAATCTTGAATACAGTTAATGCATTAGAGGTGCAGCCTTAGTTACTGTACACATTGCATAATCTGCACACTGCAGAGCATTAATTTGCATAATCTGTTTTGTACTTTCTTCTGCATGTGGCTGCAAGCCTTTGTTTTCAAGAGTGCACCTAAGAAGAAAAGTGTTTGTGTTTGGTTTGGATGATGCACTTCGGTGGCCAAGAGAAGAAACATGCAAATTATAATATTTTTTTTTATTAAGATAGCTGCATTGGACCAACAGGACCTACCTTTCATACCATGATTAGGGCAAGACAGATGGCACCTGACAAAATCCAGAAAATGTATCATCCACTCTGAGTAATTGATGAGGAAGCTTCAATACCATGAGGGGCCAGTGAGCCTTGGCTATGGTATGACATGAAGAGTCTTGAAAGTACCAAAACATATGTGCATAAGGGACAGGAGTTGCCTCTGTCTGAAACCCACTGATGACTTCATTATAAACGTAAGCAGCAGTGCTTGTGCCATGCCCTGCTGCTTAATTTCAGAGAGACTAAGAGATGAACGAAAGGCATAGATAGAAACACTGAGAGGAGCATTATTTATGTTCTTTTGCAATAGCATGCTGCACTTACCACAAATTATAAACACTGCAATAGTTGTCTTTATCTTGCTCATTTTAATAATGGTTCCATTCACCGCCTCAACTCAACAGCATAAAACAACATATTAACTTATTGCGCTAAAGTCTGAGAGTGTGTTGGTTACATATACTACATTTGGTTACATTTACGTATACTGGATGAGTGAGGGGCATATGAACACACTTAGTGCTGCTTTCCAACTGAGATTATTCAATCCATTGAGCAACCTGACTTTAAACTTTCGCAGGTGACTGTTCAAGTCAATGCACATACATTTGCCCACATCTGCTGTTTGTTCTATATTGATTTCTCTTTTACGAGTAATCACTGTGGATTAAAAGGGATATTACAATTGAACATTGAAGGCCATAATTATGAAAATAATATGGCCTTTGAAAACAAAAAGCATAGACAGGCCATCAAAATGACAGCAAAAATAAAGAATAAATGAATTGTTTGTTTAAAAAGAAGCCTAATAAGCTTATTAAATCACCCATGACATGAGTCTTAATTGGCTCTTGAAAGTTGAGCTCCACGACTGGCATGCTGTGTATATCACCGACAGTAAGCACCAGACTAGCAATACCAGAATAACAGGGGAATCACCCATTGCAATCACTTCTGAAAATTTAGTCAATGGAGTTACAGAGCTCTTCTAAATCACCTTTCTAGCAGCGGAGTAACACTGTACCATTCTGAAACAATACATTTGTGTTTCTCTGACATGACCCAAATACGTCAAATGCATCCCGGTACATATGGCAGAAGTAACCCACCGCGTCTCGGACAGTGACGGCACAACCCCCCGCAACCTCCGGGGAAAGGGGAAGGACTGCGGGGAGGCGACAACAACGAAGTAGCGATACGAGACAACAGGGACAGACTGGTCACGTACTACGACATACTGACACACTATACGAAACAAGGAGAAACATACCCACAACCCCGCAAACAACTCGACAGGTTTCAAGAACCAGATTGGAGGAGGTTGCAAACCAGAACATTCCGAAACCCAGTACATTTAGAATGAGTAAATTCAACACAACACTCAGACGCGAGCTGCAAGCTCTGCAAGCACGAACACGCAGACAATGCACAGATCTCATGGAAGTACACACAGATCAGATCGATATATGTAGAGGACACGATAGAACAGAACCTTCTCGAGGAGCGATAGCTAAGCGCTCTGACTAGCTCGGAACTACACAGCCAACTATGGGCTATCCAGTGGGCCCGGGCAGCGGTGAAAAGGCTATGCCTCACCGCACATAGTGCTCGGGTGGCCTGAGCCTGGGCTGGAAACCTTGCAGATCCTTTTCTCATTAAAGTTATTTCCGTACGTCCCTCCCATGGTTCAAAAAAATTTACCTTCCTAAACGCCATGTGCATCTTTAGAGGCATGACTTATAGAGATACACTGGCAATTTAATCTCTCCGCCATGGATGCTAAAAAGTCTCAAAAGGCAAAATGCTACTCGCTTCATATCAAAGAACATTTGCCCTTTTTACACACAATGCTTTGTTTAAGGTCACATTGAGAGCAAATGAAAAGCACAATTAGGCCTATAATTCCCTGCCTGTAATGATACTTTGTAAAAACTTGTTGTGAAACAGTATTGCATGAAGCTACACTGACTCTCTACAACTGCAGAAGATTACTCTTTTCATTCAGGCAGCAGTGACATTTCTTTCCATTCATAATAAGTGAGTCAAGATGCCTGTGCTCACATGATTAAAATTACGTATTTCCTGATGATAAATTGCAGTTAAGAATACTGCGTCCTTGACAGTGCTTGCAAGATTGATGCAGCAATGGCTGTTAAACTCGAGCGTAAAAGCATGTGTCGCATCAGAGCAAACTTTTCGAGGTAGAAAGACGGTAAGTGAGCCTGGCACAAGAGGTGCGGTTAGATACATGTTCTTGATGTTGTTGTGTTCTTTGTTATCTGCCATGGCATTGAAAAGGCCAGAGATGTGTCCCTGTACCTAGTGTAAGCAAGCATTAAAAGTGAGTAGTTGTGAAGCTTGTGTATCTTCTGACAAAGCTAAGTGGCTTTACTGTCTTGCTTCAGCTGTTAAATGGCACTCAAGGAATTGGTGTGTCTGTATTTGGGTGAAGTTTGATAAAAATGAGGCTGCCTCATTGGTGTCATGTGTGACTTTACCGTGTACCAGCCCCGTTCTGCAGACTCTTGTCATGTATGGTATGAAGCTCAAGTAGAGTTGCAGACATCCATTCTAGATTCCTTATTTTTATAAAGAGGGAAGTACTTAAGGCTGACTGATAATATGCTTCCATCTCCTGTAATAGCAGCATCTGCACAAAATACATTGCTCCAAAGGAACATCAGTGTACAGCCGTGCCATGACCTTAAGTCTGTTCTTGCACCCAAGCAATCAGAAGTGACTGCAACATGCAACCTCTTTAATTCAAATGCTCATTCACATTGAATTAGCAATGCTGCCGTGGTGTTCACCTGGGCATGTTCTTGAGCGAACAGAGGGAGAGCAGATATTGCGCTCATCACGTCATGAATAATGATCTCAATCTGGTCCCTCTGCTTCGGTGAGGGTCAGTAAAACTGAGCCTGATAAATAATATGTGGCTGAAGTACTGACCAAACAACATTACTGGCTATTTTGGTACAATCTGCTCCACATTTCGATGCAATCCTCCATATCAGGTGTAAGGTTGACATTGGTGTCTTCTTTATTTTGCCTAGCCAATTTGATCTTGTTCCTGATTGGCGAACATCGAGACCAAGGATCCGTACTTCTATTTCTTGTAACAAGGACCAGTGCCGGTAGCCAGGAATATTTTGGTGCGTGTGCTGGGGGGGGGGGGGGGGGGCTGGTCGAGGAGGGCAGGGGGCAGGTGAGCATTGTCTGCACATCGTTCTATGCCAGGTAAACAGAAATGTTGGGTTCGGGGGCAAGGAGTTACGTTCCCGGTGTAGAGCATGCTGCAAGGCAATGCCGGTCTAGCCTGGTGTGGTTGGAAACGCCTTTCTAAAACTAATTACCAATAATTGTTAGAAAGCTATATTGTGGCTATTTTTCCTTGCAGCAAGGTGTGTATTGTCCAAAATGAGTGATGCACGAATGACGGATGTCGCTGCACCTATTGCTGCCTGCAAATGTGAGCCACCATTCAGGAGCACAGCAGTACTGGACGGTAGTGCTAGTAAATTTACATAATTAGCAAGGCTTCAATATGCATACACTGGAGTTAAATGTCATTTTTGATTAAAATGGCTGTGACATATGAGTAGGATTTGTTTTTTGTGGCCATTATCTGGCTTTCGCGCACCCCCTGGATGGGCTGTATTATTCTTGCATTCCTCTGACAACAAACATTTGCTTCCGAGTACTTCTTGCTACCTTTATTACTGATTGTTTTTCTTGATACTCAGATCCGCGTCTTTGCAATGTGGCCTCTGGCTGTTTATGTTCTTAGGAATGCAGACTTGTATGATGTTAACATATCTGAAAAGAAGCAGTATACACACTGAATGCTTGAATTATAGAAAGCCACTGCTGTAAAATTAATGGTCAATCTCGGAAAGGGTCAGCTGAATTGGCCACAATAAATAAGTTACTGAAGCTATAAAAGCTGCTTTTCTGAATAAGTTTTCCAAGACAAATACAGCAATATGCGTGTCATGTTTGACGAGAATTCACAATTACCTGAAGCATATTTGCTTTGAGAATTAGTCCCAGGTGCCAATAGCACAACTAATGCAGGAGCTTGAAAGCAGCGCAGTGACAGCCACACACCTCTACCACGTGGAATAAAAAAAAATCCCAGACAGTAGCACACTACTCACCAAGTTAAAAAAACAAACACATGTTGTCATTTATTGAAATTGCTCTTTATTTTTAAAAGTTCAATTCAGAACAAGTTACTACAGAGTGTATTAATGTTTATGTCGGTTTCCATATTACATGCCCCTCTGTAGCAACAAAATGCTGTACATACGCAATCAGTCATGCATGCCCTCCTAGAAAGAGTGAAATGGAAACTGAGTGAATCAAGTGACATGTGGCTCATTTGTAGTTGCAGGTAAACTTGATGGCTGATACCACTAAGGGCAAGTAATAGTAGTATAAACTTTATTTCTCTTAGTGGTTTGGGCGGTCGGTGCGTCCCTCAGTCCAGGGCTCCACTGATCTCTGTGGTTTGCTGGGCTTGATTGAGAAGAGCTCTCTGGCTCTCTACATCTTCACTAGCAAGCCAAACATCCCAGTGCCTGTTACTTGGCACTTACGCCGTAAGGGGCGAATTGGAATTTGGAGGCTGTAGTTTATACGTTCATGTTACGCGGGCAAGAGTTGGCAGCTCCTCGCACCAAGAACACATACTTTCATAGAATGCAGGGTGTACCTTAGTGAGTATTTGTAGGCGTAGATATATGTTAGTCTGTACACAGCGCGAATCTCTGGCCTGTTCTTCCATAAGGTTGGAGTGCGGGCGGCTGTATTTTTGTCTCTCTTTTTCCTGGTTTTCGAAGGTGTCGTGTGGGTCAATGGGAGTTCCTTGAAAGGACTGACTAGTGCTCGGATGCTTATTGCTCGAGCAGTTCAGTCCACCCTCTCATTTTCCTTGAGTCCAGAGTGCGCCGAGCACCAAACTACCACCTGGTGCAATTCTGTGAATTTTGTATGGAACGGTACCCCTCATGCACGAACAGCATGCTGTCTTAGAGTCCATCATGGCCAATGCAGATTGTTTCTTTTGCTTCTGCATCTCGAAAGGCCAGAGCTATGGCTGCTGCCCCCACGGGGCAGGTTAAAGGGTTCCGAATGGCGGTTGTTATCCCTGTGGACCGATTGAAGGCCACTATTTTGAATTTGTCTGTTGCCACTCTACATGCATCTGTGTAGTATACGTCTGGATTTCTTTCACATTTCTTTTGTAAAGCCTTTGATTGCGCTTTTCTTCTGCTTTGGTGGTGTTCCGTGCTCATATTCTTTGGGATTCGTGAAACGAGAATTTTCTCTCTTGTTTGTCTGGGTAGCAACACTGTTTTTGCTCAGCCATACTGCGCTATCAGGGGATATCCCACCTTTTGTAACAGAGCCTTTCCTTGTTTTGTAGAATTCAGATGTTCTCTCTGAGGCGTGACCACATGCCGTGTCATGTTCTTCATATGTGTTGTGAATACCAAGAGCCTCCAGCTTTTTGGCCCTTGTGTTTTTGAGAGCCCTAGCTGCCCTGATGATGGAACTCACTTTAGACATTTCAGCCTTATTTAGTTTTTGAAAGGGGAGGCTATAGGTCACCCTGCTAATAATGAATGCTCGCACAAGTTTGACTGCCTCCGCTTCTTTGAAGCCTCTTTTTTGTTTTATGACTCCGTGGATCATTTGTGCCACATTCCTTGTTCTTTGTTTTATTGTTTCTAGCAGGTGTGATGCCCTGCTGTTGTCTTGGTACAAAAACTCAGAATACATTCAGGTATGTGGACACCAAGGGCAAGAAACAAGGAAAAAAATTGAGATTGGCTGAGTGGTTTCTTTTGATGCAGTGAAACGTAACCAAAGTCCAAGTATGCATTCACACGACATCTGCACATGAACACGTTACTAAAATACATCAAAGCCTGGCCGAGCAAACAAACTCGCAGGCCTCTTTGAATTTATTCCATTTGTCCTTTTCAGCACTGGTCAAATGTGCAATACATGACTATGAAAACACAGTTAGTGTCTGTATACAGAAAAAAATTGTAGGCTGTAACTGCCTGAAACTGTGATTTCTAATGCACAAACTGTTGTGCATAGACAATTTGATACAAGGAAGTGCTGGTACAGATTTCCCAGTGAAAATGCATGCATGTGTGATGCTTATTTCACAAAACTGAAGAAATGAACATAATTGTGTGCACACACTGCGTGCCTCCATTTAACACAGAAACAGGCTGGCTGTTCGCATTGTTCATGCTGCATAACAGTAATTTGCCGCCTTAAAAATAATGTTGCTGTGACGCAAATCGCTCCCAGTTGAAAAAGACAACAGGAATTCCTGTCGCAACTACGGAAATTTCTGTTGTACGACAGAAGTTCCTGATGTTTCTGTAGTTGCGACAGACATTTCTGACATTACGACAGAAATTCTGATGTCCCAACAGAATCATCCTGTCGTGAAGACCAAGTGTTCTGAAGTCGCAACAGAAACGCTCTGTCGGGCAACAAGAGTTCTGAAGTCGCAACAACAACTTTCTATCGCAACAGCGATTCTTACGTCGCAACAGGAACTCTCTGTCGGGACTACACATTTTCGGTCGTGGCGTTATAAATGTGCGACTTTCTGTCGCAGCCACACACTTTCTGACGCCGCGACGGTAGCGCTTTCAGTCGCAACGCTTTAACATTGTATGTCAATTTCGCATCGGTGGTGTACCCTGTACTTTTCTCTTGCGCGGTATTCAATCGCGCTTCTCTGAAGCCGGCAATGGTGATAGCACAGACACCGGTATTAAAGTCGACGTGGCCAATTGTTATAATTGTGCTGTGACGACGAAGCACCATAAATGCCCTACCGGCCTCCTCAAAATCAGCCGCTGATGAAAATCATATCATCTGCGGGAATGGCTGCGTATCCGTTTTGTGTTATTTGGTAAGATGTGGCAGACAGGCCTGTGGACTTACATGTGCCGTTACACTGACACAGTTAACTTCCCAGAAATATTGCATAAGCTTTTACAAAGCGAAAAAGAAGTTTTGGGTTGTTCCATAAAGTTGCGTGAATAGCTGTCTCGCTCGGGTCTCATTATTCTGGTACAGCGCTGCCAAGAGATGCCAGTATGCTGTCAGAATGAACAATCGTCCACGAATGTTTATGTAGCTATTTTACATTGAACACAGAATTATATGCGCGCTCAAAAGTGCAGAGCGAGAGACAACTGTCGAAATTAGCAGTAACAACCGAACAGTGTCCCCGGTCACCGCTGTCTATTTCTGTATTTCTTATTTAATATGGATATCCTACAGCAAAATCGCTGTTCTAGCACTACACAATGTACCTGTCGATAACACATTTACTTTTCTAGAGATGCGGCAGTTGACGCGATGGAATGAAAGCGCATCTTGGCTCTTAAAATGCAAATGTCAACGTAAACGCAAAGTGTTTGTACAGCTAAAACATGCGCAAAAACGCCTGTTTGGCGTGGTGCAGTGGTAAGATGCTGGGCTCGGGATGCCTCCGTCCGAAGTTCGAATCCCCTGCGGTGAGGGTTTTTTTTCCCTTTATTTTTCCTTTTTCTACAAACAAATTTACATAGCCTTAAAGAGGTCTCTGTCAACTTTTAATTGAATATTGATCAAGAACTACAGGACGTCACACTACAGACAACAGAACGACAGACTAACATTTCCTGTTGTGTTTTTCAAGTGGGCTGTCACAACCTATATCGATACTTAAGGCGAAACGGTCATCAAACACACCTGATGATGAAACTCCAAGGCTCTTTGACCCGCCGTGGTTGCTATAAGCGTCCTTGGAGTTGTGCTTATTATTAAGCGCGAGGTCACAGGAACAGATCATGGTTCTGACACGTAAAACACGACAATTAAATTGAAAAAGAAAAAGAAAAAAGTTGAAATGTCTTTTTTGTGCGGCACTGGCTTCTTGAGTTTTATTGAGAGGACCGGTAAGTCTCAACACCGCGACATAAAAGGTGTGTGCATTATGCGCATAGCGCAATGCTTCCGCGCCGAACTCGCCACCGTAGCTTGAAAAAAAGGCCGCGTCAAACATGAGCCAACTGGGTAAGCGGTAATCCGAAACGCGCCGTTTCCAAAGCATTCGACACCGTACGCGGTCCGATTTTGTGAGGACTGTGGGTGAGGTTTCACTAGCCGCTTTCATATCGTGGCGCAGGAGGGAATGGCCGAGCACGGCCGCGCGAACCACAAAAGTGTATTGCAGTACACAGATCACGTCAAAGCGATGACTACGCGGTGGCCGATCACCGCCGTGCTGCGCAGTGGAGCAGGTAGCTTTCTTGTGAGGCTCCACACTACACGAAACACTCTCCGACGGCCACCAAAATTACCTCGTAAGCACGCATATAGACACACACGCAGAACTACGATGAGCAAAACAGGTGCCGTCACCGGCACCGACGACAGTGGCGCTTTGCGGGCTTTGCTTTCAGTTTCACTTTTAGTTGATGGGAAGACAAACAGAAGCGAGGACATTCTGCGGCCTAAGCCGTCGAAGTTTTGCATGGTCTCGCTTCCGAAGACAGCTCGTCAGATGCCGACCGGGGGTTCTGGCAGCGCGACAGGACATTGTGGTCGACAAGACGAACAAAGCGTCTATTATATCACCCTAAATAAGTTGGCTTGCACTCCGGAAATGTATAAATTTGCAGAAAGAAAAAGAAAAAGAACCACTTGGACAATATATCTCTCCTTTCTCCTTTCCTTCTCACAGATGTGTAAAAGAAAACAAAATAACGCATAAAATAAGAAACAGAACTCCTTTTTCGCTAAAGGGAGGCCTGTATCTTCTAAACTCCCTCTTAAAAAGGATGTAGAATTGAGGTTCTGTATCCTTCTTTCATCCCCATTTTGCGAGGGAGAGAAATGGACGACGCTGAGCATTTCTACACCACTGTAAGAGAGCATGGTTTTCAGGCACGTAGTCTCAAGCGAGGTCACATCCCTTAAAATGCCTTTTTCGGCTCATTTCCGTTTACAGTGTAGCGGTAAGTAAAACTTGCACGGGCGCAAAATTTCCTGAGTCGATGGAAGAACATTTAGACAAGATAATCACTTCTTCAAGTTTTTACTTCAGTGCTTTATAACAAATTATTAGCCTAGCCAATAAAATCGCGAGCCCCGATAGCGAGCATTTAACCAGATGTCGCCGTACACCGACAGCCTGCCTAGCGTCGTCACGCGGCATCGGAAAGTTACGCCCGTGAGTACAGAGTGCAGTAAGGTACACTAAGATTTAGAAATGAGCGAAAAGTTTGTGAATAAGAAAACAATCTGTTCCTTTATTACGGCAAATATGTAGCAAATATCAGCCAACACATTCTTTTTTTATCGACAATGTTGGCAATGATATTAGAGGAGTGATGTCGACTCGTCATTAAATATTTTGGCATGCTTAAGTTCAAACTACTACATTTAAAAAGATGATGGAAAGAAATAAATACGTTCAGTTGTTCACCCTCTCTGTGTTTCTTGTTGTTAAATGTTAAATTCAGACCGAATGAGGCAGTCCGCTGACCTTTGTGAAGCGCAAGATTTACCATCCAGTCTGCGATAACTGCAGAAAAAATGGGAAGGCTCGTTCGAGCTATCGACTGTAATAAGGTTGCGCCTCGAATCAGCGGTTCTGCAGCTCGCCGGAGCAGATGGGCGCGACTTTTGAACTTGCATTGTTACGAACCGCCGGAAGTGTGTGCTGCCAACGCGCGTCAAAACAAAGCCTACGAAACTTCTGTAGCAGTTTTAGTAAAGCACATGCGCTCCTGTTTTTTTTTTTCCGTGGCACGTTAAGGAAGACGACGAAGACCCGCGCCGTGATTGCTTGAGTGTATACGTTGCTGACTGACGCTCACCCACACAGACCCAAACAGAACTTTCAAGTTTACACGCCACACTCCTAAGTCAGCATTTTTTGCGAACAAAATGTGCTGCGAAAAAGACACCGGCGGAAAAACCTTATCTCACTTTTCAGAGACCGAGAGCAGCAGCGAAAGCTTCGTGAGCGCGGTTGCTATGACAATGTTGACATTTGGGGTACCCGTCCCAGTGCTCCTTTGTAAACAAAAGGACGTGACTTCCGCCACATTCTCTCCAATACGTTCGTGCTGGTCGGGGCCTGTCCTGGGTTTTTTTCCTCCATGTCGTATGCAATAAACGTGTGTGAAATGAATAGCATGCGTTTGTATTCCTGTGTTCCGACATATGAAAGAATAAGTGCGACCGCTCTAAACACGCATATACAAAAAGGCTAATGACACGTGTATTTGTCTTTATCGGGCGACACGTTTCACTGCATAATAAATGTTATCACACAGCGCAGGACCCGCTTGCATGTGTCGGAAGTTCCTGCAATGTTATCGATGGTTCCAACCACAGTCTGTTGTCGCCGAAACTTGTGTTATCTGATTGCATGTATGCGCGACGCGAAGGGCGTAGACCTTTGTGGAAAGGCATGCGGGTCCCAGCGATTACTCTGGAACGTTCGACGACTGATCTATAAAAGCCGACGCGCTTGACTCGCTGATCAGATTTTCGACGATCGCCGAATGTGTTCGCCGCTACCGTTGTTCTTAGAGTGTAACCTGTTTTGGGGGGCACAAGTTCACCCAATAAAACGCTCGTTTCGTTAATCATAGTTTTGCTGCCTTCTTAACTGCCACTACCACGTGATACTATTAAGCACAACCGCGAAGAAAAGTATCTGATGCCCTTCTTATTCAATAACGCAAAAGTGGCACAGTCAAAACTGTAATCGTCTAGGCCGATCTGGATGAGTCTTTTCACGCTTCAGCATATATAGTCTGACTTTACTGGCAGATATCGCCAATAAAACTTCTGATGTCTTGCTAGAGGCAGTACAGAAGGACATTGTAGCTGTAGGTACCGGAAATATTTGCACTCGAAATCTCCCTCCTTTTATTCAAAGCAATTATTCTGGCCTTTTAATGCCTAAGAGACGTCATTCTTACCTTATTCTTAACATTGCTGCAAGAAGACCACCAGGGGAAGTGCAAGCATTGAAACATACTAGGTTTTGTGTGAAAAAATATGCATCTGAGGGGCATAGGAGCGCGTTTTAGGATTATAGCCACAACGTTTATACAGTCGATAACTCGAACGAGCCTTCCCATTTTTTCTTCAGCTATCGCAGACTGGATGTTAAATCCTGCGCTTCACAAAGGTCAGCGGAGTGCCTCATTCGGTCTGAATTTAACATTTAACAACAAGAAACACACAGAGGGCGAGCAACTAAACATTTATTGCTTTCCATCATCTCTTTAAATGCAGTAGTTTGAACTTAAGCATGCCAAAGCATTTAATGACGAGTCGACACCACTCCTCTCATATCATTGCCAACATGGTCGATAAAACACGAATGTATTGGCTGATATTTGCTACATATTTGCCGTAATAAAGCAACAGATCGTTTTCTTATTCACAAGCTTTTCGCTCATTTCTAAATCTTTGTCTACTAACTGCATTCTGTACTCACCGGCTTAACTTTGCGATGCCGCGTGACGACGCTGTGCAGGCAGTCGGTGTACGGCGACATCCGGTTAAATGCGCTCTATTGGGGCTCGCGTTTTTTATTGGCTAGGCTAATACTTTCTCACAAAGCATTGAAGTAAAAACTTGAGGAGCTGATTATCTTGTCTAGATGTTCCTCCAGCGACTCAGGAAATTTTGCGCCCGCGCAAGTTCTACTTACCGCTAGGACGCTTTCCTACGCAGGGGAAAAACGTGCAAGCAATGAGACCGGTATAACACAAATTCAAAAATGTGTTTCTTGCCTAAAACAAAAAGTAATTTGATAAAACTTTCTCAGTTTGTAGACGATGAATGTTTCTAATAAGTACACTATTTAGCGTATTTTTACCCCGACCACCGCAAATCTAAATTTACGACTAAACATAGGCTAAAACTAACTTTCCTGTAAATTTGTTGCCAGCTGTACATGCCATTTCACCTTATATTAGTCCCAAATTATTTTTCACTTACAGTACAACTTGCTGGCAATTAACGAGAAAAAAGGGGGTTAACCGAGGGGCCTGATTTTTATTAGTCATATCATAAGAAGCCAACAAACACTGACACCAAGGACAACATAGTGGAAATTACTTGTGCCTAATGAATGAAACAAAGAAACGATAAATTAATGGAAATTAAAGAGGATGAAAAAACAACTTGCCGCAGGTGGAAATCGAACCCACAACCATCGCATTTCGCGTGCGATGCTCTACCAATAACGAGGGTCTCGAACCCGGCAACATCGATGCCTTCAGGTAGCATATGTGGGTTTATTGACCAGTTGCAATCACCCAAAAAGATCACGTTCTCCTGACGCCCGCGGCAAAAAGGACGTTCCAGGTCCGCTGCCAAGGTCTGTGAGTGGTGGCGCTGGCTAACACTCCCAGGGTTGTACTAGGACACATAAATACCCAAGAAAATGGATGGGAAAACGGCGCCGCGGTAGCTCCATTGGTAGAGCATCGCACGCGAAATGCGAAGGGAATGGAATGGAAAACTTTATTGTTTCTTTAAGATATTAGCGAGTTGAGGACGAAGTCTTCATTCTTGAAAACTTTGGGTCCTCTTCAGCCTTGGGTGGGCCCCTAGTCCAGGGCACCACTGAGTCGGGCCACCTCGCTTGCGTGTGCTATGAGGGCCCTTTGGACCCCTAGCTCGCAGCTGGTGAGCCGGCTCTCCCATTGCTCCGCACTTGGTGTTGTATGTTTGTGGAATGTCTTGTTTCTCTCGCATTCCCATGTGATGTGATATAGTGTTGGCCTTGCTCCGCACCACAGGCATACGCCGCAATATTGTGTGGGGAACATCCTGCTTAGTACGTAAAGATTTGGAAAGGAACCCGTCTGCAGTCTACGCCATCCTGCGGCTTCCTCCTTCGTCAACGCTTTGTGTGGTGGGGGGTATTGGAATCTTCGCCCCCTATATAGGTTTAGCAGCTCTGAATAACTGTCCCCGCAAGTAATCTGAGGCTCTCCCGGGGGGACTGAGGCGCCCGCTCGGATGGTGAAGCCTCGAGCTAAGCTGTCCGCCCCTTCATTGCCCTGAATCCCTGCGTGGCTTGGTATCCAGATTATGTTGTGTGTAGGTTGTCCTTCATAGAGCGGTGCTCTACTAAGGATCTTGAGTGCCGTGCTGCTTATTCTACCCCTGATATAGTTTCGGCACGCCTCTTGTGAGTCTGTTAGGATGTTGAGGGATTTTCCTATCCTGTATCCTTCCTCTGCTGCCAGTGCAACAGCTATTTCCTCTGCTTCGGTTATGTCTGATACCGCTGCCGTGAGACTCGTGATTAGTTTGCTTTTATTATTAGCTACTACCGCTACTGCGTGTTTCCTGTGTTCTTTTGGATAGAGGGAAGCATCTGTGTAGAATGTGTTGTCTCTCTGCCCCATCGTTCTTTCGTAGAATTCTGCCCTAGCCTGTCGCCTGCTGGTATGGAGATTGGGGTCCATATTGCGGGGGACAGGTTGTATACGTAGTTTCTTCCTTAGCAGGTCCGGTATTATTGCCCTACTACTTTGCGGTTTTTCTATTTCCCAACCCAACTTTGTCAGGAGCGCCCTTCCTGTTGTTGTGTTACTGAGCCTTCGCGCTTGTGCCTTGAGCTGGCATTCTTTTAGTTCTTCAAACGTATTGCTGATTCCCAGTTGCATCAGCTTGTCATTGGATGTGTTTCTTGGGAGATGAAGGGCTGTTTTGTATGCCTTCCGAAGGATTGCTTCGGCTTGTTCTCTTTCGGCTTTGATGGTTACATGGTACGGCAGGGAGTATGTGACCCGGCTGACCACCAGGCTGTTGACCAGCCTGAGGGTATCTTCCTCTCTCATGCCGTATCTCTTGTGCGCAACTCTGCTGATCATGCGGCCCACTTGTCCAGCTGCTCTACTCAGCAGGCAGAGGGTGTGGCTGCACCTCCGGCTGCCCTGCAACCACATGCCGAGGATCCTGATCATTTTCTGTTCCGGAATGTTCTGGCCTTCGATTTTTACTTCGAGTGGGGCATCTGTTGGGTGCCTTCCCACTCTGAGGAGCTCAGACTTCTCCGTGGAGCATCTGAGGCCTCTTTGCTGCGTATATTCCTCGATGCAAGCGGCGGCTTTCTGTAGCGCTTCTTGCTTGTTCCCTAGTGATCCTTCGGTGGTCCAGATGGTTATGTCGTCTGCATATATGGCATGACTGATGCCCTGGACTTCGTTGAGCTTCTTCGCAAGGTTGACCATGGCGATGTTAAAAAGTATCGGCGAAATTACCGAGCCCTGCGGAGTGCCCTTGCATGGCGTTTGAAAGGTGCCGCTCCGCAGGTCTCCGAGGCCTACAGTCGCTGTTCTATCTGTGAGGAAGCTTCTGACATAGGCGTGTACTTTCTTCCCGCAGTTGGTAGTGTTGAGTCCTTCCATAATGGCGGCGTGGGATACGTTATCAAAGGCCCCTTTGATATCGATGGCCATGACGACGTTCTCCCCGTTTTTCGGCATTGGTTCGAGTACCTCTTCTTTTAGTTGTAGCAGGATGTCTTGGGTGGATAGGTTTGCCCGGAAGCCGAACATGGTGTTGGGGTACCACCCTCCGTCTTCTAGGTGCGTTGGAATTCGTCGGGTCACAATTTTCTCAAACAGCTTGCCGAGGCACGATGTGAGCGAGATTGGCCTGAGGTTTTCAATTTGTAGTTTCTTGCCGGGCTTGGGAATCATGACCACCACGGCGTGTTTCCACTCCGCTGGGACTGTTCCGTCTTCCCATAATTTGTTGAGGTAGATGGTGAGTTGGTCTACTGCTTCTTCACTTAGGTTTCGTATTAGCGAGTTGCGAATCTTGTCCGCCCCTGCCGCCGTGTTCTTCGTGGTTGCTCGTATGGCTTCGACAACTTCTTCCCTTGTGATGGGCCGGTCTGTTGTGGGGTTCTCCTCTCCTTGGTAGTCGCCTTGATAGCGTTCCACCGAGTCTTTCCCATAGCATTTTTCTCGTACTGCTTGGAGTAGCTGGTCTTCGGTCCCTTCATATTGGTGAATTAGTCTCTGAATAGATTTGCTGCTTTCTGTTTTGCTTTTGCTTGGGTCCATTAGTGTTCTGAGGATCTGCCACGTTCTAGCTGTGCCGAGGGTGCCATTCAGGGAGGTACTAAACTGTTGCCACCCCTGTCTCGCTAGCTGCTTTGCATATTCCTCCGCTTGCTGTGTTATTTCAGCAATTTTCTTCTTTAGTTTCCGATTTAGTTTTTGGCGCTTCCAGCGCTTGGTTAGGCCCCGTCGTGCCTCCCATAGTCTGAGGAGTCGCTTGTCCACTTCCGGCGCTTGTTCTGTTCGATCTACCTCTTTGGTGTAGAGGTCCCTGATTTGCTGGAGTTGTTGGCTCCATTCTTCTACTGAAGTTATATCCCCTTTTAGCTGTTTGCAGTGGATTCGGAAGGCGTCCCAGTCTGTTAGGGACTGGTTGTTGGTTGTTGGGTGTTGGTTCGGTTCCCACCTGCGGCAAGTTGTTTTTTCATCCACTTTAATTTCCATTTATTTATCGTTTCTTTGTTTCATTTATTAAGCACAAGTAATTTCCCCTATGTTGTCCTTGGTGTCAGTGTTTGTTGACTTCTTATGATATGACTAATAAAAATCGGGCCCCTCGGTAAGCCCCCTTTCTTCTCGTTTATTACATAACGAGGGTCTCGAATCCGCCAACATTGATGCCTTTAGGTAGCATATGTCGCTTTATTGACCAGTTGCCTTCACCCAAAAAGATCACGTTGCCGTGACGCCTGCGGCAAAAAGGGCGTTCCACGTCCATTTCCAAGGTCTGTCAGTGGTGGCGCTGGCTAACACTCCCAGGGTTGTACTAGGACACGTAAATACCCAAGAAAATGGATGGGAAAGCGGCGCTGCGGTAGCTTAATTGGTAGAGCATCGCACGCGAAATGCGGAGGTTGTGGGTTCGGTTCCCACCTGCGGCAAGTTGTTTTTTCATCCACTTTAATTTCCAAGAATTTATCGTTTCTTTGTTTCATTTATTAGGCACAAAAAATTTCCACTATGTTGTCCTTGCTGTCAGTGTTTGTTGGCTTCTTATGATATTGCTGGCAATTAGTTACTGTGAAATATATCTTTTCGGTAAAAGTGATCTTTTTGCAAAGAAATTCCGAATATGCACCAAATTTTGCATATATAGTGCCGCATGAAAACGTCACGGAAACGTAAATATAGACAACACCTTTTTTAAGGGATAAGCCTATCTTCATTCTCAAGGGCAAATCGTGTCCTCGCCTAATTGAAGAGAACATTTTTTGACAATGCGTTTTACGACTCATACTTTCGAACTTTCTAAAAAAACTTCACATGTTCATAGCGTTTCTGAAAATTCTTTTTCGCAAAAATGTTTTACAGAAAGATTTCTTGCTTTAAATAGATGGTACTAAATTGTTCTAAAAGAAATACCTGGTTGTCGAGCGTCAAAGTTGGGACAGTTGGCGTGGAATGACCCATAAGTTAAGAAGAGCACAAGCCCAAAGACGGATCCCTGTGGAACCCGTGATGTAACCGACGAAAAACCATAGGAAACGTTATTAGCAGTAACAGACTTGGTTCGATTAGAAAGAAAGTCTTTTATTCAAGCTACACTCAGCGACCATATTTTCGGACCCTCTAGAGAACGTAAAAACGTCCGAAAATTCAGGCAGCCTGAAAAAATGAATTCATGCAAAAAAAGCACCTCTCTTTTTTTCTTGGATCTAGAGGGTAAAGGGCGAAATACCAGGCTTCCGAAACCCTGCCAAAGCATCACTGAAGTGGCTATAAAAAGAAGCGTTCAAAAACTCTGTATGCAGCCGACTGCCGGTGTTATTGCTGCAGTGGCTTGAAGAACTTGCTGATTGTCGTTTGGACGGCGTTCCGGTTGCATGCGATCGTATTCGCCTCAATCTGAGCAAAGGTCATGTCAGCACTGTACACCGATGAAAGAGTCCACAGTGCTCGCGTTAACTCGGCACTTGTAGGCGGCGCAGGCACTGGCTCCTCATTTTCATCATAGGAGTCTTCTGAATCCCCCACAACCTGACGGACTATTTCCTTGTCAGTCAGTTCTTCTCCATCGTTAACCGATGGTACTGCTTTCCGCGCTTCGATGCCATCGGCGAGGACGACGAAGACGGACTGGGGGCCATCGAAGGCAAGCGAAATCTTCAAGTTGCGAACAGTGAAGTTCGCTGACGAGCGTCGGAGCACCTAGGCCTAGCGTCGCAGAGCACACATGACGCAACAGCACACCATGCTAGCCAAAACGTGACCTGCTCAAACAAACGAAATGGCGCCGCTCCGGAAACTCCGCCGGAGGCGGAAGTGTGGCGATGAACATAGCCAGCGTGGCAAGACCAAATCGGTGTGTACATTCGGCTAGTTGTGGTTAAAAGCGGTGATATGCTTCGGCTGCAAGTCGATTTACTTCGCAAGGGCGCTGAGCGAGGAGCTAAAGGACCTTCCGTCACGGCAAAAAGTGAGGGAAATTGGACGGCGGGGTATTCAAGCGTCCGAAATTTCAGATGTGCTTATACATTGATTCTATGGGGCTCGTGGCGGTGCCGCGAAGATGTCCGAAATATCAGGCATGTCCGAAAATTTGGGCGCCCAAAAATTCAGTCGTTCACTGTAATACTATAGGATCAGTGTTCAGCTGAAAGAGCTTGAGGTTTAGTAGATCGTGTGTTACGGTATCAAAGGCCTTAGCATAGTTCAAGAAAATACATTAGCTGCAGCAAAAAGACTATTAGTAAAGCAAGCCAGTTAATTGGGTTTCGCACGAGAACATCTTTCTGAAGCCATGTTGACAGGAATGACAAATCAATTGGTCGCCAAAAAATCAACAAGGTGAAATTAAATGCTGTTTTCAAAAGTTTGCATGGGATGCTTGTCAGCGAAATGGGACGGTAGTCCTCGGGAGCATGCGCATTGCCTAGCTAGCTAGCTAGCCCGGTCGAAAATTCCGTCAGGGCTATATTGATGGACTTGTAGAATTCTTGAAGGTCCGTCAGGGATTCCTACAGGCACTCTCCCAATACCAATAGGATTCTTAAAGGTCAATCAGGAATTCCTACAGGCACTCTCCCAATAGCAATAGGATTCTTAAAGGTCAGTCAGGGATTCCTACAGGCACTCTCCCAATACCAATAGGATTCCTAAAGGTCAGTCAGGAATTCCTACTGGCACTCTGCCAATAGCAATAGGATTCTTAAAGGTCAGTCAGGGATTCATACAGGTACTCTCCCAATACCAATGGTATTCTTAAAGGTCAGTCAGGAGTGTCTATATGCACCCTCCCAATACAGACAGGGCTCTTAAGAGTCATGTAAGAACTCTTACAGGCAACCCTCCAATGCCACTAAGAGTCTTGTCGTTTATTGAGATCCTTTACATGTAGCTTTCGTACACCAATAGGGTGCTTAAAGGTTAGATAGATTTCTACGGGCATCATGACCGTCCGAAACGAAAACGTCCGTGCAGCCGATTAACCGAGTTGAACGTGTAAAACCTCATGAAAAATCTGCAGTAATCAAAACCGTGATCACTCTTTGTTTAGTGCTTTTGCTTTTATTTACCCTTTGTGGTGCTGATATCGGCAGATGCATGAGACAACTCGCAACCGAGTGGCTTTCCGCAGTACATCGGTGAAGGATTTCTTCACCTCATGTTAATTACGGTTACACAATACCATGAGTTGCGCTACCTTAAGAGCGTCGAGGACAGCAGAAACTAATTGCCGCTATTTTAGCACAGTTACCACGTGAGTATATTATGTATATATAGTATATATAAGCGACATTACAAACTTGGGCCAGTTAGAAGGGGAATGAAGGCTGCGCTACAAATTTTTTCAGCGGGTGATTAAGATCTCGTACTCTATTTTTGTGGCTGCCGAGCAATACACCATGCATTTATGCGTTGTGCCTGCGCTTCTCGCTTAATTGTTTTCTCCGTGTGCGCGTCTTTCCGAACCGTCCGCTCTGACAACGTCACTGCGCAATATATACACAGTGCAATAAGGCCGCGGCGGCGCGTTCCTAGCTTTGGCAGCTAAACAAACACGTCTTCAGTAAAGGATCAAAGCATTTCCGTGACTTCAAAGAACGGTATATCGGCAAGGCATCATTTAGTGAAGAAACTGTCCAGAACTGGCGTAAACGGCTGTCGAGGTCTTACAGCGTATGGAGTGTATGAACGCACCATTTGAATGCAGCGCTGCGACAGCTGCGGCGCGCAGTTCACAAGCAGAATCGTGGTCGAAACGCGACCTCCCTGAGCGCGAGCCATGATGCAGTTTTGTGATGTATACCTCATGCACCAAACATACGTCCGCTAGCAAAACGAAGAGCTTTCACAATGTATACGCACTGCCATATGTTGCGTGCGGCCCAATTCGATTACAAACGGGAAATCTAATGTCTGCATGTACTTAACTGGGCTATATATGCTATCGCCGATCATTACTATAGCGTATGCGATAGCTCTGCATGCATGCGCGTTAAATGCTGCATGAACAGAATTTCACTGCACGCCTTTCATTCTGAAGCGAGTTAACAACATTTTTATCAGCACAGCAATTAATTTAACAGCCAACAAATTTTCATTAGGATATGCAGCTATTGGATACGGTTCTCATATCGTTGCTGTGGGTTCACCGAACTATCTTCAGGCAGAAGGCTCAATGTTCCTGCAGACATTATGTGTTTAAGTCTAGCTTTGAGTCAGTGCATCAATTGATTATTGGTAGACATGGAGCACACCCATGCAATGCAACTGTCACAAAATGTGTAAACTGCAAGGTTAACATATAACACACAGCCAGCCGGTGAAAATATGCTCTATAGCCCCCAAGATGCATATGCGAGCCTGAAGAATCTGCCATGTCACATACATAGGGTTGCTCGTTTTCGGGTAAAACCGATTTTACCCGATTTTTGCACCCCGAACGCGTCCCTAAAATATCGGGTAAAACCCGATTTTTCCCGTTTTCTGAAACAACTGTGCCCATGAAATTGCTGTGCCTTCAGTTGGCGCGCAGGCGAGATGGACGATGTAGGCTCGCTTGCGAGGAGTTCAACCAGTACTTGCTAAAAGCAAGCCCCCCAAATGAAGGTGTTGAAGTGATGGACTTTTGTAACGACGCAACTGTGCGTTACACAAGGCTAGCAAATGCAGCGTTATCATTGTTGTGCCTAGCTAATGGCAGCTGTGACATTGAGTGAACGTTCTCTCAGCTAAGGTACCTGCAGAGACCAGACAGGTCTCGTATGGAAACCGAGATGTTGCGCATGCAGATGATTATGTGTGTTAATAAGGACGTGTAGAACGTCGATGACCAGCCCTCGTGAATAAAATGTTTCTTTTCTCAAAACTGACCGTTTCCTCCCACTGCGAGTAATAATTAATTACCAAAGAAACGCCAATTTTTGCAATATTTTCTTGAAAGCAGCCCAAAATCTAGCCCTAATTGTTACCCACCGGTTAGAGCAAATCGAATAAATTACTAGTTTGCAAATTTAACTCGATAAAACCCGAATTGCGGAATTTTTGCACGAAAAACCGGATTTCTCCCCTATTATCAAGCCGAAAAATAACGCCCGATTTTTGCCCCCCGAATTTGAAAAAATGTAAAACCCGAAAACGAATAACTCTACACATACACTGGCATATGCTGTAACAGCTAGCTGACTTATTTTTTCCATGATAAAAGCTGTTATCTATGCATGCAGCCCACAATTATATCTTCTGGTAAATTTTAGCAACCTTTATAGGCTTCTTCATTATTATCAAGTGTATTATTTGTGAGTGACCATGTCAATGCTACCAAAAAAAGTGCACCAAAACAATTAATGCAGAATGTTAAATGTACTCGGTGTTTAAGCGAAGGCTGTGACAAACTCTTTTTGCTGGTAGTTGTAGCAGTGTTGTACGTCAGTAATTGTATATAGATCATCAGTAAGGTGAACAAGATTTCAGCATTTTAGCATCGTGCATTAAAATTGGTTGAAGTCAGTGCTCGCTTGCATCTACATTTACTCCGTGTACTCATCAATTTCATGCTGCCTGATACCATGGCACTTTACCAACATGCCTGATCGGATTACCTGCAGAATTTCAGCAATTCATGCTTCTTAAATAAATTTAACAGATGTTACAAGTGCTGCTTCAATGTCAATCAGTGTTTAATGTAGCAAGAGCTTTGGCCCCCAGTACTTTGGGAAGGTGATAAGTGCATGGAAAACAGGCTTCATGTTTGAATTCAGCAGCAGATATAAACAGGATTGCTATTAGGCAGGCATGCATCAAACACTAGATGGCTTCAGCTCCGTCACTGCAGCATGTGCAAGATACTGTATGAGCTTTGCCTTTGGCTTCATGTTTTTCATTTTAACTAATAGTGTACAAAGAGCAATATTATATCATTGTATTGGATACAAGATATTCAAGAAAAACCACCTCCAAGTATCAAACAGGCCCAATGTATATACAAAACTTAAATGTTTCATGGAGTCTGTGCAGAAATAAATGGCTTGTTCACATTATTTTATACATGTAGTGCCATTAGTCAAGGAAAAAGGAACAGCACATGCCGGGATACATATATAGATATTAGTGTGTAGTTCTCGTTGAGAGCTAAGTGCAATATAAAGCAGCATGCATCATTTTGAAGGAATCCAAATGTGGCAAGATTTGCCAAATAATAAATTGGTGCCTAAATCGAGACAGCGAAATTATAGGCAACCTAAAGCAAAATATGCTTACTCAAGGGCTGTTAACTATTGCGCATAAGTGACCCCCTCCATGTGTTTATCCAGAAACTCGTGTCTCTATACAACTGTGGTTCTGCTAAAGTAGAATCATTCCATTGCACACCTCATTTGCATCAAGCCTCACTTTGCATCAGTCTTCCTCCTTGTTAACTGCAAGAACTTTTGTTGTACCTGATAGGCTTTGCACAAAAATATTTCACAAGCACTTGCTACTGGCACCTTATTCAACTGCCCCTTTTTTGTTTAGATTCAGCTTTCATTTCTGTGATCACTTCAAGCTGCTTTTGTTTCTTCAGGGAAAATGTCATTTTCTTTTTTCTTTCATCTCCCTTGTCACACGTTTGATGAAGGATGCTTCACCAATTGTCATACCAATTCTTTTAGAATATTTGCTGCATGTTTAGCACATTTATCCTTACGTCCACGTTCTGCTAGCACAGTCTGTAGTCATTGGTGTTGAACCAGCTCACAAAGCATATGGTCTCACTTGAAGATCTGTTGATCTTACATGAAGCTTATCCCAATAGTCCGCTAATTCCCAATGGTCTACAACAAATATCCTCTAACTGTATAGTTTGTTAAACATTTTACGTGAAATATCTTACAGGAAGTACACTGCACTCTTATAGTGGTTTCTTTGTATATATGTTCATTCTCGTCATCAGCCTATTTTTATGTCTACTGCAGGAAGAAGGCCTCTCCCTGCTATATCCAAATACCCGTCTTGGGCTAGCCAATTCCAACTTGCACCTCCAAGTTAGAATCAGTTCAAATCAAATATTCCATCTATATTGGGTGGCATCCCCGAAAAGGTTACAAAGTCCGGAAAGTGCGTGGTGCCACCCAAGAGACTGAACTTACAAATCCGATCACGGAAAGTAAGATCTAGTGCGTCGTTGCATTTAATCCATGGGGTGCCACGAACACCACTGACAACACTAATGCGGCTTACCCATCTAATAGAGGGCACCACTATAGTGGTTCTGGGCATTTATGCATATATTGTGTCAATAAACAGCACCAGGCACTTCGTTCGTTGCCTGCCCAGCCGAAGGTCGTACCGTTCCTCTCGTCTCGACAGGTCTACAACTATCCTAGCTACAGGCTTGCAGAGAGCTAAAAGAAAATATCAAGGGTCGACTTGGGCATGTTGGTAGTACATGTTCAAAATAAGAACACCACAAGAGACAGAGGCAAATGAAGAAAGACACCGCACTGTTTGTCTTTCCCCATTTGTCCATGTCTCGCATGCTTCATTTTAAAAAAGACAATGTGTTCAGAAAATTTTACTTTTTATTGGTGAATAAAAATTATGCACAAGATGTACATCAACAAAGCATGGGCTAAACAATTGCCATGAGGTGACAGGATACATTGACAAAGTAGTTGCTTAGAGGTGACAAAGCAATTTTCTTACAACATCTAAAAAATCAGCAACATAGCCTATTTAAAATCCACATCAGTCAGACCAAGCACTATGCAAACAAACACCGCAAATACAACATGTAAGCTAGCCCTCAGTGGTACAGTGTCATAAATGGGGATGCAAGAGTACTTGCTAGGGTAGCCCCCCCTCCCCCCTCTATGCAATACCCTCTCCTGGAGGGCCTTTTGCGGTAACGTGAATAAACAAACTTGCATAACTGTGCGACCCAACAGTTAAGCCTACAAAAAATGCACCAATGTGTAGGTGATTGTCACTTAGCCTTTGTCAGATAATGTGCATGTCGTGATATCATCGTTAAATTTTCTCACCATGCTTGTCTCTAAGTAAGCACTTTTTTACATCAAAATCACAAGTATCACTCATGATTCTCAAGTACCTGTGCCTATAACTATGGATGCCTCAATGTACAAAAGTTGCTGCTGAGCATGTTGAGGGGCATTAATTCTATTAGGCACTTCACAAAACCAAATCACTGCACAAACTTGGGTTTGGATTGCAGCGGTGCAGCAATGGGCTACAGCCCTACTGAGGAAGGAGAATGCCACATGCAGATTTGCACATGAATAGAACACATTAGCACGTTCAGCCTAGGCAGCACAGTTTATCAACCACTCTCACAAACTATTGGTGCCATGGCTGGTCAATTCAATGAACAGTTGCACCTGACTGCTATCTCTCCTAAACCACCTTCACGGAATGGCGACTTCAGGCAACCGAGCCAACCATGCAAGCACAAATACAGCCACTTAGTCACAGCGAGCGTGACGGCAGCCTTTCTGTACCAGCCGACTTCCCACAGCTCCACGAGTTCTGCATTGCCTAACGAGCCCTCTGGTTTAGCCAGCTGGACAGCCATTTCACTAACAATGTGACTGACTTACTCCTGCACTACCACCATGCATTACGGGAGCTTTCAGAGGGCCAGATTGTGGAACTTTGACTGGCACCTCCTGTGCCAAACATCTCTAAGGACCTGCGGCACAGCATAATCGGCTACTACACTTCGTCTTCCTCCCAGCACGCTGTCATGACCACTTTCACCCCATGACCAGTGGCATCATTGCATATCTTCACAATGCTTGCCCATGTTCACCCATGCTGGTTGTTATCACATGCCAGTCCAGACCTTCAACCTCTCTTCATCCCATGAGTTGTCACACCAGCTCAGATAAGTCTGCAGACCTGCTGTTCCCACAAAAGGAAACTGAGCCAACCAAAAATCCTGTCCGCTTCTTTACAACTCCCACCACTTCTTCCTTACACACTGCCACGGTATCTCATCCCAACCTGTCGTATCTGGTGACCGCTCACAACCATTTCCGAGGCTTTACCACTCGCTCTAGTAGGCACACTTTCTCTACACGATAGTGCACGGACAACTTTGAGCAACCACCACCACCAGCGCCCAAACTTTGTTGACAGGAGTTTTCCTAGCAAGCAGTAGCAAGTAGACCGTCTCCTGAAGAGCAGTGCTCTTGATCCCCACAGATGCCTGAACTGCAAAAGTTTCACAGATGTAGCCTTGCCATGTATTCATTCAGCTTGAGTGTCAATTCTACTTCAGCATGAGTAAGGCACCACGCCACCATGCTGCAGCTGCAAGCCCTACACAACTGCCGCTTTTCTGGTATCACTGCTGCCGCTAAATTCATGTATCTCTATATTCATGTCCCCAGCAGCAAGTAGACCTGCTTTTGATAAATTAGGCAATGACAGCTATCTGAATCCCTCACGAAACATTGATACTGCAGATACACCGAGATTACCACACCAAGACACCACTTCCGACGGCTTCTCGCACCAGCCACTTCCACCTGTCCTTCGCATTGTACCTGCACCTAAGCTTGTGAAATAGCATGAATCAGCTGCGACTGATCGTGCAGACACCAGCTTTTGCTGTACTATGCCAATGCCATCAGAGCCCCCCCACCAATGGATGACACGGTCCTCAACATCAGCCCTTGCTGGACCCTTGCCCTCAGCATACACCTGCCTGGTGCACCTCGGCTCCGATTTCAAGATCCCTCACACTGAAAAAACAGACGTATATTCAACATAACAATGCCAGCGGGCAAGACTGCACGTTTCATGTATGGCCACAGGCTTGGTCTGCCCATTGCTATGTCCTCCTGCAGGCCTGCAGCTGGCAACCTTCAGATAGGCAACTACCACCGGCATGTACTTCTTGAATCGATGCAACACACTGCCCATCCCCAGCACCACTCTCAGCCTTGACCTCTAAAGAACCGTATGTACCATTCACCCCAACATGAACTCAAACAGGACAGCCCAATTGGCCCTATGAACTGCCACCATGTGTACGTACTCTCTTATTTGCGTGTTTCTTCTGTATATATTATTCAATAGCACTGCATGCAAGGGGAAGTACATTAGCAGCAATGCACCAATCAGCTACGGTATTGCCAAGGACGAAGAAAGCTGTATGCAAATTTGTACATGTATAAACTGCTAGCACAACTGGCCTGTGCAGCTGCACTTGCGAAATGCTCTCAGCTTCAGGGCTGGTTGGCTTCAACGAACCGTGACCGTGACATCTCCCTCTGTTCGAATGCCTCCACATGCTTTTCAACTCTGTCTTGATTAGCAGCCTATGGCATTATTCTACATGTCGTAAGAGGAGGGAATAATGGCTGCACTCTGCGTGAATCATAAGTGATTCATAATCCCATACAACCAGTAATGGCCTTCATGGCATTCCCAGAACCAGTTTTCTCATCCGCCATGGTCCCATTTGCTGCATGTGGTGGCATAAAAGCCAGCTCTTCTTGCCATTCTAGACAGCTCACAATGAAAGGCATGGCACACTTGACGACATTGCTACCAAGCAGCCACTAGTTACCCTTATGGAGATGCATGCGCTCGCCCGCCTTACCACAAATTTGCATAGTAATAGAGGCACACAGCACCTAAACCTTGCTGCACCTACGTCAAGAGGGCGGGAACATAAGCTACTACATTTGCCACCCCGATTAGGTCCTCTTGTCGAAATGCTTACTTCAAGTTTCTTTTATCCGACCACTCCAAGTTCCAAGGTGATTTCAGTAACAGACACTGACGAGGACACAGACAAAAATCAACAAAGGCTTGATGAGGTCTGCACGCCCCAAATACATGGCAAGCATGATGTATGGTGCTCACAGGTTGAAGCGCAACACTGCAAGCGCGTGGCCGCCGGTATATGCAATGACGCGTGGGAGCAGGGTGTTGCAGTGTGGTATACCGCGAGTGTGAGAGCGTTTTGTGCATAGGCTTACTGCTTCCAGCTGCCAATGAATGAGAGTGTGGTTCCCCGCAGCGCCCCACTGATGCGCATGCCTGGCGCGCTAGAGTGTGCCGCCAATTTCGTGACACTGTCTGCTCGCATGCTCTTGTTACACATGCCCTTCCAATAGGGCAGATATTCTGTGCACATAAGGCACATTTACGTTCATCTTAATAAAATGAATGTCTGCACGAAGGAATAGCAAATGTTATTCTTTCGTTTCTTTTCTAGAAGGTTACATTCTGGAATAAAGTTTGCTATTCCTTCGTGCAGACGTTCGTTCTATTCAGATGAACGTAAATGTGCCTTACGTGGACAACACATGTGCCGCATAGGAAGGGCACGTATAACAAGAGTGCGTGAGCAAATAATGCCGTGAAACCGTCGGCACGCAAGCACGCTCCAGCGCACCAGGCTTGCAGCACCCCTCTGGCACTGCAGAGAACTGCAGTCCCATTACAGGCAGCCGGAAGCAGTAAGCATACGCTAAAAACACTCTCTCACGTGATGTACCACAATGCAACACCTGGCTTCCACGAGCAGCGCTGCATGTACTGGTGGCCACGCTCTCACAGTGTCGTGTTTCAATCCGTGAGCACTGTACATATCTAGATAATTCAATGCATGAAAAGAGCCTTTCTTTATACAAGTGTAAAAAAGAAATACAACTTGTAGAATATCGGTTAATATAGATTACATATTGATCCATTCTCATTTTATAAAAGGACAACTAGAAGTAAATGATACAATAAACAAAAAACAGCAATAGAAAACTAGCTAGTCTGCAAAAGCTCAGGACACACCATGCAATGCCGCATAGAAATGAAAAAGCAATACAGCAATGCAAGGCACTGGGAAAAAACAGCATTACAACAGTTTGTACAAAGCATACCATGACAGACACACTTCGCTAACGACAGCTTTCACATATCATTACTCGCACACAATAACAGTAAAAAATACATAATAAAATAAACAGTCCCATAATTTGTGCAAAGTGTTCTACTATAGACACTCTGCAAACAATGTCAGCAGACATGACTATTGTTCAGTTTTGAAGCAAGTTGATGACCAGATGCAAAATACAAATAAATAAAAATCCCACACTAGTGATCGAGAAAGGGGGAAAAATTAATTATACCCTCACTTTACTTCAGCTTGAGGCCAAACCAACAAGCCCCAATTCAAAGCTATCAATAAGGTAGAAAAACTCAATTTTATGACCAGAGCACATGCACGTAACAAAGCAGCTCGATCCTTAGCAGCAGTCTACAAGACTTGGCACAGAACCATTGCAATTAGATTCCTACAAGAACATGAATGTGCAGATGCCAAAAGGAGGACATGCCTGCCTCTAGAGTCACCAACATCAATAGTATACTGGGCACAGTTTTCAAGCAATCCATGGCTGTATGGTGAAATAGAAAAGATTCCTTAGAACTAGAAAGGGCGGCTAAACTTTGGCCGTGCTAAAGAACTGCGCAAGTGAGCATTGCACATAGCGCTAGCCAATAGCCATGACAGCCTGCCTACTTGCCACTGCCAGTCAAAATAACACACGGTAATTCACCCACAATGACAGAAAACAGCACCCCTGACAGATAAGTGGCCAACATGCATGCAGCATCAGCGGAGAACATTCCTAACAAAAGCTGAAAACGCTTTTGCAGCTTTTAGTCTGTGGTGCTCTCCCAATTTTTGTTATATGAGAAAAATACAGGCAATTTTCAATTTTCAAATGTCGCGATGTTAACCTTTTCACCATGTCCAAAAGAAATATATGCTTCGATTATACCACTCAGCAATAAAAGCTAAGGGTAGAGCAGACGCCTACTAGTTTGCTTTCTTTTGCGCAGCTTCACTGAATCTACGTGCCTGTAATGCCCACACTGGCAAGAACAAACAGATTGCCACAAATAAAAATTGCATCTGCTGCAAAAAAATATGTGTGCAGAAACAAACATAAGAGATTGTCCTCATTTATCATAAGATGGTTCCTTGCGCTTTAGTTTCACATGGAAGCAGTATTACAAGCTAGCCTAGCAAAATGTCAATATGAAGTGTGACACAAAAGAAAGTATTGCTGTCATTTGCATCTACAGCTTCTAGACCATTCATGACAGGAGCTTCTGTGCAAACATTCTGGCAATGTGATTCTTGTCTACGACCTCCAGGGCAAAGTTAGCATAGAGGGTAAAAACTTAGTCACAGTTGTCTTGAACAACTTCTCGTGATCACTGGGGCCTGAATACTTAGGACTTAATGCTGTCGCAGCACTTCAGCACCATTTTTGCCAATATCACATACCAAAGCTTATGATGCCGCATTGATCGCGAAATTGCATCTAACAGCAAGAATAATTGGAAATCTAAGCTTTCAAATCCGGTACACAGTCGACGGCAACTCCATTAGATGTTGAAACCCAAGAACATTAACCTTGCGACTTGTTGACAATGTGCAAAACAAGAACATTAACTGATACATTTTTCTTATTTTTTTTGCATGTGGCACACGACTGGGGCTCTCGGCCAATGCAGCTAGTTCTTTGTATAAAATCAAGCCACTGAAATTCTACAGCAAAATAAGGGGCTCTTGAATACAAAACAACAAATTTGCTATGAGAGGCTAATGTGTACATTTACTGCGAGGGATATGCCCGTGCTTTACTTCACCGACAGCAGTCACTGCTTTATTACTATATCCTTTATCCCAAGCCACTGTTTTAGTAAGGCAAACAGGATTTGTCACATTTTAAGACTTCCAGAAGTGCATACACTGCCATTGCGATTTTTCTGCATAGGTGCTTCGGCATGGTTCATAGGTGCTTCGACAGAGAGAGCGTTGCAAGCCTGGATTGAAATGCGAGGGGGCACAGAAACTATACAAGAGACTATGGTGTAAATTATGCAGAATGAAGTCCCCACTGCTCTCTCAGTTCAAACATTGCTAGTGTTGATGCACATCAAGAGAGTTCATACGATTAACTACTGCAGGCCTGAATACTTTCAGCTAGCTGTACACATTCCGTAAACTCACCATTTCACACAAAGGATTCCTTTAGAACATCAGTTGTCAGTCCCTGTAGGCCTTGTACATCTACAGGTGGAATCAAAACTTCTCTACAGAGTTCCCAACATCACAGATGTAGGATGAACTGCCTACAGTGAAGAATACACACTGTGCCTGCAAGTCATCACTGCTGTACAGGCAGTGATTTTCTGAGGGTGGTGGGTGTTGGCAGCGCATAATGTAAGGTACATCAAAAGCACAAGCACCAATGAGCATGTGCTGACAATAAAAAATATATGGAGCTTTTGTCCGCATAAATTCCCAAGACATACACGTACTTCCCATCCTTCATACTGACATAATATGAAGAGGTTTTTCGCGGAACTAAATAGTCTGCAACATGTACGACTACTGTGCCAACCTGTGCTCGAAAGTACCTTGAAACTTCAGGCACTCTCTCAAATTTAGAAATAAACAATTCCTGCAGAGTTTCTGACATCCCTGAAAATGGCTGGGGCACACCAAGAACGCCTGCCTGAAAGCATGCCTTGTATTGAATTTCCGTCTTCGCTTTCGCGGATGCTATGCGAGCAGAGATAGTCACTGTTCTTTCCAAGTTACGATACATCTCTCGCATAACGCACCTCCCAGATACCTGCACTGGCACAAATTTTGCCGCAGAAATAAGACGCAATACAAAGCCATTGCCATCTTCAAAGGGAAATGTCGATGTTGCCCAAAGTGGACCAAACATGCGTGTTGACTTCGGCAAGTGTAGCAGTTAGTGGACATTAAATGTCATTGAAGATTCTCCATAAAGTTTTGACATATGAGCAACAAATCTCAGCAACATCTCTTCTGCCTCATTTATGCCACTTGCAGTAAGAATATTTTAAGCAATAAAAAAAGCGCTTTCGAAAGCAGATAAAAATGGGCCAGAAAACTTTGTGCAAGCACACCTGAAAGGCACGGAATGCTGTAAAATAAAAGCCAATGCCGCCATTGAACAGCCTTCAAAAAAGAACGCTCCGAGAGTGGTCGTGGTGTTCGACCGAATGTTATTGGTGGCTTAATGCTACACAACCTCCCATCCAGTAATTTCAGCTCTCTGCCAATGTAGTAGGCAGATCCTACAGATGAAAGCCACAACTCAGTCAGCTGTTTTGTTACACCTTCTAAAACACAATGAATATAGCCTGGGGGCAAGCCCCACACAAGGTCTAGACTTTTTAGCTTCATCAAAGGAGACGGCCCCTTAATACCGGCAACTGTAGTTCTCTGGTGTACAGCTTGAAGCATCGCCTTGAAAACACCTTCATGCATTCTTTCTGGGGCTGGCTCTGCATGGCACAAGTACTTCAGTGTTCCTGCAAATATAGGCGCACAAATGCAAAGGTCATCTTCTGAACGCATAAGAATAAGCTATGAATTACATCATATGGCAGTATCACCATTCAGCTTTAGTAAGTCTCCACTCACATACACTGAGAAGTATTCCTGCAAAATAAGTGGCTCAGCAATCGGCCTTTGTCCATATAGCATAACAAAACCAGATAAAATATGCTGATTGCAGCTATTAGAATTGGTAAAGCATGCAGAGCATGCGACCTAAACAGATATTATGATGTGATACCACTACTACTGGTGGCAGCACAGAGCATTGCAGCAATGGTGCTTTTGGCAATACAGTGGGAAAATGATAAGAGATGTAAATAAGACGGTTAAATGAATGCTTGATGCACTCTGCAGTTAATCCACCACTGTTTAAACCAGAATAATTTTTATGTTTTTATAAGTGGTTTAGCACACTAGCTCAAAAAGCCAAGCATGTACATATAAATTTATGTGCGCTTTTTAGGCAGAAAGCTACCATGCCCAAGTAATTAACCACTTCTTTTTCATCAACATTTAAATCATTTAAAACATTACCCTTCAGTGCATTCCCACTTTATTCGCATACACGTGGCAGCTAAATCTGCAGTAAAAGAACTGTTAAAGGTAACAACAGAGATACACTCCGATTCAGTGGCGCAAGCCAACGTAGTGCCTTTAGGGATGAGAATCTTTTCGGATGTCATGTTTGTAGCGTAGAGAAGTGCAGAGCCATGACAAAACCAAACCAGTCTTGATGCAAAGGCTATCCCTCTTGCGAGACCGCTTTTTTTTTGGGGCCTCTCGCTTGAGAGGTCACGCCGTTAATTGCTCTAGTTTCGCGCGCTTTTTCTTAGCCGCTTTAAACGCCCTTCGCCCCGTTGCTGCCGCTGAGTCCAGCCCTTGTCAGGGCTCTCGGGCGAGCAGCCATGGGTTTTTGAGCCGCCACACCTGTCGAACGTCGCCCTCATGAGTGATAGCCAGGATACCGTGGCGCTGTACCGCACTGGTACTCCACAAGGCCACTCCCGTGCCCTAGACCTGCTTCTCAGGGAAGCAGGTCGAATCCTCCACAACCCACCAAGGCGTCTTTCGCCTATAACAAGGCTCACTAGCCGCAGGACACGCAGAGCCGGCCGACTCTCGCCAACTGACGACGACACCCGCCCGCCCTTGTCCACATCTCCGGCCGGCCCCAGTTCGCCCGCCCCTGAACCATCTGCAGCTATGGACACTCCAGTGCTGAACTTTTACTTTGTTTCACCTGTGAAGCTGAACGCACCACCGGCCAGCTGCCAAACGCCGCCAACCGTTGACAAGGATATCGCGCATGCGGTATCAGGCAGCGACACCACCTCCGAAGCCACTTCTCCGTCCCTGTCTGCAACGGACAACAGCTGTGCTAGCTGTTGTCCAGCCAAATCGGATTGTGCCTCTACGCCATCCTTGAACACTTGTAGTGAAGCAATGAAGGGGGCTAGTTGGTGAACGTTCATGGTTATATTGCGCTCAGGTTTACAAACACGATATTAAGGAAGGACAGGACGTGGACGGATGCGCTACATCCGTCCACGTCCTGTCCTTCCTTAATATCGTGTTTGTAAAACTGAGCGCAATATAACCATGAACTTGTAGGGAAGCTTCGTCTCCCACTACAACGAACACCTCCTCCAGCGAGACATCTGTGGGCGCTGATTGCGCCTCGCCCCCCGCGGCCTCCCCCCGGTCTCCTGTTGACAGGAAGTCGACTGACCCCGCAACGGACGTCACCCTGCTCCCGCATACCGAACGCGCCCCTGTACAAGCGATCATGCCCGAGCCGGATTCCGCCGACCTGCCCCGTTGCCATGACAACGCTCGGAGTCTGCCCGCCCCAGCGTCTGACACGCGAGAAGCAGCCGAAGCGCCAACCAGCACGCCCTCACCACGAGCGCCAGTTGCCGCCGTCTCCACAGACAGCCATCCTGAACAAGCCCCTGCCGCGGTACCGGATTCCGCCGGTTCCACCGAGTGCCATGGCAACGAGCATAAACCGCTTCCCTCCACCCCTCCGGCCGAGGAGGACAGCATCTTGCGAGCAACGCTCAGCGCACCCTCTCCCCGCGCCCCCGCACCCCGTCCGGCTCGCCGACGGCCTGCAACGAAGGGGAACGGAAAGACAACCTGCCTCTCGCGAGTCGCGAGCTTGCGATCGTGATTCACCACGACTTCTGGAGTACGAGACAACCGACTCTTCCGCAAACGAGGGCGACACACCTCAAGCGCGCCCGGCGAAACACATCGGAGCGTCGTCTGCAAGTGACGCAGCTGCGCATGCGTGTGACTCATTGCCACCGCGCGCGGCGGCCTGCGCCAGTCGCGCGTGCGTCTAATTGTCGTACAAAAATCCCTCACGTGACCTGATCCTAGGTGCCTAGGGACAGCATCGTTTAGGGATTTTTGAGAAGGCGCGATGCTGGCGCCGAGCGACGCCGTGGCGTGTTCGTCCTCGGCGTGATCGTTCTCTGGACCGCGCGTTGTTCAACATTGCTTATGTAATCGTGCGTGTGTTGCTTGTGTGTTGGTTGTAGGTTCTGTGTTACTTGGCGGAAAGCCGTGAGTAGTGGCGGTGCGGCAATGCGGCTTTGGCCTCGATGAGCTCTGGCACTACATAATCTGCGTTGTGTGACCCGTGCTTTCTTGAGAACCCGGCGGTGGTGACAATTGAAATATCGAAGTGGCCTAGCGCCTCGGCAGCGAAGTTCTGCGAACCGCGATGTGGCGTCGCCGTGTCCGACTTTGCTTAACGGACATCGAGGGATGTGCTGCTCGCTGCAAGTCATGTAAATGCAACTGCGTCGACCGCCCACTGTTCAGCGCTGAATGTGTGTTTGGTGTGCTGTGCTTGAAACGAGTGGTGCAGCCGTGCAGCGGGGGTGGCGGAGGAGCAGAGTGGCTTAGGGTTTGCGCGTTCACAGACATGTGCTCCCGTCTTGGTCTCATTAGCGGCTGACGCGGGATTGTGGTGTGCTAGCTCCTTGCCTAGTATGAAGTTTACGACGCTAACACACAGCATGTTCACGTTTTTCCGCGCAATATGTCATTTGCATGACGGCCGAGTTGAAAACGAGACATATAGTGTGCTTTGCGTTTGTGTGTTGTAAATTACTTTCTATTGTGGAAGTTCTGAGAGTCTTATTACGCAAGGAGTGCGAACGTAAACATAAACACATCTGTGTGTCTGAAATTTTGAATTACCCATAATACCCTTTACGACTGATAAGTGGGCTACACGGCCTGTGTGAATCAGCTACCGTATGTTGCGACGCTCTTTCGTGTGGTAGACTGATGCATGGTGCGCGTTTATTTCTGTACTGTTGTAAAAACCATTTGTTTATTCACTCAATACAAATGTACGGCTTCTTCGCCGCAGTACAGCTTAGTTACGCGGTGAAGCATACTAGAACTGGGAGGGGGCCGTTATCAGCCAGCATAGTATGTCCACTTAGGTGACCTGAGAGGCGGCGGGTGCGCGAGTGTATAATTTAAGAACTCTTATTATGTCCAGTGACAGTGGAGATCATTAACTGTAGCACCAAAGTAGTGGACCACTACCAGAGCAAAGGCATGTAGTATGCCCATCTCAATTCTTGTGCTTATGCCAGTCTTATTTTTTACAGCAATAGCTGCTATGGGCTAACTCCCCTGGTTGTTCTGATGTCTACTGGTGTTGTCACTGGAATTCCCGAATTTCTTGCTAGAGTATTGCAAATAAAGTTCTCATTGTGCTGCGAGGATTTAAACATACGATCAAAAGAGTGGCAGTCCACAATTCTACATTTCAGCCACTCTGCTGAAGGTACAGTCGTAGTGAATACTGATCCTGGAGAGCGTGATCTAGCCAATAGGTGCCTATATTGGCTAACACCTGCTCAATGTCTGCATACTGTATATAGAGCTGGCATCCACACCTTCAAATTCTTGCACATCACCTTCCCACTTGTGAAGGCAGTCCTATGTTAAGTTTTCTTCTTGCATGTGATGACAATGATTGGGTGCATCTGCTTCATTAATCTTCTTCTAGTGCTTGGCTTCTCAGATTTACTGGATGGAGCTGTTGGTGTCTTGTTTTCCTCAAGCAAAGCGCGAGACATAGCAATGCGTAGCCCAAATATAGATTTGAGAAAACCAAAACGAATTCAGCAGTAAGAAGCTAAAGGGTTGTTTTGGTGTAGATCAGTGGCTAAGTCCGGATATGAAAGAGGAGGAAGAAAAGCCGAGTCTTTCCACTTCAACACTGAGGCACAACTCCCACAAATAAATAGGACTCTTACTTATTTTACTTTTTTAAGGAGATTACCGACTTGCATTAGCAAGTGTTCACAACACTTCAGCAAACACTGCATGAAGTAAGATTTCCTAGGTATACTTTGTGGCGCAAAATACATTTCTGGAAAAGGGACAGAAGAAAGGGAGACAGTGAAGCGCCAAACTACCAACTGTTTAATGACAGCCTGAACAAACGTATAGAAGAAAATACAACTTCCGCTCATGCGCAGATAGCCAAGGTGGGACAGAACAACGTGGTCATGATAACATACTTTGTATGAAGCACATTTCTGCGGAATATAATCCGATAGATGTATCGCTGACACAATCAGACCCTTTCTTTTTAATATAAAACGCTTCCAACAACTCCCTTGCAGTTTGGTCCCTACTTCTGCCAAGAATCAATACTCGTTCAAAGCATGGTCGACAACCACAGGCTTTACAGTGCGCAGGAAGATGCGCGTTCTCACTCTTGCCGATGCTATTAGCGTGCTCCCTCAGTCTGTCATTAATGCAACGTCCCGTTTGTCCGACGTATGACTTGCCGCAATCTAGGGGTATTTCGTAGACCACCCCTTCGACGCAGTCTCTGAAATGTTTGGCGTGCTGCTTCTGGCAGCCCCGCGGCCCCTCGCGTGTGATCCGGGGGCACAATTGAGCTAACTTGTTGGGAGCGGAAAAGACAACCGGAATGCCATATCTGGTAGCAACCTTCTTGAGGTTATGGCTCACACGGTGCACATAAGGTACTACTTCTGGCTTTACTCGCTCCCTTTCCTTAGAGTGCGTTTTCCCATTCGCAGCAGTAGTTTTCAGCTTCTGTAGGAGGGACTCGACCACGGCATTTAAGACAGACTGAGGGTAGCCTGCTTTTTGAAGTCTCTCAAGTTGATGGAAAAAACTCGCCTGCATTACATGCACACATGACTTGCGCAGAGCCGATTCCAGGCAAAGTAAGGCGGTTCCACGCTTCACAGTTTTAGAGTGCGCTGAGTCATATTGTAGCAATTCTTTTTTACCTCGAGGGAGGTACGCACAGCAAACGTGATCACTCTTAAGTGTTAGGTTAAGGTCTAAAAACTGCAACGAACTGTCCTTCGGAAGCTCGTTAGTAAAAGTAAGTCCTTTTGCGTTTGCTCTAAAAACATCCAAAAGCTGCTCAACCATTTCATGGCATGGCAAGGGGCATCTATTGTCAATAACAACTAAAAAATCGTCAACGTATCTAAAAACTTTAAGAACATTAGGATGAGATGAAGTGAAAACACATTGTAGTGTGTGGTCAAAGTAGGATAAAAAGATGTCACATAAAATGGGTGCTACACGTGAACCAATGCAGATGCCCTCTTTCTGCAAAAATATGCCATGTTCAAAAGTTACAAAGGTGCGGTTGAGATAAGCTTCCAAGAGGGAAACAAAATTCGAAGCCGACATCTCCATTTTAGACACAAAATTAGCTTCACCACTTTCGTCAATGCACTGCTTAACGGCTTTTAGAAGTTCAGTATGCGGAACCGAGTAAAAAAGGTCATTTACATCAACGGAGAACACATAGCCTATTTCTTGGCTGTCACGGAAATATTCAAAAACTTCATCCGAGTTTCTAGTCAAGAAAGGGTCATTGAGTTGAAGAAGCCGCAGGGATTTTAACAAAAAACTGCTGACTTGATATTGCCACGTATCCCGTTCACTAATAATCGTTCGAAACGGGACATCAACCTTATGGGTCTTGGCACTGAAGAAAGCTCGAAGAGAATCTTTTTTACTCTTTCTGATTTGTTTAACTAATCTTTCACAGCCAATTTCTTCACAGAACGAAGTCATGGTTTTCTTAACTTTTGATAAGCTGACTTTTACAGGCTTAAAATTCTTTTTGATTGCCTCTAATGCTTTTTCGTTAAAGGTATGCCTAGGAAGAGCTACAAAAGCACCTTCCTTATCAGACTGCATTAGACAGAGTTCATTGTCTTTGAAAAAAGACACCACACGTTGCAGCATTCGCACCTGTCGACCAGTTCCGGCCTTGGGGGCAGCTCTCTGTAGGCTGTCTACACCATCTAGTAGGCAACGCTCGCGCTGTTCCTGGGGTGCTTTTCTTGCGACTTGCCGATTCCATGCCAGAAGCTCTTGCGCTGGAACCTGGGGCTCAAGTCCGTATTTCGGTCCCTTGTTAAGTTATATTAAAAAGAAAGGGTCTGATTGTGTCAGCGATACATCTATCGGATTATATTCCGCAGAAATGTGCTTCATACAAAGTATGTTATCATGACCACGTTGTTCTGTCCCACCTTGGCTATCTGCGCATGAGCGGAAGTTGTATTTTCTTCTATACGTTTGTTCAGGCTGTCATTAAACAGTTGGTAGTTTGGCGCTTCACTGTCTCCCTTTCTTCTGTCCCTTTTCCAGAAATGTATTTTGCGCCACAAAGTATACCTAGGAAATCCAAGCACCAACTTGCCCAAGAAGAAGTCCTTTTGCATGAAGTAAGCTTCCTGTGCATATTTCACCAGCTACTGCATCATTGTTTCACATTATGAGTGAAACTGCAATTTTCTTTATGCCACAACTTGCCCAATTTTGTGTTTTGCAGTGGGATGTTAGCAGTGCTAATAAGGCACCTAAATACTCCCATGAATAGTCATACAGAGAAAAAAGAAGTAAGAAAGCAGTGGCTTTTTGTGCGTAGACTATGCATACACCTGGTGCTCTTATGGTCATTTTTTCCCTATCCGCTCAGCCATTCTAAACAAGAAAAGTTTATACACAATTAGTTTATATACAGACCACAACTAAACCACAGGTATCGTTGGTAAGCAAAGTATATTTATTCGGTGACATTTTCTGCAGCCCTGCTATTGAGCTTTCCTTCCTTCCTTTTCAGCTGTGCAAGTTCACTAAGAAGTGATGATACAGTTTGTCAATTTTAATCATTGAAAGACTTGGCGAAACCTTTTTCGGGTTGTTTTTTCTTGGTTTCAGACTCTGCACATTGCATTTTAAGGCATGTTTTCTGTGTTTGTTGCTAGTTCTTTATGGGTAGGGCATGTCAACATTTTTTACACCATTTCAAGTATGTGGTGCCATAGACTGTTCTTAGATGAAGTCTTGCCCTTTCATTCTGTACAATATGATGTCGGCTTTTTGTGTCCAAGGCCGTTTTACAGCGTGATTGTAGCATTTTGCTAAGTTCTGCCTCTGTTACCCAAGCTTGAAAGATTGCTACCCACTGGTGGTGGCATGACACATGCCACGTTTCTTTTTCAATAAAAGGAAGTCTGTCACTTATCCTGTGCACTGGTTGCCTTTTGTCTCTTTGAATTGCAATTTGTTCCCTATATTTGCTCTTTTGTTGCATTTCAGATTAGGAATGGCTATCATAATTAACATTTAACCATATTGCACACAATGTGGATGATATATAATTGCAATATATGGCCACCATAAATATAATAGAAGTTAATAATTCAAGAATAGTGCCTTTGCATGGTGGTCCAGTCATGAATTGTGGCTATAAGGTACCAGCGCTGCAGATAGCACTGCTTGTGCAGAATATAGTGCAGCTCTACTACTTTCAACCATCATTGTTTTTATCTGCATTTCTATATCTCCAGTTTCTGTGAACAATACACATCCGGTGGAAGGGTGGCTTGCACCTGCAGTTGGGTCCAATGAATAGCCAAATTTCTGCCCGTTTTCATGTTATTAGCATATTAGTAAAGGCAGTCGTTTTTATAGTAGCCTGTTTGCCCAGTGTAGAAGCCGCTGCAGAGTGTCGGGATCTCATACACATCTTCAGCTTTGCAGGGGACACAGCATCTGGCACATAGTTTGTCACAGGCCATGTATTCGGGGCAAGTTGAATTCACTCACTAGCAAAGGGAGAACCAAGCTTGTCGGATATGAAGTAAACCGCCTGTATACTCAGTGGCCTTCATTTCGTGTGACATATGTGGTTATAGCGACCCTTGTTTTAAGCACTTCTTGTCTAGCAGCGGTCGTTTGCTTTTTGAAACACTCAGGATAGCTTTCAGCAAGCTGGACAGGAATAACGCTGAAAAACCAGCAGATGTTAATTGTCGCACTTATCATGCGAAGCTTCATACAGTATGATGAAGGCGTAAATAAATGAGGGTGTTCCTCAAGGCCTTGTAGCACATGTTGCGAGTTTGGAGCAACATGATGTATAGCACTTTTTTGATCGCATGCTATAGGTTTAGCAAGTGTGGCCATGGTTGAAGTGCAGTGCAAGGTCAAGAAAACAGATATCTATGAGCAGCACCCTGGTAAGGAGACTCTGGGAAAACTAGTGGGAAGCCTGTTGAACATCTGGTTGACCCACTTGCTGGCTCCACCAGGCAAAGCATGATAAAGAGAAGGAAGTCATCAACACATCAGAAGGTTTTTACATATTAACACTGTGCTGAGGTCATAACATGCCAACAAGTCTTAGTGCACAGGCTATGCACGACCAACTACATATGCCTTCTGTTCGGACATTGCTCATTGTAACTAACAAGGATGGAGTGGACAAAAAAAGAACAGCAGCTCCATTAATTTAGTTTCACTGGTATCGACAGTGTTTTGTAAGCGTACATTGCCATACTCTCCAATGCCTTCTTGGGTGACATCAGCAAAGACCAGCTTGAGGCAAGGGGTAATAGACGTCTTTACAAGCTAAAAATGCATGAATGCATGGAGATCACATTGTGTCCAAAAAGTAGGCACTTCACAGGGGCACTGGAGAAGGAACAGGTTATTAACAGTGGGCAAAGACAAGCTACTAAACACCCAACACTGTTGCCATGTAACGACCTCTGAAACAATCCCTCTTAAAGAGGAAATCATCTTTGTGTATCCATAAAGAGGGCAGATGGGCAAAGCCCCTTCAGTAATGCTGCCAGCTTCAAAAGCCTATTTTGCACATCCTGAATGCTTCCTTCTTAAGACTTTGCTGGGTGCAAGCATTCTACTGTCCAAAAGCTGTCATTGAGAGCACTGTTGGTTTGGTGGCAATAAAGTTCAGAAGCAATTGCAACAAACCTCCCTTCCTAGTTGGCTTGGATGCTCACGGTGCTTATGAAGCAGCACCATGAGGCAAGCAAGGTGAATGGATGCCTCCAAGCCCTTGTTCGTTTATCACACTGTTCTGTTAGTAACAACCATGAGACTTGAAACCAACAAGCTCAAGCTCAGCACTCGCATGGTTACTGCGGAGGATTCATAAAAAGCACAAAAACAGAAAACTCAAGGGAAAGGATAAAGCACCATTTAACACTTAGTATTGCTACAGCCCACCCCCTTCTTTTATTGTCTGGTCGTGCTACATCTTTTTACTATATATAGGCATGAACTTAGGTGATGTTCCCAATCAGTGTCCAATATTTATATACACTATGTGCTGGTTCAATGATGTTCAAAACACTGCAATGGAAGCTTCAAGTAGAAAAGGTGCCTGGAAGAAAGAAAAAAAGCTGTGCTGCAACCATCTTGGCAACATCTTGTCCCCTTAATAAAAGTTGTGCTTTCATATCAACTTGAGCCCTCCAGTTTAGAGTAAAGTACCAGTGCGCATATGAACAATGAATCAATTCTCAAAGAGCATGTGCAGTCCAGGAGCAAGAATCCGCATTGTGCTCCTGCATTGAAGGTGAATAACACGTACCATAATGGCGAATGTGCTTTAGTAAGCTTCATTGCAATATTAATTTGTAATGTACAAAGAATTGTCAATGAAGCTTACCACGAGCACAGATGCACTTGCAAATTATGTCACAATTGAAAGTAATAAGCACAGTGTAAACCTATGTGCCCTTTCCATTCTTAGTATGCTTTACTGCACGATGCTTATTTACACCCCTGTATTGCGGTGTAGCAAGCTACAAAAGAAACGTTGCATAATTAGGCTTTTTACGATTATCTTTCTCGCAATACACTATTATTTCGCGGTGAAGCCTAAGCAATGTACTGCAGTGAAGCATACTAAAAGTGAAAAGGGGCCACTGTCACTGGACATAAGGTCTCCTCGATTTGGCTGCACCTTTTGCACTAGTTCAGAAAAGTGTCGTGCCAGTGCAGCGCTAGTTCTTGAAGTGTGAGTGTAGCGCGACGCTAGCGCTTTCGGTGCAGCGGTCAAATCGAGGACAAAAGTGCAGAAACGTACAGGCCTTCGTCTGCTGCGACTGGGTGGCTGTGGCTTTTCTTTTGTTGGTGTGTCATTATTCAGAAAGCATGACCAAACGTGGTTTCCACACCTTTCTGAATCATATATGGCACAACGTTTCAAACGACTGACCGATGTGGTTTCGCGCAAACTTAACGTCGAGGTAGCGGTAAGCTCGTGAAAATTAATACAAACGACTGTGACCTGAGGGAAAATCCCGGCCTTCAGTGCACTTAGCAGCAGTTGAACCCGGAAAGCGCCCTTAACAAGATGCTGCGTACACATCCTGAAGAAAACTGGCGTCCGTGCTGCGTTACTAATAGCAGGCGCCGTCGATGCCGTCTACCAACACCCGCATGGCCACGGAGCCGCATGTGTCGTCTGCTATCAAAAGCCTTGCACTACGTGCACGAGAAAAGAACTTGCGGAGAGTCTAGTGCCGAAGTGTACATGAACTCGTGCAGCACGACGTCAAATCGAGTGCCGAAGTGCAGGTGGCGCTAGCTGCACTGGCAAATCGAGTGCTAGAGTGCTGCACCTCCTGAACTAGTGCAGAAAGTGCAGCCAAATCGAGGAGACCTATAATAAGACTTCTTCAATTATACACTTGCGCAGCCGCCGCCTCTCAGGTCACCTAAGTGGACATACTATGCTGGCTGATAGCGGCCCCCTCCCACTTTTAGTATGCTTCACCGCGTAACTAAAATGTACTGCGGCGAAGAAGCCGTACATTTGTATTGAGTGAATAAACAAGTGGTTTTTACAACAGCAAGAAGTAAACGCGCACCATGCATCAGTCTACCACACGGAAGAGCGTCGCAATATACGGTAGCTAATTCACACAGGTCGTGTAGCCCACTTATCAGTTGTAAAGGGTATTATGGGTAATTCAAAATTTCAGACACACATATGTGTTTATGTTTACGTTCGCACTCCTTGCGTAATAAGACTCCCAGAACTTCCACAATAGAAAGTAATTTACAACACACAAACGCAAAGAGCACTATATGTCTCGTTTTCAACTCGGCCGTCATGCAAATGACATATAGCGCGGAAAAACGTGAACATGCTGTGTGTTAGCGTCGTAAACTTCATACTAGGCAAGGAGCTAGCACACCACAATCCCGCGACAGCCGTTAATGAGACCAAGACGGGAGCACATGTCTGTGAACGCGCAAACCCTAAGCCACTCTGCTCCTCCGCCACCCCCGCTGCACGGCTGCATCAATCATTTCAAGCACAGCACACCAAACACACATTCAGCGCTGAACAATGGGCGGTCGACGCAGTTGCATTTACATGACTTGCAGCGAGCAGCACATCCCTCGATGTCCGTTAAGCAAAGTCGGACACGGCGACGCCACATCGCGGTTCGCAGAACTTCGCTGCCGAGGCGCTAGGCCACTTCGATATGGTGGCTAGATAACTTCGATATTTTAATTGTCACCACCGCCGGGTTCTCAAGAAAGCACGGGTCACACAACGCAGATTCTGTAGTGCCAGAGCTCATCGAGGCCAAAGCCGCATTGCCGCACCGCCACTACTCACGGCTTTCCGCCAAGTAACACAGAACCTACAACCAACACACAAGCAAAGCACGCACGATTACATGAGCAATGTTGAACAACGCGCGGTCCAGAGAACGATCACGCCGAGGACGAACACGCCACGGCGTCGCTCGGCGCCAGCATCGCGCCTTCTCAAAAATCCCTAAATGATGCTGTCCCTAGGCACCTAGGATCAGGTCACGTGAGGGATTTTTGTACGACAAATAGACGCACGCGCCAGTCGCGCATACGCGTCTCGCTACGCGTACGCGGGTGATGAAGGGAAGGGCATCCAGCCACACGATACGCGCACACGTGCGCGCTTCGCTGCGCGTAGCACAGGGCTGACAGACCAGCGGCCCAGCGATGGCGGAAACGGTCGTCTTTGGCTTTGAGAAAAGTTTATCTTTAATTTCATTATGGCTAGCCATTTTTATTTAATTTATCAATGTTAGAGCTAGTACATTGTTTGTAAGTTGAGAAATGCACGCTGTTCGTATCTACACATCCTTATGGCAAGAAAAGCTACATTAATTATCAACATCTCGCGCGATAGCGTCTGCTTGCTCACAACTGCAGCTGACATCTGCGCGCGACGTTGCTGCCGAGCTCTTGCTTAGCCGCTTGCTTCGCCGGCATCAGCGTTCTCTCCCCGCAATGTACCACATGAGAAAGAAGCTTTTGCTGCTGCTGCTGTTGCAAAGGCGGCGGGAGCGCAGAAAGCGTCTGCGGCCTCTGCGGCGACGTTGGTGGGTCCGGCCAGACTTTCAACTGCGTAAACAAGAAGGACTTTACGGCTGTGAGTAACTTCTTTCCTTTCGATGATCTACAGCGCTAGAACTAGGAGCCAGTGTTTGGACATGGGGACTTATCTTCGTTAGGACAGCAATTACTTATCAGCGTTTTTAAGTGCGCGCATAAGCGAAAGGCATAAGCATAAGCGAAAGTAGTAATGCGGGGATCGTACTTGCAGCGCGCGAACGCCCAATTCGCAGAACAGCATCGCGTCGTCGGTGCAAGGTTCGTCTAGGTTGGCAGCACCGATCGAAACGATAATGTGACGTACGCGAACAGGGCGAACGACAAGAGCAGGGTGTAGTTCGGAAAGCGCGAAAGCATAGGCGAAGATCGGGCTGATTAGCCGCCGGAAGCATACAGATAGTATTTTGGATACGTGGTGACGACACCTCACGACGTTTCAACCGCCATAAGTCTAACCCGTGTATGCCGTACGACATACGGTCATTAACTGTTCAGCTTCAGAGGGGAAGAAGCGCTTGATTCTACTTAACAGACAATCTGTAATACTAATTTGGAGCTCCCTTCATTATTAACAGTAGACCATACTGTTTACACAGAGCTTGTGTAGCACCCTCTTTTCTTGCACAAAATTTGTAAGGATTAAGTTTTGTAATACATTTTCTGCTGTTCGATATTTTATTTGATATACAGATTATTTTTTCTTCATTTGATTCAATTCTAAACCTACTTTTCGGTATTAGCACGCCCGTACAAAAAGCTAAGGACTGCTAGTTATATTTGTGCCATTAGTATAGCACATAGATTCAAGAACACCTTTTTACACATGTTGGTTGTCTTATATGAATCTTGTGGACGAGATACGATTTCCTATATTTTCTATCTCTCAGAAGTGTGACTGTAGAATATGAAGTGTAATGTAATTAAATTGTGACCTGGGGGGCAGGTTAAAATTCTGCGCGACTAATTTCGGAAGTTTCTTGGCAGTGGCCGCACGATTTTAATATACTGTTGACTGGCTCTCCTGTTTTGCCGAACCACTGTTTGTATTCAAGCACATAAACAAAGTAGGGGGTAAAATTAATGATGGCTAGTGGCTATACGTGTGTGTCAGTGAAAAGTGTACAGCTCCTAATACCTGCGCGTGTATGTGGGCAGGGCATGGTCTTGCTGCCAGGCAATAATGCACCATTTTTTACAGATTCAACGGATACGCCAGGATGACCACGGATTTTTCAGCAAGTTCTTTCGCAAGGCGCCGCAGCTCTTAGACAAGCTATTGAGCTTTTTAGCAGAGGACCTCACACGGCAGCACCACATTCGAGAAACCCCTGGAGCCTGGAGAACGACTTGCTGTAGCATTGAGGTTGGTAAAGGACAGTTGCCTCTAGAGTAATAATGTGCGATTGGAGGAATACAGAACACCGTTTATTTGTCATTTATTGTATCATTTATTTTATTTTATTTACATATTACTGCCCGCCGCCTTTTGGAAGCCAAATCAGGAAGGAGTCACAATACATTGAAGCAAAACAAAAGAAAGAAGGAAACGACTGACAATGAGCGTGCATAAAAAATACTAATACATAATAATAATAATATAATAATAATCACAGAATACAGAATTATACACAACTAACTATTTATTAACTCATAAATAAAAAAATGGGACACGAAATGCTGATACAAAAGGAGAAATAGTAATGATGGTACTGACAATGCGCGTGAAAGGAAATACAAGAAAAAAATGATCGCATGATTACAGAGACTGAAAGTTTCCACTTACTGCATCACCAGTGTAACAGTTACGGCTAACTCTAAAAAAACTGCCATCGACTGGCATCACACAAAAGCTACCTCAGTGCTTTTGACCTTGCGCAACCTGTAAAACATGCACTGAGGTATGCTTGCACATGTAGTATTAAACAAAGGTGGTAGCTAACCTACGCAAATGAATTTTGATCGTATGTCACCCGAAAAGGGCCCCCACAGCCATGTAGATCATTGTCAAGAAAAATCATGTCATCATAATTAGTATTCAAACAATTGAGACATGCGTACAAATTTTTTTTTCAACTTGCATTCCAGCTACTTGGCATCCCGGTAAGACATAACAGACGTTGCCTTGACTTACTGTGTGGGGATTGAGGCGGCTAGACTCTGCAGTGGTGTGTAAGTCATATAGTGGCGATCGTGCCTGCAAAGTATTAAACAACTGCAGAACAGCACGACAGCCGCAGAAATGTCTTACATTTTTTTCAGCTTAAGAAATTTTTTAAAGCTCACATGCTGTTCACGGCTCCCGTCAGGTAGCCCTGCTTCCTGCCAGAGAAGCAGGGTCATACGTATAAATGTCTCATTTACACACTGCCTTCAATGTCACTGATTACGTACAAAGAATTTGGCCAAACATTCAATGCAGAACATGCAAAACCAACTCTGGAACTGAGCCACGGAACACAAAGGAAAAAAAATGCAAGGAATGTGGCTCGTGGATGGTAGTTGTGGGAGAGGTAGAGTTTGTCTAGGTTGGCAGTGAACCTTGCCTCCTGGCTATATGGTGGCAAGACTTTTCCCTTTCTGCTACCTCTTTTAATAATAATAAAACAATTTGAAAAATGCTTGCGCTGCTAGAACGCCCCGACACGCTTTACAACTTGCAGCATATAACAGAAATTTTCAATGGGGTCTGGTTGAAGGTTCATTACATTTCTTTTTATTTACAGGCGTGTACAGGCATCTCTAGATGCATGCAGAAACTCTACATGCACAGGTAGTGAACTCAAAAAGGTTCATTGCTGCAAGACAGGCTGAATGAGTAAACACAGATGAAAGCGATAAACATCTGTCTTGCAACAACAAACCTTTAGTTGCAAGTCAGTGCTTCTTTATCGTAGGTGTGTTGCTAAAACATGTTCACACATCTCTACAGCAGCAATGGCCAGCCAACCAGGCCCACAGATATCAACTTTATGAAATTCTTGAATACCGCACGAAAATATGGATACAACACAATGTAAAATGAACAAAAAAGAAGAGCTGAGGGGCTTTTACATGACAACAGACAAGGAAACGTATATAAAGCATAAAAGAAAATAACTCGCATTTTATTTGTAATGTCAACATCAGAAGGAGAAGGGAAATGAAAGTGGACAAAATATAACTTGCCACTGGTGGAAGCTAAAACCAAAACCAATTGAGCTGGAAGCTATTCCACTATCCATTTCATAGAGGCCCAAGAAAGTTTGCAGAGGGATAGCCATTGCTGCAGCTCTACTGGTAAAGCAATGCAAGCATAATTCAAAGGTTGTGGATTCGTCTCCCATTAGTGGGAAGCTACCTTTTCATATACTTTCATTCGCCTCCTTATTTTTCCATTTCGATATAAAGTAATTAAATTCATCAATGATTTCCTTTTGTTTCATTGTCTCTTGGCTGTATTATACAAAAAGTATACATTAAAAAACATTAATCTTTGAATTACTCTCCTACTTGCATCAATTTAAATTTCAAGTCGTGATGCGTATCCTCACTGACCTCTCTAATGTGTTTGAGCAGGGAGACGGCAAAAGTTCGAGGTCGTCCTGTGGTTTGCATCTTTTGATTGCACTTGAAACATTGCCTAATTCCTCCAATATTAACTGACTCTAATCTTTTTTTCCTTTTCCTCCCCCTTGACTTTGCTTCAGAAGCAATGCTTCCTAACGTATCCAGCCTACGACTGCCTGCTGAAGCCAGCGATGCTTCTGACTGCGGACTGCTGTGGTGTGCCTCAGAATCCTCAGGAACCAGAACTTCTTGAAACATCGGTGATTCAAGAGATTCCAAAATGTCCTGAGACTCCACAGACTCATGCGACGCCGAAGACAGAGTCGATGCTGGCGCTTGTGACTCTTCACTTGACGGTGATGGCACTTCAAGTGTCGCCAGATCGGAAAACTGGCACATTTTTGTTAAGATGTCTGCAGCACTTCCCTCCTCACTCGATGGGGGCACTGGTGGAAGGTTGGCGGACATCCTGCATGTGAGCGTAATAAGGTTTGCACATACTGTCAATGTGTAAATAATGTGCCAGTCTGGATGCAAAAATATATGAAGGCTCAAATCCGTCCACATTTGTTTTAGTGTGTGATTTTATTAGAGTACACTGAAGCTCTGAATCAGTTTTGTAGGGACAAAAGTGGCTTGCCTACACAACCAGAATGAACAGTTTCTGCATGCGCGTAAGTGTAGGTTTTGTATCTTTTTCTGTTTTTGCTTGTGATGCATTTAAGCAGTTCTTACGAGATCTGCATGCCTAAAGCCTAGTGATTACTTCTACTCAAAACAGTTTATGATATTTGGAATGTTTCAGTTTTGAAATAACTAGCAGGAAGCATTCCACTACATTTACTCAGTAAAACCACTTAATAAATTTCATGTTGAAAGACCTATGCTTGCACTTTCTAAACATAGAGTAGTACTACTGTTAGGTCTTGCTTTAGCATAAGGCTCTCTCCTGTTCTAGTTTTTCTACTTGAAACGTTCTTGGCTTGTAACTTTGTTTTCCTTTCACTTGTTTGTAAACTTCATCTCATTCTAAACTGTTTTCTTAACTGAATGTATGTCTAAACACAGTGTGAAGCTGTGTACGTAGTAGTCAGTGCATTTGTTGTTTGTATTTAGGAAGTTACGTCTAATAATGTTTGTCTTCTTGCCATCTGCCTTGTAAAGGGTGTTTTGGCCCAGCAAAGCTGACCTTAGCGAGCAAACCCTTCCAGATGGTTTCTTACAGCCAAGCTTTTTTTGCCTCTTCTCTGGACTTTCCTACCGCTGCTCCTACTGTCTTGCCAAATAGCTCGCCTCATACTGATATTAATGTAGTCGTTGAACCATTCTCATCCCAGCTGACTACTGGCTACTGTGTTGCATGAGTGACCAGTACTCGACGTAATGCAAATACCAATTAAAACAATGTAACTAGATCGTGGTTCTGGCATGTAAAATTTCAATAATCATTTTTTGCACAGTGCGAATGTTTTAAACTGGGTCATCTAGTCCTTCCTTAAAAATTTTGCTAAGCAGGAACAGCGTTCTCCACAAACATCGTGAAAGCTTCGCTTAAACCAGTAACCACAGCACCTGGGATCTGCAGAATAACCGCAGGCTCATAATTAGGTAAGGACACTGCTGAGGAGACACAAAAACAATTATCAGTTACACAGCTGACAATGTCAGTACTATGGCGCATTTATTCCTACAGCATGATGACACTGAATGAATGCCTAAGCAAGCTAGGTAATATTTGAGGGTCTGTGATGAAGCACCGATTTGAACACTGCTGGCAAGCAACAAAATGCAAAATTAAAACTGCATTGAAGTGCCCAAGGTACACGTGTATATAGCAACATTCAATACTCAGTTAAATACTGGCCATTGACTTGCACGCTGCCTTCTAGGATCAGTGCACAGAATAAAAAAAAACTACTTGCATGTTTTGCGTTTTGTTTTTGTGTGTGCATCATGCAAGCCCTTTTCTTTTTATTCATCCTGCTAATTTGTATGTGATATTCTCTGTACTTCTGTCTTATGCTTTATTGTTAGGTTTTTAAGTGCTATTTTACTTGTTATTTTGTACCTGTATTTCTGCTTTCTCTGCTCCCCACTGCAAAGCCAAACTGGCTTTGTGGGTACCTAAATAAATAAATATACAAAGCTATTCTTGTACTGCTTGTATGTCCCCTTACGGATCACATTTAACGAAATATGCGATAATCGGAGCGGCAATGCAGCGCAAATTTTTATCGCCAATTAGACAAAGCTGAATATAATGCATACTGTGCGTCGACTTGCTTGTGTAAGCACAATTTTGAGTCGATTCCCTTAAGTGCGGTGCATTGCCAGCTACAATACAAACATACGGCATCGCCTGTCAACGTGGTAAAGGGAAAGCACTAAAATCCCGTGTTTCATTTTTAACACGCCGGCTAAGATGGAAACTTCAAGATAACTTACGGTCTACACTCCATTGTGTAGCGCAGAAACATCATCTGGTCGAAAAACAGCCAGATGACGTCGTCGTGAACGTCGACTGGCACGGCGCGGCTCTTTTCTTTCTGAAACGTCTTCCCAGGTGCCGAAATTTATTCTCCAGGGACTTCCATCACTTCCGCAGCGCTGTGATAACGTCATCTGCACAGATGAAACGCGTTTTCGACATCTGCGAGTCGGCTGATGAGAGAGGCAGCTTATACCAGTGCCACACAGCTAGGCTTTCGATGGCGATCGAGCGCGATCAAATTTCTCGATCACGATCGGTTCTACGCAGATTGCGCGGTACAGGCAATCCTGATCACAAAATCCGACCCCGATCGGGCTCGATCGCGATTGAAACTGCTCCGCTATGACGCCCGTATAAAATTCCGAGCACTCACCTGTTCGGCAGCGTTGGGCATGACGATCCACGACCACCTCGTCAAGTGCTTGTTCTAGTGGCGCTTGTGTTTCGCCTGCTACCAAAGCGCAGGTCGAGCCTCAACGCAGGCGATCAGCGCTTCGTTGTTGATCGCCTCCATAACCTCTGTGCTCCATCGACACGAAAGCAGCAGCGACTCCCGGCGTCTCCGCACGATTCTGAAACTTCAACAACCTTTCCGAACCGCTGGAAGTGTACATGCGGCCCACGTGATGTCGGTGCACAAGCTGCCACTTCCGTCGCGTACGCTCAAAATGACGCCCAAGATCAAGACCTCCTTGACGCGCGCGTTTCCTGCGCGTCTGCCCTCTCTAGACGCGTAGGACAGGCGCGTACGGCCTCGCAGACGCGTGACGCGCAGCCAGGCGCGCACGATTCACCGCGTGTGGTTGGGCCTGAAGGCTCAACCAGACGTACGCGTTCCAATGCGCCCGCACGCGCCGCACCACGCCTGGGCGCGTACGGCGTCAGGCGCGGAGGCTGTTTCGCGTGTCGGCGCGCGGCGGCGTGGAGACCTACAACCGCTAGGATTTCTGCGCCCGCGCCGGAAGCTGCCGCTCACGTCAGTAGCATGACGCACCTCACATGACCACGGCGAGCCAACGTCACTTCCGGAACGACTCTTCGCGCGACGTTCAGGCAAGCCCGGGAAAGCTGCTTCAGCACCTTGTTGGCTGTGCGCGTTGAGATCGACGTTCTTCATGGCAGATGCGGAAATCTTCAGCCGTGACGGCTGCATTAACAATGAAACTTTGATCGCCGAAGTGCAACGTCGCCAACCGTTGGTACTGCTGGTACCGACGTCGCCTTCTCTTCAGCATTAGCAGCAACGTCATCATTTTTCATGACGAGCAACACTTTCTTTTTTTCTGGACAACGGTCTCATGATTCAACAGTTAGCACAAAGGTCGAAAGCTTGCAGCGCAGTTCGAGGTCTGACACACCGTACAACACGCGATGCGCGTAGCACACGAGTGATGCTATGCCGATGCTGCTGCAGGTTTTGCCGGGCTCACAATACTCATATTAGGTCGCAGTTGAGCTGAATGACCCACAAGGAGTCGTAAAATATGTTTCTGAAATATAAAAAAACAAGTTTTAAGCTAAAATTATTGTGTTTTCTTGCAATATGTAACACATTGCTTAACGTGGCCGTTAAGCGAAGGCTAGACTGCCTTGAACATGGCAAGCTAGCAACACTGCGCCGCCGCGACCAGACGCGCGGCTACGCGCGGCAACTCGTGCATCGTTTGGGTGCGCGCCCTCTTCCTCCGTCGGGCGCGGCGCGACGTCGAGTCAGCGCGGCGTGTGCGGACGCATTGGAACGCGTACGTCTGGTTGAGCCTTTAAGTTAGCGCGCTCCGAACTCCGAAGGAGCACGCTCGAGTGCGACGCCTTCGGACCTTAACTTAACGGCCATTTTCGCCGACTGTTTTCGGGTGCACGAACGTGCCGTCTGGCGAATGTTATGTTGTTTCCGCATCCGCTATTGCACTTCGCGCGCTTTTCGAAAATGGCCCCGCCGACCGTACTCCTGCAGTCCTTGTTAGACGATGAAGAGGTCGAAGTACTTGACGCGCGGCGACGGAGGCAGCAGCAGCGGCTTACGATGCGATGCAAGCTCAAAGCGCGCCAACACGTTGCCGATCTCGCCCGACAGCAGCTTCAGACGCCCCGCCCGGCAGCGCGGCGGCGAGAGGAACGAGTGGGCAAGGAGAACGGACTTGCATTGGTGGAAAGAGTAGGAAACACGTCATTTTCCCGGAAGCCGTAGCAGGCGTGCGCTCTCGCGCACCGTTTCGAGGATGGTGCACGTACAGCGCGCTCCGCAATCACGCACCGGAAGTCGCTTTTTAGCCGTTAAGCTTAAAAGAGCGCGCTCTGCTGGCCATAGAGTTAGTAGAACAGCTCTAGAGGAAAAGCTGGGCCGGAAAAGTGGGAACCTCTAGGGCGCCGCCCTGTTGCTACTGGTCAATGTGGCCAGCGCGATTACTATTGAAAGAGCTGAAAACAAGTACAGGTCACCGTATGCTTTGCCATCTAAAAACGCATACGTGAGGTTTTATGAAGGTGGTGGGTTAATATTGAGTTTACAGAAAGCGATCACTAAGTCCGTGACTTATGTAAACCACGAACTACGCATTCATTTAATAAAGGATGACGCGAATTTCGGTTTCGAATCTGTTTTTTGGATGCGTAGTAGTTTCGTACAAATTAGGTTTGACATGCGATCGCGCGTCGACATCGGACGCTATGGCACACTCGTGCCTTCTGTGCCACCGAAGCCCCAAAGTGCCCAGGCATATACCTTCACATGTAAGTAAACGAATGTGTCTCCTTGTTGAGAATATCACGCGAGTAGGCAGCTCTTGTGGGGCATCACAATCGTTTGAGAAGCGTCACAGTAGAGCATTTTTCTACATGCGGAGCGGCGTTTTTATTTGCAGGTTTCCCTTCAGTAGGAAATTGCTGGACAGGCGGACCAGCGCACCGGAATTGTACTGGCGAAGCCACAAGTAACTCAAAGAATCTGTTTAATTGTTGCACTTTGAACAATCATGCTTCTACAAAGGCCACAGCAGAAAAACAGCCTGATGCCGAGTATTTCTGTGCCACGAAGTAATCAAGAGGCGAGTGCCTAATGCGGACGAAATCGAGTGCATCGAGACTTAAAACGACAGAAAGCTGAGCTAGTTGGTAAGGATTCATTAGGCAAAACAGAGGTGAGGCGTGCAGACAGGACACAAGAGTAGAGAAGTGGGCGGCGCTCGTGTTGCATGTTTGCTTGTAAATACTCTATTCTTGTGTCCTGTCTGCACGCCTCACCTCCGTTTTGCATAACGAGTGTATCAACCCACATATTAATAGCGTAGGCGTTTTATTAACTGTGCAATATTTTCAACACTTCCTTGCATGCCATTTCATGTGTAATATCTTTTTTGGTCACAAATTTGTGCAGCGAATCTATTTGCATGATCGACTTCGGGCCTGTAGGTCCGTTCACTTGCACTTGATGCTGAGGCTTTTACATGTATCCATAAACTGCAGATATGCACATCAGATCCCTGCGAGCATTTTCAAAATTCAGTTATTTTAGACAACAGGCACATATGCAATACTGACATAATCTCAAATACCACTAAGCAGCTGGGACACATTTTTGTTGACCATACTCGCAGGTAAAATAAGTAGATTATGTGGACAGCTCCAGCTCATTTTCCTTAAATCAGTGTGTACAAGGGGTATGCAAAAATAATTTTTTTCTCGCGCACCGATTCTTTTGCTGTATAAGCAAGAGAACCCACCACGTTAGTGTTACGTATCTTGTACATCACACTAATAAGTGCTTTAATTTACCAAGTGAGATGAGTTAATTTTATGGATCATTCAGTCATATCACACTGCAAGCTGCATTCATCAATCTTCAATTGGATTTCGCATGAAACATGTTTCCCTTTTATGCAGATACGCAATGGCAAGGCCTTCTGTGTGTTCCAAAGGTAAAATTTAAGCTCGAAATTAAAGAAGGCATTTCTAGTCGGAAACAAGCAAAAATGGTGAATACAGAGTATCGAAGCCCAAGGTACAGAAATTATGAGAAGTGTCGAATGCTTTTAAGGAAAGAATGGTATTTGAAGATGCAAGATTCTTTAGTGGAAATCAAGCAAATCAGTATAGGTAGAATACTCGGAGAAAAAATTATGCGAGTAATGGGATAGCACACAATGGGTCAGGAAATGCGTTGTTTTTCTGAAAAACTAAAGCTGATGACTGTCATATCATGAGTCACTTTAGCATCATGAGACTGCTGTTTGATAAATTCAGAAACAAACCAAAAAGCAAGCCATGCAAAAATAAAAAAAAAAAACTATTTAATGATGCTCTCTCCACACTGGGATAGATAACAAGAAACGGATCACGTCTAATGTGGACATATCAGACACTTTGTGAAACACTTAAGGAAAAATTCAGTTTCGAGCTATGGCACTTGCCGCATAGATGTGGGGGGCCTTGCACCAATAGTAATAGTTACCACTGCATCTAGAAATTTAAAGCATTCATGCAGACAAGGATGATTCTTTATATTTTTGGCAACCACTTCAAATGCCTCCACTAAGTGTTACAATGCTGCACGCAGCCATACTAAGGATCTCACAGCAACACTTGCAGGTAAACAGCAAAAGCAGTCAAAGTGCTGGTGTATTCTGGACACTGTCTTTGAAAACTTTTAGGCAAGAACAGTGCAAGAAACAGACATAAGAACTGCATTTATTTCTATAATTCCCCATTTGAATGGCCTTTTCTTTTTCCTTTGACAATGCCTTCGCCTAGCCACAGCAGCTCCCTCATACAGACTCCGCAAGCCAAGAGGCCGTGGAGGCAAATGCAGGTAAGAGGCAAGAAGCAATAGCACTGGTATCGACATTCATCTATTTCTTTCCTTTTCTTTCGTTTAGGCAGCCAGCACACCTCGAACAGCCACCTTGACTGCGGGTGTCACCCTAGTCGCCAAGGAAACATTTGAGGGAAAGCGACAGGCAATGTGAACAGCCACTTCTCCATGTAAACGATACTCTTTCTCTCGGATGACTCCTACGCCTCGCCACGCCAGCACTCTTGTGCACAAAGATGCCGCGGAGGCACGTGCAGGTCAGAGGCAAGAAGCAGTGGCACTGGTGTCGACATTCACCCAATTTCTTTTTCTTACACTGAGGCAGCCAGCTCATCTCGAACAGCCACCTTGACTGTGGGTGTATCAGTAGATTCCTGTTGTACATATGCTCATAATAAACTTCAGTAAACTTGAACTTGATAATAAACTTGAAGGCAAATAGGACATTGATGCATTGTGTTTTTGAACATTTATTGTACACATACAATATATGTTATACTTTGCAGTGCTACAGAGCGTATTTTGAAGCTTCCCCTTATATTTTGCACCTTTAAATACGTATGTGTTGTGTGGCCCTCAATTCAGTTCATGTTGTAGCAGATGTTTTGTCTGTGTATCGCACATTGGCTTAAGCTCGTGATATCCACATACTTCTCTCACATATACAAAATAAAGTTCTATGTAGTCCTCAGTGTTAAAACAAAAAATGAAAGTAAACAATCCGATCGTGGAATTGTTTATTACAGTCATTCCTATGACAGCTAGTGACAAGTTGACAACTTGAACTGGTCAATCTGTCCATAGCCTCCTCTATTTTTCAAAAATAAAGGAGGCTATGATCCATCATGGCAAGGAATTGTATGTATACATAAAAAGGGGGGGGGGGGGTATGTGAGTGTTTGTAGTGGGGGGTATAACAGGATTAGGGCGGTACGAAAAAAATGTACCAACACCGTCCTCTAGACCCATTCCGTTAAGGTACCGTAACAAAGCGCATTAATATGATGAAGTTCATACAACCAACTCTGATATTACTACACACGCCAGGCGACGCGAGCTACATTTGCCATGACGCATTCGCGACTGCACCGGATGCCCTCCATATTATTCTCATTAATCGTGCTAACTGCACCGAGGCAAAAGAAAGATCATGGGCGCAGGTGCCTTTAAAGTATCTCGACCTTGCGAGGCACTGCTGCGCGTGCCAGGGGAGCTGTCCGTGCGAACACTCCCTGGCACACACCTGCCTCGGCGGCCCCAAACTGCTTCGAGCTTTGATCCCCCCACTGTCCCTTGGGTGCCCTAGAGTTCCTGTGCCGCCTGCTTTATTATAATCTCAGGTGCTCTCCTGAGACTTCCGTTTGTCGGCTACATGTGCCCTACAGCTGGATCAGTACTTATAATAATAAAGAAACTCGATCTATCGTCGCTACGATAGATCGCGAAAGCGGCTTTTGCAACATACCGCGCCCGTGCGAAGAGAATTACGGAACACCAACGAAGAATCTGACCACAGCTACGAGCTCGTAACCTCGTCGAGTACGTGACACTCCTGCAACAGGCATGACCGCTGAAAACCGCATACCGCCGGAAACTTCAACAGGATCATCCCTCGGTTGCATAACTGCCACCTGTACGGCCAACATGGACCACACCCACACCGTCCCGCAACATAGAATAAAGAACCAACTTATAAAGCCCAAACACACGGCTGCACGCACATATCACAACACCACTAGCGAGGCGCCATGCTGCTACGCTGCTACGGTTGCCGGATTAAAACTGACTACTGTCACCAAGTCTAGCAAGCGTCTCAGGAGCTGGCAACCTCGGCGCGTAGCAACATGGCGGCGCTCTTGCGGTTCCCGATTTTAATGCATGGGCCCTATGGGTAGCTTGTCCTCTAGAGTCAGTATAGTAACTCTATGCTGCTGGCTAGAGCGCGCTCGAGCGCCTTAACTTAACGCGCCCATTCGCTCGCCTGTGCAGCCGGTCGACTGCAGCGTCGCCCCCGCGGCACCAACGGGAACTATATATCTAGGTAACTTTTTGCCCTAGGGGAGCGTAGGTCCCTAGGTGTCGTGTAAATAACGCACCTAGCTCCTGAAACGCCCTAGTCCCCATGCGCGCGCGCGCGGGCCCCATAGAAATATACCATAGCGCAGATCGTGCGCGGTAGTATTGGTTGTGCCAACTCACCGGAGTAGAAGGGTAGGCGGTTCATTGTGCGTGCACGCAAGCAGCACGACCACGAACGAAGCGATACAAGGTGGAACAGCGCGTTTTACGGCAACTGAAGTTGTGTGTGTGTGGCGCGCTTGGTGTGTGCAAAGAGCAATTTAGTTACGCCTGTGACGAATGTGTATGCGCAAATAGCACGACCACGAACGAAGGTGGAACAACGCGTTTTGGCGTGCGCAAACAGCAATCGAGTTGCGTGTGTGATGCGTTCGTTCGCGCAAACAGCACGACCACGAACAAAGCGATGCAAGGTGGAACTGCGCGTTTTGCGCAATCTAGTTGTGTGTGTGTGGCGCGTTTGTGGTGTGCAAAGAGCACGACGACGATCGTCTTCTAACTGCGCCAGAGCAAACCGATTGTTGGATTCTACATAGGTATTGAACGGGCGTTAACCTAGAGAAACACGGGATTGCGACGCGACTAGCCGCGATGTATAGCACTGTACGTACGTAAGTTTACAGCAACGACTTTTAATTCGGAGTGAATAAGGGACACGCCACGAGTGATTTGTATGTGGAGGTTAACTCATACGTGCATTAATTAGCGGCGGTATAGAAAAAAAAGGGGGGGGGGGCGCGGAGGGCGGCGGGGATTGCTGAGACAAGTGCTCGAAAGCGTTTTCACGCATGTTTTAACGCGACAGCGTAAGGAGCTCGTGTCGCAGAAAAGCCGGCGTCGTCGGCGTTGGCCGTGAGGGATAAATCCCAGCAGGCACTTCATGAATAAAAAACTACTTGCAACATGGGCTGGGGGTGGAATCGAACAAGGGTCTCCGGAGTGTGAGACGGAGACTCTACCACTAATTCAGCCACGAGTTCGATGCCTCAAAGCGGTACAAAAGCGTCTCTAGTGAATGCGGTGTTGCCTTAGAAACGAGCTGTTTCTAAGGCTCAGGCGTGCATCGCTTGCTCAGGCGCACATTTCGTTGCCGCGCCGAACGCGGCGCTGCTCGACGCTCACCGCGTCCGATGCGGGGCGCGTAGTCGCTGCGCCGTAGCCCACTGTCTTACACCCCTTGGCGGGTCGACGGGAACGCTGTCGCGTTCCACTCTTGAAGGCGAAGCTTAAGCGTCCTCCAATTTTTTTGTCGGTGTACTCCATGAACTAAATGCCGCTTTGAAGAACTTGTGACGAAATGTTGGCATGTGCGTAGTGGCACAGATTGAAATGTGTCGCAGAGTAAATCCGAAACGAACCGAAGCGTACCATGTGTAAGAAATGTGTGAAAACTACAGCTGCAAGCTTATGTTATGCAGCATTGACCGATGTCGAGATATTGTTCTCATGAAAGTAGCATCCATCGCCTTTGTACGCATGTGCTGGCTTCGGCGCACTATCATCGAGGCATTGATCAAGGTTAATAAAACTGTACCCGCAACGAGCGCGTCGCCCTGGTTTCGGTTCTCGCTGCTATTCGTGATAATAAACAGTTTGTAAATTGTGCTTTTTGTTGGCGATTCTCTGGACAAGGGACGAAAACGAAAACTGGCAATTAAAATAAACAACACGTGGAATATTTTAAACGAAAAACTCTTTCAACATTCTTTAATGCAACTCTAATTCTAAGGCTCTAAGCGCCACCTATTTCCGGTAGTCAAAATGTGCGCTGGCGGCTTCCTGTCAATTGGATGTGTGTGTAGCATGGGAGCTTCAATGGTACATCTCAGCTTTTTTGGTTATCCCCAGCTGTTCTTTATATTTCCGCGTAATAACTCTTTCTTGTACCCAATACAATACCGAATAGGGATCGTATAGAAGCTCAGAGGCTGCACCTGTCATTCAACTTTCAACTCATCTGGGACGTACATAATTTTTTTGTGTTATTTATGCATGCTTAGCCACCATTTTTCACGCCGCCTGAAGTTCTCGCTGAAAGTACGCTTTAAATGCACTGGACGCCTTAAATTGACACCCAGTAACGTGTTTGAGCAGTTATTTATAGCCCATATCTTGCGGACTACGATTTTAACCTCATGCGCACTACCGCCCGTTTGTTCTGTTGCGCTCGCGATATCAATGTTTTTAGATCCAGAAGGCTGCTTCCGCATGAAAAAAGAGACTCGCCATGTTAGATTGTACACATGGAAAGCGAACGCTGTGACACTTTCTTTAAATTGGCCGACTGTTGCAAGCGGTAGTATCATTGCCGTCGTCGAAGTGTATATACAGGCACACTATAATAGAGACATACGTATTTACAGTGTCAAATGAACAATTTGGTGTTTCGTCCCTTGGCGCTCTCCTGCTCGGCCTGACAGGCAGGTGTCACGCAGTGCGTTGCACTGAAAGCGCATGAGCATACAGCGAAATCTACGCGAGCGTTTTTATAGACAACTGCTCGAAGATTTCTATCACCAGCTGCCACTTGAAAGTGCGTTTAGCTAGCAAGCCAGCAGTAGTGTCTGCGCTTTCAAGCATACACTTGATGATACGAAGATAATGAGACAAAGTGTAAACACATGAATGACAGATTCAATATTTCTTCACACTCGTTAATCTTCAAACCTGCCAGTTCGTTAGTGCGTGAAAAAGTGAAATTTTGTGATGTTGAAAAGCAGACATTGGTTTATCCAAACGTGGCTTTGCCTAGGCCGTCGCATTGTATGAATGAATTATCAAATGCATGGGCAGTGGAGCAATGAGGTGATGTAGCTGAAAAATGCACCTTTGTTCTCTTTTCACTTTGCCTCATGGTATTCCGTTTCAAGTTTAGCCATTGTCAAAGCAGCAATTTCGACTGGCACAGCAACGCTCATCTGAATGGCATCTGTCAATGTTGTAAGTTGCCATTGCTCCTTTCAGCACATATGTTACATGGTACTTGACATCTTCAGTACGACCTAAACGTGTTTCACAGCTGTGATTGCCTCAGTGGATATAGAAGCAATGAAGTGATCCCAAATACTTTTGCAGAATAACTGAAATGTGGGCAAGTTCATTCGGAATCATGATTATGGCAGATCTGAACCCAACACTGTGTAACACTACTACACAGACTGGCGTTTCGGGTAGTCGAGACAAAATTCTTGTTAAAACCTCGTTGAGATTTGACAAACTGTTAGCTAGGTGGGATAAAGTAACTGTGATTCAGAATGGTAGCCTCAACATTGAGCACAAGGCAAGAGGTGAGTTTTTTATTGTGATCATTTTCTACAAGCATGCACATTAGCGTTACAGTAGTACGAGCATCTTTGTAGCACATCCTTGCCTGTATGAAAAGGGTCATGTTGCTTACTGCTTAGCTGGGGTTATGCATTGTCCACTTCTATGGTGTTGATGCCCAGGATCTCTACAAAACGGAACCTCTTTGGTACAGTCGTGTGGCTGCTTGTGTTCTTCTCCCCTAGCCAGAGGCATGAAGGGGGGTTCACGGTCACTGACCAAGTCTGATGCATAACCCGACGTTTCGGAACTACACACGGGTTCCTCGTTCACTGAGTTGGACAGGAAATCGTCGTCACTTATGCAGCCAGCATGTGACGTAATGAACATGCGTAAATGGCGGGCATAGTCCCTGGTGTCCGGTCCATCGTAGCTGGCGTCAATTGAACGATTAGCGATTCTAGCAGCCGCCGGGATGACATGTTCTTTTCTTTGGCAACAACAGTGGCATTGTCCCAGTCAATCTTGTGACTATGTTCCTGCGCATGCTCGGCAAATAATAGTCGTGTGACTATTATTTCTTAGATCACGTTTGTTTTTTCGTTTCCATGCCTGACCAGCCGAATTTTCATCGAATCCTTAATTATGCAGCCAGAGGCAGTGGCACTCGTTGTGTCCTGTTTGAGATGAATGGTCTTTTTGTCCGTGTCTATCCACTATCACCTGGGCTTATCTCCTGGCTGCTGAAGTGTGCCTGCATTTTGCAGGTCAACTACTCGGATATTAATGTCTGGATACAAATTGGGTAGATCTTGTATGCCATGCCCAACATCAGAGTAAGTTTTCTGTTTCTGCCAGCACTTTTGCTCATGCACTTTCATTTTCCTCCGGTCCGGGAGTTGTGGAAAGAAGCTGTCTGCAGTAGCTGGAAGTGTAGTCCTAAGCCTTTGACTCGTAAGCATTTGCACTAGCGAGGAGCTATTTTTCAGAAGGCTCAGTGAATAATCGTGCGTCTTGTAGGCATTACCTGAGGTCTCAAGGGAGTTCTTGGATAATTTTAGGGTGGCTTCTGTGAAGTCATTGCGCTGCTGGTAGTGTGGACTGCACGCCATTTGTTGGAATTCTTATGAATTGTGCAAGCAGCCTTTTGCAAGCTACAGTTTGTTGTGGTTCACGACCACTACACTATTGCACGCCTTGTGAAAACAAAGAGGCATTGAGCCACAACCACAGGTCCTGTCAAACTAGCCAGTACTAGCTCAGGATACCCTTACTAGTATTTTGTGACGATGAGCCACCACACCCCTCCAATAGAAAATATGTCCATAGTGAACTTCTGTACCAGCTTTTCTCAGAATCCCAATTGCAGGAGCGTCACCCTTCTCTTAGCCCTGTGGTGCTAGCATGTACGACATGACTTGAAGACATTTGCTGTTTGTATGTATTTATGATGCAGTACTTTGTCGTCTTGCTAGGCATTTATTGATTCCAAAGTGGCCTTCAAGTGAGAAGTGCTGGGTGGGTAAGCTCCTGTAGCTTCTTGGGCGCGATGGTTTTATTGCCAAAATATCAACATGTCTTGACTACATTGTCCTTGTAAAGCCAGAATTCTTTCAGAGTTTGCAACACCTTGTCCAACTCTTTCGAGTGAAAATGCAAAGTTGGCAGCAGCATTAATCTAGCACTTGTTTTTTCTTCAGTTCTTGTAAAGAAGGTGGGAAGAGGCAGCATGCGTAGCCTTCAATCGTGGTAGGCCCTTGTGGTGCCTGTTATTCTCCTTCACATGAGAACTTCACAGTGTATCAGCTGCGGGAAAGTCTGCCTAAGATGTACATTATGCCTCATAATGCATCAATCGTGTGCACACTTTATAAATTGGGAAACAGATTATTGCCCCATTTAAGAATTTATCTCGAGCTTGCAAGAAAGAAAGCACTTCTTTCTATATCTGGGCATAGCCAGGCATTCTGTCTGCGAAATATCCTGAGGCGTATCAAGTAACATGTTGCCCATCGTCCTGCTTTTGGCTGAGCACTGCAACTAGACCACAGCACAAAGCATCAGCTGTGATTAGCAGCTGGTCTCTCATTTTGAGGAGCATCAGCCAAGCACTGGATCTGAAGAAAGTATGTCTTTCCATTTTGAGCATTCTGGAACCTGTGTGGGTTCCAGACAAACCATGCTTTGAAAACAGCATGCTGGACAATGGGTGTAGTGTTTGTCATGTTAGGAGCGAATAAACCTAGATAGGTGGTCATGCCCATTAGCAGCAGTAGTTCTGGAGGATGGTCTTGGCATGTCTGTGACAGCTTTGAGCTTGTTTTCGTTCATGTGCCCCAAGTAGGATATTATTGTGATGCCAAACTTACATTTCTCTTTGTGGATGGCAGCTCTTGCACAGTGGGTGCCCTGAAATGTACTGCAGAGTTCGTTGTGTTGCTGTTTAGTTGAGCACCAACTGATAACCTCGACCATATGACAAGCAACACATATAAGTTCTGGGTGAATATCATTCATATACCATTGTGCTTGATCTAGGGCACACCAGATACCAAATCGCATGAGCAGTTAAAGCGAAACCAACGGAACGGTGCTGTAAAGGTGGTCGAGAACTTTCTGTAATTTCTCTGGGATTTGCGAAAACCCTGAATTTGGGCATCAATTTTTCATACACCAAGCTGTGGCTCGTAGTATCTGAAGGGCATGCTCTACTGCAGGTATTGGATATGATGCGCATAGGGCTTGCTTGTTCAGTTTTTGTGTAATCCATAAAAGTGTGGAGTGCTCCTGATGGCTTTGTCATCACTACCATAAGCGTGCACCAAGGAGTTGGCTCTGTCATAGCTGTCGTAAAACCAGTCTTAAACCTGGAGAAGTTTGGCTTTCGCCTTCTATAAAGGTAGCCATACAAAACAGTGAAATATTAGTGCACAAGACACAGGCTCCAGTTTCAACATTGCCATGCAAGCTGCGCAAAGTATTTGAGGATGCGGCTTTGAATCTCCACAACCATTAACATTCTCAAGCTGTCTAAGCACTCGACTTCAGCTTCACAATCACCTCTGTGACCTATTTAGCAAACTTATTTGGAAATAGCAGCATTCTGCCTGATGCACGAGATGGAACTTCATGTTGTGCTAGTCGCCTTACACACTGACCACAGTAACTTGGAGGTCACCACCTTCTCGAAATGTCATGAACCACATTGTTTTCAGGGTGAGACAAGAAATCGTGTCTAATTATCATCTGTGACAAAAAGAAATAACTGATGCCTGTGGCAAGGTGCCATTCAAGTGGTTGAGTTCCTCCAGGAGGTAGGGGGTGATACGAGTGAGAGCCCTCAAAAGCCAATTATGGCCTTAGCCAAGCAGCCCCAGGTGACATAGTAAAGCTTTTTGGGCACAATGTCATTAGGAACCACCCTATATAATTTATTTGCTTCCACAACATCTGCATGGCTCACGAGTGTTCTGTGGTAAATTTCTGAAGCCACATCAACCTCAATGTAGCATCCCTAATTCCAAATACTTCAATCTGCATGCCACTATGTATGGTGGGGGTTACTGCGAAGGAGACTAACGAACAGCTACACATAGATAAAAACTTCCTAAAGGCTGTTATTGTGGAAGCACTGCCCAACATCAACACACGCTATATGATACAAGAATGTTGCTGCTATCAAAGATGAATTCAGTCAGTAATTGAGGATGAAGATGATCTTACTCAATATCCTTATAAAAAAATGGTAAAAGAAAGCTAATAAATTTGGAACTCATGTTTCGAATCTTGCCTGAAAAAAAAATCGTTAGTATCTCTTCAAATATCTCACGCTGCCGGTAATCCTGTTCTACTTCCTCATGACCTTCAGGTATGCTAGAGAAGTCTTTCTCATCATTGGGCTAAAAAATGTAGTTGAGCAAAAGGAGTAGACCTAGGCGGCTGACAGGATGTCTCTTCTTTAAGTGCTTTGCGTAGAAGAAAAAAGCATGCAAACATCTTCAACACTGTAATGGGCACTAACTGTTAGGGATGAAACATGAAAAACCCTAAGGAAAACATTTAGGTTTGGTGAATATGTAGAAAATACACAGAGACTAAAGACAGTGAAGGACAACGAAAAATGTTTGTGTAAGCTTCTTCACCAATGCGTTTGTTGCCTGTAGACAACACCAGGCAGAACTCGGAAAGCGACCTTCACCCCAAGTCGGCGTCAATTCTGCGTGCAATTTGTGCATATTGACACAAAGGTGTGGGGCTCCTGCACTGCAGAACAGCGCGCGCAAAGGTCGGCGCCACGAAAGACGATGAAGTGCGTAAGCTGCACGCTCTTGTTCTGCCCCGCCATTAAAGAGAAGCATACATTTTGCAAGCCTCCGTCTCCAATCTACGTTACAATTTTCTGGTGGAGGTGTGGGGTACGTGCTACCACTCGCAGATCGAACACCGTCTACAAGCCCAGTATGAAGTCCGGTCAAGCTGACTCCTGTGCAGGTACGGAAACTGCCGACTTTAAGGACTGCCGCCTAAGCATGAGCCTCTACGCAATCAAGTCAGAAGGATGAATACATTGGTTTCACCTTCTTTCTCGACCGCCCCGACCGAGGTCGTCCTGAACCAGCCGCGAATCCCCACGTCCTTCCATGGTGACACCTTTGAGGATGTAGAGGACTGGCGCGATCACTTTGATTGGTCGCAGAATTCAACGGCTGGACTACAGAGCTCAAGCTACGCAACGCCTACTTTGCCCTCAAGGACTATGCACGGACCTGGTTTGAGAACCGTGAGGCAGGGCCCTATCGATATGGGACGAATTCCGACGGCAGCTAATCGGCACATACGCCAGCCTCGATCGCAAGGAGCGAGCTGAATCTGCAATTCAGGCGAGAGTACAGAGGCCGAACGAAAGCGTCGCAATGTTTCTCAAAGATATGTGCCGACTTTTCCAACGCGCGGATCCGTCCATGCCGAAAGAAAAGAAGCTAAGGAATTTGATGCGCAGTGTCGAGCAAGAGTTATTCGGTGGCCTAATACGCAACCCACCAAATATTGTTGCAGAGTTTCTCGCGGAAGCCGTATCGATGGAAAAGGCACTGCAGCAGCGAACAAGGCAGAACCGCGACGTGTCGACCCTATCGCATGACTCTCTCGCTATATCCCTGGACAATATCAATGCTTTGTGGGAGCTCATTAGGCTTATCGTTCGGGAAGAGCTTCAAAAGCTTCAGGTGGGTCCAGCATTGGTACAGTGACCTGCTCTGGCTGAGGTCGTCCGGGAGGAAATCAGGCAGGCAGTCCAAGTCCCAGAGCGAAGCGAGACACCACAGCACAAGGTACAGCAGCCACAACCTCGCATGTTGTATACGGAAGCTGCATGAAGTTCGTTGTCCCCGATTTTTCGCGATATGAGCGACGTCCTGGACCTTCTTGGTGTGCGCGCTGTTGAACAAGCCACACGCCTCGTTGCACGCCATTCATGGCTGAAACACACCCACCTCGCAAGAGCGACGTATGGCGCTCCGCAGACCGGAGGCCCTTGTGTTTTCATTGCGGTGAAGCCGATCACCTCTACAGGGCGTGTCCCTACGAACGAGCTGGGGTCCGTGAATTTTCACTGAATGCGCCGTGCACGCGCAATGGTGAATGCGCCCTGGAGATTGAAGCATACCTCACGGATGCCTGGACCTCGTTTGCCCCACGACTTCGTGAACCCCGGTCACCGTCACCCACCCGAAACAGGTCTTCCAGCCCCTATTCAAGCTGAGAGCAACGAGACGTCGCTCACTCAGCCCAGCCTCCCGGGAAAACTGAGTCCAGCGACCTGCGGAGGTGAGGTCGCTGATGTTACGAACGCTGAAGATCCTCCACTGCAACGACCGCTATATGACGTAATTTAGACGCAGAGAAAGCAGTGTAGTTCCGTGTCAGTATCCTGCGACGTACCAGTTACCACAGATGACCACGAGGTCATGGCGTTAATCGACACGGGCGCGGACACGTCTGTTATGAGCCAGAATCTCGCGCGTATACTGAACAAAGTTTAAACGCAACGTTTAAACGGCATGGATTTCCTTCAGGCGAACGGTGCCATTACCGACCTGGAAGAGTCTAGAGTCAGCTTCACTACTACGCAAGCCATAGTGTACAGTAATGACAACGACCGTGACATCGCGCTTCGCGTAACTGCCGATCACATCATGTTGCCACCCAAGAGCAGCGTGCTTACCCTTGTCCAATGCGACATGGAGGACGCCGCCGAAGGAATTGCTGAGGCAAACATGCCCCTGCTTCTTGAGCACCACATTTGTATAGCCAGAGGGCTTCTTCAGGTGCCAAACAAATGTTCAGTTGTTTTGCTAACAAACTTTAGCAACGAGTATCGGCATGTACCGCGAGGAACGACATGGCTGAACTGAGCTCATTTCTTCACGAAATCACTAACGTTACTGACATTGCCACATCGGAAACCGCATCGTCTCAGCAATCTGGGTTCCCCAGACTAAAAGAACGGATTCACGTTAACGCCGCTCTGCCAGACCATCAGAAAGACCGTCTACTGAGTCTCGTGAATGAATTTGTGGACTGTTTTTCAACGTCATCGAAAGTGCGGCGCAAGTCCATCACAAAGGACCGCATTATTACGGACGAGTCTGCACGTCCTGTCCGTCAGCATCCTTACAGAGGGTCTCCAGTGGAAAGGGAAGGGATCAAGCATCAGGTGAAAGAGATGCTCCAAGACGACGTGATCCAGCCATCCACCAGCCCGTGGGCCTCCCCTGTAGTGTTAGAAAGAAAGACAACACACTATGCTTCTGTGGAGATTACAGAAAGTTGAACCGTGTCACCAAGCGTGATGTTTATTCATTGCCACGCATTGACGACGCATTAGATCGTCTACAACATGCCAAGTTTTTTTCTTCGTTGGATCTTAAATCAGGATATTGGCAAATCGAAGTTGATGAACAGGGTCTTGAAAAAACAGCATTTGTGACACCTGATGGGCTTTATGAGTTCGAAGTTCTCCCCTTCGGTCTCTGTTCCGCACCTGCCACCTTTCAGCGGACGATGGACACCGTGCTTGCTGAACTCAAATGGCAAACCTGCCTCGTATACTTGGACGATGTCATTGTGTTCTCGAGCACGTTTGACGAACATTTCGCAGGACTGGAGGGTGTCCTCACTGCGATCCATACTGCCGGCCTCACCATCAAGCCTGAAAAATGCTACTTCGGGTTCCAACAGCTCAAGTTTTTTGGCCATGTCGTTGGTCCTCAAGGCGTCCGACCAGACCCCGACAAGTTAGCTGCCGTCGCTGAGTTTTCACCACCCACAGACAAGAAGGCTGTCCAACGCTTCCTTAGTTTGTGCGCATATTATGGGCGCTTCGTCAAGGGCTTCTCGAGAATTGCTAAGCCTCTGACAGGGCTTACATGCGATGATGCGCCTTTCATTTGGGCGGACGAGCCGCAGCAGTCGTTCAATGAATTGCGCAAGCGTTTGCAAGAGGCCCCGATACGTGGTCATTTCAACGAAGACGCTGACACTGAAATCCATACTGATGCCAGCAATGCGAGTCTCGGCGCTTGTGCAGTGGCAAGCTGGTGCGGAACGCCCCGTTGCTTATGCAAGCCGCAGTCTCACCAAGGCTGAGAAAAACTACTCAACCACTGAGAAAGAATGCTTAGCGGTTGTGTTGGCAATTGGTAAATTCCGACCCTACTTGTACGGTAGATCCTTTAACGCTGTCAGCGATCAACCACGCCTTGTTCTGGCTTGCCAACCTAAAGGATCCTTCAGGCAAACTAGCCCATTGGAGCCTTCGCTTACAAGAGCATGATATAACAGTTGTCTACTGATCTGGCAGGAAGCACAGTGATGCTGACTGTTTGTCACGTGCACCACTCCGTACGACCTCATTGGACCCTGACCATGACTTGCCATTTGTCGCCGCATTAGTTATCGACGCCATAAAGATGGCTGAGCATGAGCGCACTGACGCTGAGCTGCTGCTGCGGATCGAAAACCTCCAAGGAGTTGAAGGTGTTTTGCCCTGCTTGCTCATGCGCGGCTTATCATCATACTACTTGCACAACAATGTCCTTTACAGGAAAAATGGCGGAAGCGGCCCCAATACGTACCTCCTTGTCGTGCCATCGGCGCTACGCCGCGACATTTTGCGAGCCTGCCATCATGAGCCATGCGCGGGACACCTGGGATTCGCCAAGACTTTAGGCAAGGATACGACAAAAGTATTACTGGCCCCGGCTTTATTCTTCTGTGCAACGCTACATGAAGACTTGCCATGATTGTCAGCGCCGCAAGAAAGCACCAGTTAAACCGACTGGCTTTCTCCATCCTGTGGACCTTCCTCAAGCACCGTTCCAACAAATAGGAATGGATCTACTTGGGCCATTCCCAGTGACCTCTTCGCGCAACAGATGGATAGTCGTCGCTACCGACTACTTAACCTGGTAATCCGAAATCGAAGCTATTTCGCAAGTAAATTTATATGAAGTGGCAAGTTCTTTGTATGCCACATCGTCCTACGACATGGTGCACCGTCTGTTCTCATCATTGACCGCGGTACAGCATTTACAGCGGAACTTATGCAGGATGTTCTCCAGCTGATGCATAGCTCTCACCGCAAGAACACTGCATATCACCCTCAAACCAATGGATTAATGGAACGTCTGAACAGAACACTGGCTGATATGCTCTACACGTATGTCGACGTACAGCACAAGACGTGGGACGCGATATTACCCTATGTGACTTTCGGGTATAACGCTGCTGTACAGGAGACTACACAGTTTACGCTGTTTGAACTTGTATATGGGCGCCACGTCAGGTCAACACTTGACGCCATGCTACCTATGACTGATAATAGCCCGACCAGCGAACAGGTAGAGGAGTTCGTACTAAGAGCTGAAGAGGCACGCCAGCTTGCTCGGCATCGCATCCGGAGCCAACAGCACACCGCCACCCTTCGATACAACCAGGGTCGACGCGACATCCATTACAATACCGGCGGTTGCGTGTGGGTCTGGACGCCCGTCCGCCACCGTGGACTCTCAGAAAAGTTGAGCCGCCAGTATTTTGGTCCCTACAAGGTTACACGCCGCCTCAGTGACGTGACCTACGAAGTGGTCCCCTGCAGTTCTGACCCCAGTTCACTCCTTCATCGTCCTCCCGCTGAAGTTGTTCGTGTAGTGCGCATGAAACCATACGATGCGCATACCTGAATGCTGAGACGCACCTGAGGAGCTCCATTTCTTATGTAGCTGAAAGAACTCTTTGACGCAACCGAGACGGTCGCTCTTCTCATGGGAGGCAATTGACACAAAGATGTGGGGCTCCCGCACCGCAGGATGGCGTGCGCAAAGGTCGGTGCCACTAAAGACAATGAAGTGCGTAAGCTACACGCTCTTGTTCTGGCCCGCCATTAAAGAGAAGCGTATATTTTGCAAGACTCTGTCTCCAATCTACGTTACAATGTAGTCATTGTCGGGTGTACAGTTAAGCTTCATATTGCATGTTTTACACATTACTCATCTGATGCCTTAGCAGCGAAAGTTTTTCCTCTGCATTTATTGTAAAAAAATGTTTGGGAAGTGCCCACGTGCATCTGCTTTTTTTGTGCATGGCACATGTGCTCTTGGCCTGTAAGTGATTCACAATAGTATTAACAGCCATAGCGTTCAGGGCCCCGTGTCGCTGAAAATCCAGCAGTGGTGTTGGCGACCTTTTCCATATGAGAAAATTAATCCCGAACCATGCATCCCGATTCATGCAGGCCCTCCACGTGGCATATAGGCGTTACTGAACTAATTAAAATTCTCAAAGTAGGATGTGTCAAAAAATGCATAAAGTGTGACTTGCACACAACTTTGAGACATGATAGCGTTAGATTGTGATTTGAATATGCGAGAAAACATAATTCTCTTGCGCGGAAGCCCCTTTTCCAGCTGCCATTTCAGGTCTGTCTTAGGAGTGGCACGCCCCAGAAAGCTCGCCTTTGTGCATAGCGTTTGCCACCAGCATTTCCAGGGAAACATTACAGAAGCATAAGCTGCAGCTGCCCGGAAGCGTGAGAAGCAGCCAGGGCTCTTTTAATGCTATCGTGTTCCACTCTTAAAGACGCAGCTTAAGTGTCCTCCAACCTTTTTTTTTCGCTGTTTGGGGACTGCCTTCTTGAAGGTGTTGCTTCGTTTCCTTTCTACTGTAGGGCGAATGCAATATGTGCTTTGAACAACAGCAAAGCCACATTTTGATTTCACTTGATGCTGGCCTCACTAGCGCGGCATCTCTCGTGAACACTACCCAACAGTTCACTGTGATGTTATCACTGAAATAGAATACACAGGACACCTTCGTGTACCACTTCATCTACCTCGAAGTAATATGCCATAGCTCTATGATCATATCCTTAACATCCACTACTTTCTTGGATTCATTTCAGATAGCTGGAATGTACAGACTAAAAAAGCTCGGAAGCGCTTGCACTCTTTGGAGAATTTTGTATGAGCATTTCCAGGCTGTTCTGGTGACACTAAAAAATACCGGCTCTCCTGTAATCGAGAATAGATGTAAGCATGAAATGGCTGCCGACAAAGCTGATAGGTTGTAGATGATACTAGCCACAATTTTAAAATGGGTGTAGCGCACATTCGCAACGGCACACCCTACCCCACTGCATCACGCAACTGTACACTGGTCCATATGGAAGCAAGTTTCCTGTCAAAGACAAAACCCCATTGCAAGTCTCGTCTCGGTCCACCATATGTGCCGTGGACCTCACGGACTGCTGGCATTGAAAAGAGCACAAGCAACTGTCTCAGTGCCAAAAAATGACAAACAAGTGTACAGTGCCTTGTATCTGCCTCTGAACGTCGCTTTAGAAGTGACAAATAAAACTTCAGCGTACTAGAAGTTACAGCTTGAGCGATATTGTGAGCAAATATTTAGAACTCAGAAGCAATATTTTTTGTAACATGTTTGGAAAGTAACTAGCATATGTATTGCAGTCTTGACTGTTTGCCCGGATGAGCTGGTTTGAGTGCCAGGATAATGGCCCGGCTTTTGGTTCATTGAAGGTAGCTGACAACAGGAGCTAAAAGCATTTCATGCTTAAAATGTCTGCAGCAGCAGCACTGTTCGGTTAGTCAAGGACTTCATTTCATGGCCCTCATTCTGACACCTTCGAACACTGTTTCTGCCTTTGTAACGCTTCCTAGAATTTTTCTTTCAAATTCTTATGTGAAAGAACCATGCATGAATTTGGGCGTATTTCTCAAACTGTACGAGCAGAATTGCTGCTGATTTCATAAATACAACCTGTAAATCAATACAGCAGAATTGTTAGTTGAAATATGTAATCCAAATCAAGGCGCCATTCTCAAGACGATGTTCACGCAGGCACTGATGCGTGTCATTCCTGGCGTTGGTGAAATCTTTATTCTACATTATAAAGCATGAAACATTCACACGTGCTCTTCTTTTGTGAGCTTTGCTGTTTCAAGGAGCTTTGCCCTTTGAGTGGCAGCAGCCTGATTGACATAACTTCTGACTCACGTATCTAACATTTTTGCACAGATTGGTCAAGGAGTAGCCAGATTTTGAGAAGTACATCTTTAGCAGAGTCTATAGGTGCTGGCTTTTGGTGTGGAGAGACAAGCAGCTTCATAACTTCCCTCCTGTCTCTTGTCATTGCGTCAACAAACTGAAATGAAAACTCGAAACAGTATATTTGTTAATGAGGAATCTTTGCAAGGCACATTGTGAAGCACATGCCGATGACTTGCTTCAACCTTTTACATTAAACAAATTATGCCATGTGCTGTCGAGAGGCAAATAAAGCTGTTCGCTTTAAAAATTAACAAGAATCTCCACAGTTTGTGAAGTGATTGAGATATTGTTACCCAGTACCTTCAACAAAGATGTTATGGGAAACAGTGCAAGGAACTAGCATATTTACACTAATTGCAGGTATTTGGCGGAGTTGTATCGGAGACAAGATAGCCAATCAATTTTCCTTTAATGCATGTGAGCTTTGTCATCTTCATGGTGTAATGTAATCTTTTCAGGTAGCGGATAAAGAATGTGTGGCAACATGAAATGGCCTTTGACGACACAGGCGAGTAGTGGATGCCACACTTCAGTTCTAATTAAAGTTACATCAGCACAGAGCATGTATGCTACGACCAAGTTGGGTCCATACTTTGGATTACCATGTACAGTGTCACTCTCTTCTGCATTCCAGAAGATGGAAGCCAGTGTTTCTTTGCTGTTGCCATTTCAATTTAACGTAGTAGTTCTGCGGAAACCCGCAAGGGGGACAGAAGTAATGAATAAAGGGAAAATGAGACATCCACCCGTTCGTAGCTATTGCTACAAAGGAAACCCATACGGGTTCCTCGAAAGCAAAGCCTGAAAGTTGAAGAAAAATTCGTCCTGGTCCGAGACTCGAACCCGGGACCACCGCCTTTCCGGGGCAGCCGCTCTACCATCTGAGCTAACCAGGCGGCTAGCAGATGGCAGGGCGAAGTCGAATTTGTCGACAACACGAAGCAAGGGCAAGAGTTTGACGTAGTAGTTCTGCGGAAACCCGCAAGGTGGAGAGAAGTAATGAATAAAGGGAAAATGAGACATCCACCCGTTCGTAGCTATTGCTACAAAGATGTGGATCACGCTGCTGCCCACTGACAATCCAATACGGAGAGGCTGGGGTAGCCAACACCGAGATGGTGAAAGTAGAAGTGCCTGTTGGCTCGTCCTCCGACATGCTGGCGGGCAGCTGGCACAATCAGTGACCTCATCGAAGCTCCAGGAGGTTAAGCGGGTAGTCAAAGGACGGAGGACTGAAGAGCACACTCCACCACTTGTGACGCAGCAGTTATCACGATGTTTATTCCACGCCAAAGATGCGGTGAACCACAGCACGGATCACACTCAAGAGCAAGCCCCCACAAACGATGATGAAGAGGAACCCCATATGAACCCCACATAATGATGATCATGTACAGATGACAAAGAATAGCTTATAAATACCCACAATATTTACGGATATGCTGCAACACTTATGTCACAATAGTAACAAATAAATAGATGAGCAGCATGCTTCAAACAGCAAATTGTGAACAACACTAGCCCAATTTTTACCTGTTTAGTGTTGCAAGCAGAAATCCAGGCAACCACATGATCACTACACTACTTTAACAATTCCTTTGTCTACTTGAAAGATGTTCAATTTTACTATACTTTGGGACTGCAGATTTATAAAAACCAACAGCGTCACAATAAAGTTCCAGACTACCACTATTTATCTTCAGCCTTTCATGTATGTAGTGCGACTAATCCAGAATTATATAGGGCCGACAACAAAACATACAGCACAATACACAATGAACACAGCGTATTGCTGTACTTTTATCACATTGCTGTGCAATACCAACTGCTTTTCGTAAATGAGGGAATAAATTGAAAACAGACTGCACTACACTATAACCTTTTTGCACAAACGAAATGAGAAGGTTGGGAAAGAGTTCTGTTTGTCTACCACACACAAAACAAAGCGGTGTCCTTAAACATTTCACGGTCATCACTCAAATGTTTGTGTGATGTTTTGTGGTCATGTTAACGGCCAACGCCAGTTTCTCTTTTGAGCATATGAATGAGCACATGACTCGGCAAGTGATTGAGAACATTTTCCGGATGCGTGCTAATCTCAGAGGCCAAGTTTTAATTGAGATGTCTTTTTTTAAGCATCGTGCAACAATGCTCATGGTTTGAACTTGGTGAACAAAATAAAAATGATAGGCGACCCTAACCTTCGACTTGGATGTCTCTTAGTGGCACTCGCACCTCGGCGTTGGCATCCTTTAGCGTAACTTTAGGCGAATGCAATGCACAAACCGAACTCAGAGGCAACCATTTTCCGTTAATCAGCCAGTTAAATATGCCACTTTCTTGTGTGTGACATCATTACTTCCACTTTTAAATTCCGCATTCCTAGAAATGTTTCCAAATTCATGCTCACATGAACGACCTCTAAAAGTCTGATTCTGTGCTTTGCTATGCGGTAATCAGTGATTTCTAATTATTCCAGACGTTTCAGTAACCCAACTTGTTTCTAAACTTATGCTTCGATATGATCTATAATTGAACCCATGAATTTTGTACTGTACCGTGTTTTTTTTTTTCATTTTTTTATATTCAATTTCGTTCCCGGTCATCACAGGAGGTGACCGAAGTGCTGCGCAAGAAACAAGGGTGTCACTCGGTGCTCGTGCTACTGAAACGTATCACTTATTTTCTGCAATTTCTGCTTGATTTATTTTGACAGTGCATAGCAATGGAAACAAGCATCAAGCACCAGCATATAAAGTAAAATATAAACAAAGTAATAAAGCAAAAGAACCAATGTTCTGCTGAGACTCAAGCCTGGGTCTTTGTTAGTGGGAAGCAACCATTCAACCCAACAACATAACTGATCGCAGCACAACTATTGGCATTACCCTCTTTTGGCTTATCTTTTGGAAGTTTCTTCTGGATCACTCCAGCATGGCACATTGAAAACAAAAGTGCAATGCATGAAGGAAGAAATTCAACGACGATCAGGATACTCCCTAATGCAGAATTAGAGCACAGCTCTATACGTGTTTTCATTTCGCAATATATTGGCTGGCACAGACAATCAGTCTTGTGCAGCCCACTGCAAACAGAGTGTAGTATGCCGCGACTGCCTTGCTAATTTAGAGATTGCGGGAGCCAGCGTGTGTGTGACGCGTGCACACGATTCACAGTAGGAGCCACCGGCAGACCTCCTAGACGATGCGCACTACTTACTCTGGCACCGACTCGCAGCCATCATCGCTACACTACACTTTTCTTCTCATGCCTTCGCCATACCCTCCTCCGCAGCCTTCCTCCTCACATCTCATCCCCTGCTGCAGTCGGTATACACTCTTTCATCCTTCGCTGCGGTCATTTGCTCAGTTATGCCAACGCTGACACTCGCCGCAGAACAAGCGCCTAAGAGCTGCACTCTGCGATGAAGACGAGCCCTTCCTGAACAGGAAGCATCTGCAACTTGTAGAGTAGTAGCTCCTCTATGTATGCCCTTTCTGATCTCCGAGCTAAGCACGCCTACTCCACGCTTTGCACCACGCCAACCAAAGCCACATCGGAGAGCAACCATTGCGATTTGCTCCATAAACGAGGGCAACAAGACCTAAAATTACATGCGAGTTTCGCCAGACTTTTTGCAATGCATCTAGAATTGTCAGCTTACCAAGACCATTGAGCTTGTGATTGCAGCAGCACAGGTATTGAGCTTGTGATTGCAGCAGCGCAGGTGCTCAGATGTAACAATATTGCAAGCAGCACTGCTTAAACTCGTGTTCCATGCACAGGCAAAAGCACTTAACTTTTCTACTGACCTACACACTAGTCCTAAAAAGGGCCTTCAAGCACCTTCTGAAAAAAATGCAAACAGCAATTGGCTCAGGAATGCTAATGTTCCCGTGGCTTCATAGCATGCTGTCATATTGCCATCCCTGATGGGTTCAGCTGAACTGTATATTCTGCAAGTTATAAATTTGTACATCGTCTGGCTGACGCCACAAATTAATCCATGGGGATCATAGCGCTATAGGACACAGAGAACACGGAGGCAATAGCATGAGTTGTCTCACTCAAGTCCGTGTCCTATAGCACTATGATCCCCATTGATGCATCTAACCAACTAGCCGAAAGAACCATACTTCTACGCCACAAATAACTTGCTCATACAGAGATAAATTATGTTAAATTCTGCTACCAGTTCTCTAAAGAAATTTTCTATGGAAGATGTCCTGTAAAAAACAATATATACACTGCTTTGAGAAAAACTAGTCAAAAATTTCAAAATGTGGCATAAGAACATCGCAACTATGGAGACCATTTACTAGATGGGAACATACGCAACAAAACTTCACCCACCCAGCTTTTCCATCTCTCAAGACAGATCTCCAGCTCTAGCATCAGTGCTGGACAAATAAATACACTTTCTAGGATAGATGTGTAAACTTAAGCTTGCACTCAATTTGCCCTCCACTTGCTCGTTCATAGTACTCACTTAATATTTTTGCTTCTGTTGCCAATAAGAGTTTGACAACAGCAATTCAAAGTGCTTTGTATGTATGGGCACTAAGCACCGTGAATGCACTCACCTTCTACAGCTGTGCCTCTCTCCAAACACCAACTGCAGCCAAAGTAGCCGTTGAATTGCTTCACGTTCAGAACTGCAGCATTAGCTGGCGAATCAACTCAGCAAGCTTCTGCATGGACCGCTGATTTAATTAGTCTTCCACCATGGGACCATGTAAGAGTTCCGATATTGGCAAGCTCTTCAACAAATTTGCCAATGAAAAGGTGCATTGGAGGGCGAACTTTTGAAAACCAGAGAGCGCCAATTGCTGTATTTTGCCACCGGACTTGAGCAGGAAGCTCGTTCAAAAGAATTTGAATTGGCCAAATTGAATATTTACTCGATTCAAAAACTGGTGCACCATTTGTATTGAAGCAAAGCGTCAAATCTGACCAACTCATATTAAACTGTTTCCTTATGCTTCTATTAAATCACCGTCGGTGATGTCACTGTATGTTCCTGGTATACAGCGTCGCGATGCCAGCAACTGCAAGTTTTGAAGCAGTGCACCATCAACATTCTTCAATATATCCGGCGTCAGCTGCCTCATATCGAACATCAAGAAGAAACTCCCAGAATACTTCAGGCTCTGAAGGGTATTCTCTGTGCCACATGACTGACAAGTCACCGACACATTTTCTTCAGATTTTGAGAACTTCCCCAAATATTCATGACCAGTGCGACAAAAAAAATGTAGCTTTATCAGCTCTTTTTTGTCTGTCCAGAGCTTTCAGAAGATATATGTGCTTCCAGGCACTACATTGCTTCCTAACAGGGCATTTATCAACATTAGCAGACCTCTATTTCGAGCCCACGTCAGTCCAGCACTGACAACATAAGCTAAGATGAGCAACAGTGCCTCTGCCTTTGTCGTCGACTGCGAAGGGAGGGTTTCCTTTGATAGCTTCAAAAAGTACTGCTCAGGGGCATCATCCAAACCGAACTGTTCCGTGTCACTATCTTCTTCGGCGGCACTGTCACCTTCGCTGTCATGTTGCACCTGTCTATGGTCGGCCTCTTCTTCAGTTTCAGAGCTGACATCCTGCATGGTAACACTGGGAGCAGGAACAGAGCATTCATCTTCGTCTCGTCTCTTTCACATGTGTTGCTGGCATAAGGCATTGGCGGTTCATCATCAAGGCAACTAGAAGCCATGTCTGCTAACATGCTCAGGTTGCCATCCCGAGATGCATTTTCAGAAACACTGGCTGCCCGATGATCTGGAGAGTCCTTCGCACACACAATGGTCGCTGCCTGCTTGGTTGGTGCAATAACCTGGGCAAAAAAGGCCTTCCAGTATTAATTAAGTGGTAATTCGTTTTACTGCACACTGGACAGATAAATTACATTGGCAGTGATGTGTAATAAACAGAACTACACAACTGGTAACAAACACACAAAGAATAAGTAATATAATTGATATCCAAAACATTAAAGAGGGGTCACACAATGGAAGTCTCGCTCCGTGTTGAGGCGTCCCTTCTTCAGCCATTATTAATAATTGATATTACAATATGTGTATATTACAACATGCCTCCCATATAATCAGTTGCAAAATACTCAATTCAGGTGGTTCGTAAGGCATCTTAGAAGCAGAATATTTTAGGTGCACTGTACACATAATTGTATGAGAACATAACACTTAAAATAAAGTGGATTAATTTTAATTGCTGCGCTGAAGTTGATAGCGACGTGAGCAAAGGATGAAATTATGACAAAATAGAGAAAACTTATGGTCATTGGAAGCAACACAGTGAGGCTGTTTTGTTGCATCATGTGCATTAGTTTAAAAGACGAAGTAATCCTGTTTTCGAATAATACAAATAGCTGCTGACAAATCTCAATGCCAAGGATACAGAAAGCTCCCCTAAGCTGTCAAGCTGATATAATACAATTGATTATATTCCATCACAATAGTGTGCCTATTTATTTGTTAAATCAAGGAGTGCACAAGTGCTTAGAAATGCAAGGATCTGACGGCAAGGAGAAGAGTCCAGCGAGTTGGCACAGTCCTGAAAAAAGGAATTGATACACTGGCCTCTTGGGTCGATGTGGCAGTACCATGGGAAAGAAATGTATTATATTTGAGGGCAACAATTACCTACATTGTCACATGCTCAGCTATTGCTTATGTTCATTTGCCTACACAAGCAATCGAAATAACTTTTGGCCAGAGATAACTTTTGCAACTGCGTTGTCCATTCTAGATTTGTTACCTGAATATAAGGCACAGCAGTAATTCTGTGGTAGTTCAACGCGTTCATGCCCGGCCTTTTGTGTAGAGCTCGAGAAAAAGCGACGAAATTCGCTGCGGCTCAGCTACACTGTAAGCAAAAGTTAGCCGACATAGGGGTTTTTGCGGCTCATGAGCTTTGAAGACTACCTGGCACCAGAAAATTACTCTGGCATGAGGCAGCAAAATGCGTTACGTTCCATCGTTTTACTACCATCTCTGAGAAACGTAGTAAATGGATGTCATGAGGCGGCTTTACGACGTACAGAGTCTTAGATCACGTGACCAAAAACCATCTATTGAGAGTTTAAAACCACGTGATCTGGAACCAACCTGAATATCACGTGATTAAATACTACCACTTTACTCCCCAAGGTCTCGATCATTGCAAGCTCCGCCCAATCCAGTTAAGCCTATGCTCGGTGACAGGCACGGCTGCGGCAGAAATGGCAAAGATCGATGCCGTGGCGGTGCATCCACCAGCGGAACGCCAGAACGTTGGAAACTTGGAACGTATGTACTACATACGTCGCGTAAGAGGTGTCTCAAGTGGACACGGCTTCCTGCCGTCGCGCCGCCCGTTGCACGACCGACGAGCCAATCGACTGCATTGCGTCAGTGCGAACTCATCGAAAAATAATGTTCCGATTCCGCTCTGCACGGCGAACCGGCGTGGCCATGCTCGCATTCAGCGACAAAAATTGCCCCAAGAATCGTTCCTGGACCGATGCTCTCTACGGCAGGTAAATATCTTGCCGTTCGCGAGGGATACCGCCATCGGCCGGCAGCCTACAAACGGCGAGTTGTCGCGTCTGCTGCTCCGGCCGGAAGCGTGTTGTGTTGTGTTGTGTTGTGTTTTATGGCACATAGGCAACTAAGGCCATCATGCGCCAAGCTCGATGTAAAGGAGAATTTCCCGTGCAATTCTATAAAACTATAAATAAGCGTCGGTGGTGTTGAGTGCTTAAATAGTTAGATTTACCTCATGATGGAGTAAGAAAAAGATTGTAACAATAGGTATTGATAAAAACTTTTAAAGGGGGTCGGGTAACCTCAGCGGCCATCCTTGCCAGGGCAAGGGTCTCGAGGCTCCTAACCAATCCAATAAAGTCCTCAGCCTTGTTCTGAAGAATGAGGAATGGCTGTGGTGTATGAGGTGAAGTACTGCGTGATGATTTACATATTTTTAAGAAAACCAGCTTCTGTTAAAAATGTTAAAACGCTAGACATATCTACAATTGCATTATCACTTAAGAGCAGTGCTGGGTGAAAAGGGATGCATTGGTTATAAAACGGGGGAAAGCACTTTTTCCGTAGATTTTCCAGTTTACAACATGAAATTAAAATGTGATTGACTGTAAGTTCATCTCCGCAAGTGCAAATTGGTTTGTCTTCTTTCTTCAGCAGAAAATTGTGTGTAATGTGTGTGTGACCTATACGGAGACGGCAGATAATGACTTCCTTGAAACGCTTCTGGTGCACGCATGACTTCCATTCACCTAGAACTGGTTTTATTAATTGTAACTTGTTATTTAGTTCGTTGTTCCAAGTGGACTGCCATTTTTTCCTGGCATTACTATGTAGTAAGTTCATGCAATCTCTATAGGGCATATTTACATTCTTAATTTGCTTGCCGTGAGCTTGAGCAGCGCACAAATCCGCTCTTTCATTTCCTTTTATGCCGACATGACTTGGTACCCAGCAGAGCCTGATGTTTTGGCCTTGAGCTGTGGCTGCTGTAATGCTGTGTATGAGGTCTCCAAGCAGAGGAGCCATTGCATTTCCAGAATGAAAGGCCGTGAGCACACTCAGTGAGTCTGGGTAAATAACACTGTTGGTGAGTCTCTCATTTACTATTTTGTCTATTGCTACACAGATGGCATAACTTTCCGCAGTGAAGTTGGAAGCACACTGTGGAAGTCTTACTATTTTATTCCAATTCCCCTTTACAGCTGCGCTTCCTACATCTGTTTTTGAACCGTCTGTGTAAAAAGCTGCAAAATTACTGTACTTTTCTTCAAGTGTGAGGAATTCTTGTATTATATGTTGTTGCGGAATTTGTTTTTTATGGAAGTGTGTCAGAGTGAAATCACAGATTTCAGGAAATTTGTGCCATGGCGGTAGTGGACCTCGCCTTTGGGCAATGTTTGGCAATATGTCTAGCATGCCGAGGTTTTGGCACATCTCTTCGAAACGCAGGAGGAGTGGCCTAATAGCTTGTGGTTTGTTGTTAAACAGTGTTCTTGATGGGCACTTTGTGACTATGGGGTAACATAGGTGTTTGGGAAGCGAACGGATTTTTAGAGTGTACGAGCATGTGAGCATGGTTCTTCTATCTGTAAGTGATGGCTCATTGGCTTCTACATATAGTCTGTTTATGGGTGATGTCCTGTATGCACCAGTGGAGAGACGCAAACCTAAATTATGTACTGGATCTAGCCTTTTCAGGTACGATGGTCTTGCTGACCCATACACTATACATCCATAATCCAGGGTAGAGCGTACTACAGAGCGGTAAATTTGTAAGAGACAAGTTCTGTCGGCTCCCCAGTGTTTTCTCGACAGCACTTTGAGTATGTTCAGGGACTGAGAAGCTTTCTTTTTCAAAGCATTTATGTGAGGCAGGAAGGTGAGCTTCCTGTCAAATGTTACACCTAGAAATTTATGTTCGTTTTTTACGGGTATATCTATTTCGTTCAGGTGTAGGGTGGGACCTATTTGTATGCCTCGTCTGAGTGAGAAAACAATGGCGACCGATTTCTGTGGGGAAAAACGGAAACCATTTCTATCTGCCCATGTTGCTAGTTTGTTTATTGTTAGCTGAATTTGTCGTTCGCATGTTGATATGTTCGAGGATGTGCAAGCTATCCGGAGATCATCTACATAGAGAGAATACATAACGGATCTTGGAATTATTTTCCTGATAGAATTCGTTTTTACAATGAAGAGTGTTGTGCTCAAAATACATCCCTGAGGTACTCCATTTGCCTGGATAAAATTCCTTGAAAGGGTTGAGCCAAGGCGGACATGAAATGTACGGTTAGACAAGAAGTCCTTCAGGCAGTTCAACATTCTGCCGCGGATGCCCAGTTCAGCCAAGTCCTGAATGATCCCAAACCTCCACGTTGTATCATATGCCCTCTCCAAATCGAAAAAGACAGATAGACAGTGTTGCCTGTGTATAAGAGCTTCACGAACAGTATTTTCAAGACGGACAAGGTGGTCGGTGGTGGAGCAAGCCTTTTTAAAACCGCATTGATGGACATACAGGAGCTCCCGGTCTTCTAACACAAATGTTAGTCTGATATTCAATATACTTTCAAAGGACTTTGCTAGACAGCTAGTCAGAGCTATGGGCCTATAGCTGCTAGGAAGGGTGGATGGTTTTCCGGGTTTTAATAATGAAACAATAATGGCCATCTTCCAGGCTTCGGGAAGTTTCCCCGATACCCAAACTTTGTTAAAAAAATTTAAAAGTGCCTTCACAGCCGGTTCAGAGAGATGAGCTAACATATGGTAATGTATTTCGTCTGGGCCAGGTGCGGTTTGCTTACCAGCGGACAGTACTCTATTAATTTCCTGAACTATAAGTAAGGTATTATAGGGTTCATTTGTACCGCCACTTGTCGGCAGTCTTTGTCTTTCAGCTGTATTTTTGTATTTCAGGAATGATTCTGAATAGTGAGATGAACTGGAGACTGAAGAAAAATATTCACCCAGATTATCTGCTTGTTCTTCTATATTTGTCTGCACACCAGGGTCAGAGAGAAATGGAACCGTGAATGGGGAGCAGCCGCCATTTATCTTTTTTACAATCTCCCACATTTGTTTTGATGTAATTGTGCTATTTATTGAGGACACATAACCTTGCCATGAAGTTTTTTCTGCATTACGGCGAATATATCGGGCTTTTGCTCTGAACTTTTTGAACTTGATGAAATTTTCCTGCGTTGGGTACCTACGAAAAATTCCCCAGGCTTTGTTTTGTCTCCTTTCTGCGTCTCGGCATTCTTGTGTGTACCAAATTTTGTTATTCTTTTTTACTACTCCTGACGACCGAGGAATCGCCAGGTGTGCAGCGGTTAAAATACAGTTGGTGATGGCTTCATTCAGTTCGTCAATGCTTAAATCATCTAAAACTATTTTATCTAAGCTGGCCCTTTCTTTAAGAAGTGCCCAGTCGGCTAAATGTAACTTCCACCGTTGTGGTTTTGTTGGGATGACTTGTGGTGGAGAGGTTAGGCTGATTAATACGGGCAGGTGATCGCTGCCGTATGGGTTGTCGATGACATCCCATTTAAAATCGCTAAAAACAGAGGGTGAACTAAAAGACAAATCTATGGAACTCTTTTTTCCCGTGCTCGGAGAGCAGTATGTACTTTTGCCGGTGTTTAGGAGGCAAACATTATTGCTTAAAATAAAATCTTCTAAAATACGGCCTCTCGCATCAGTGCATGCACTTCCCCAAAAACCGGAGTGGGCGTTAAAATCACCAATTAGCAGGTACGGCTCTGGTAGCTGCTCTAAAAGGGTTTCTAAATCATTAGGTGTTACTGTTAGGTGTGGCTCAAGATATAGATTGCATATTGTGATCGTTTTAAAATGAATGACAGTGACGGCAACAGCTTCGTATTTGGTTTTAAGTTTGATTTCTTGGGTTGCAACATCAGTCTTAATTACAATAGCAACACCTCCAGACAGTCTACTTGCGTGTTCTCGGTCAGACCGAAAGACATTGTACTTGTTTAAAATGTTTTTTTTGTTTGGGACCTAAGTTGGTCTCCTGTAAGTATAAAGCCACCGGGGACAGTGTGTTTAACAGTTCTTTTATGTCACTGTAGTTGTTTATTAGTCCTCGGCAGTTACACTGTATAAGGAACGCCATGTTTGATGAGTGTAGTTAAAAAAATTAGGATGCTGGTTTTTGGGTGCCAATACTGGGGTTTTTTCTTTCCTTTTTCGCTCCAGGGAGCTGTGCTTCTGCTGCAGCAGAGGCGAGTTTTGTGTTATGTCCATTGCCTCATTAGAGGCTTTGGACTTCCGCGGTGAACCCGCGGGTGTACGGTTTGTAGGGTTCTCTCGACTGGGGGAAGCCTTGCGGGTGGCCGACTGAGAGGCCGGCGCGTCTTTGTTCAGAGGTGCCAGAGCAGCCTTCGCTGCGTCTGTCGGGGGCGGGAGTGGCCCTGCCTCAGGCTTTGCCTGGGCGGTGGCCGAGGCCTGGTGTGGTGTGCCGCCCCTGCGCACCACATCGGCGAAATTTGTTTTTGCTCTGAATTGAAATGTTGAGGGGAGTCGTTTTCGTGCCTCTTGATACGTTATGTTTTCCATGGTTTTGATCGTTATGATTTCTTTCTCTTTCTTCCAGGTCGGACATGATCTCGAGTACGCGGGGTGGTCCCCTTCACAGTTCGCACACAGTGGTGCAGCGGTACAGTTCACAGATTCATGAGCATTTGATGAACATTTGGCACATGTTTGGCGGCCACGACAGCTCTGAGAGCCATGGCCGAATCTTTGACATTTGAAACATCGTCTCGGATTTGGAATGTATGGTCTTATAGTTATTCTAAGATAGCCTACTTCTATGGATTCGGGGAGTTGGCTGGAGGCAAAGGTCAGGACTATGTGTTTTGTAGGTATTTCCTTGTCGTCTTTTCGTATTTTGATACGATGGACTTCGGTGACATTCTGGTCTTTCAGACCCTCCAACATCTCTTCTTCAGAAAGGTTCAGGAAATCGTGCTCAAATATTACTCCTTTGACTCTGTTTAGTGAGCGGTGTGTAGTTACAGTAACCCGGACGTCTCCTAAGGACACTAGGGTTGGGAGTTTCGAGTATTGTGTTTTGTCTCGGATTTGGAGGAGTAGGTCGCCACTGGCTAGCTTCGTCACCTTGTGCCAAGGCCCAGGGCGTAAGTCAGAGATTTTGATACTATGAAAGGGGACATTTGTCGAGCTGGTTGATCTAGATCTTCACTATGTATGACATGATACCTGGGGAAATGTTCGGTTCTTTTTTGGAAGCATTGGGAAGTTATGTCCTCGGTCCGCACTCTTTTTAGGGTGCGATCATTTACTGAAAGAGGTGGAGCCATAAAGTGCGTTTAATGTTCGGTCATGATGCCAGCCGCCCACCATGGAGCCCAACAAAGGGACGGGACAGGAACTCGCAAGCAAGTCCAGCCCACGCCAGCTGTACACCTCAACTATAACCAAATATGACACAACTCAGGGTAGTTGGTCAAACAAGGTTAACCCTCACCGCCTATGAAAAGTGAAAAAACTGAGAAGAGAGGAGGACACAGGAAAGTTGTAAGAAAGAAGATAGGAAAGTGAAAGGTGGAGGGGAGGATAGGAAAAGACGACTGCCGATTTCCTCCGGGTGGGTCAGTCCGGGGGGGCCGTCTATGTGAAGCAGAGGCCAAAGGGGTGTGTTGCCTCCGCCGGGGGGCCTTAAAGGTCCAAACACCCAGCATCGGCTCAACCCCCAGGATCCCCTTTTCCCCAGACACGGCTAAGCCGCGCACGGCTACACGCGGGAGGGTCCAACCCTCGTGTGCTCGGGTACGTGGTGTCGCAACACACCAAACGCCTGCTTGCACAGACGCCCCTGCGGGGTTCCGGCCGGAAGCAAGCCTGTCGGTCAAAGTTCATTGCCAAGCACACGCCCACTTTTTCATGCTTCTACGAGCGAGAGAACGACTGTCTGTTGTCCACTTTGAAGCTGTGAACGAAATCGTCACGACCCACTGTAGCACAACATAAACAAAACGTTGGTTAGTTGTAGTGATAGTCAATGGAAAGCCTCACGCACTAGAAATAGATGCGGTCATGTCGAGCGGTCTCACCATTTCAAGATGAGGGCACATATTCTCGTAAACACGACAGCTAGCGCTGTAGGAAGCGTGTATACGAGCGGTGATCGTGAATTTATGCTCAGTAGGTGTCAAAGAAGCCCGTAGGCCATCCACCATTGCAAGCAGACGGAGCTGCACGGACGGCGCGCTGATGGGCTCGTGTTCGCCAACTAAAGCGGGAGACACACGGTCCGATTCGGTGTCCGATCCGGCGTCCCACGCGCCTGAACGGCAGCCGGAATCGAGGTGTTTTGCCGTGCCGAAGCGCCGGATCGGACGTCCGGCGTGCGACAAACCGGGCAAATTTTCATCGTCCGATGCGTCCGACAACCGCACTGACCGCACCGTCCTTTGGCCGCAGCTAATGTGACGTTCTCTGACGTTCCCTCCACGGAGGCGGCGCTGGCAGGCCGGTTGTTGCCAGTTTGTTGCCGACACGAAATAGTTACCAGTTCAATAAAGTTATCTCGAACGTGTGCTTATTATGCAAAACAGCGCCTAGTACACTAGGACTAAGCTACCGTCGAAATCGGGAGCCGCGACGCGAGGGCCTTTCCGCGGGCAAACAGCACACACCGACCGTCTAAGCGAGGCTGCTCGCTTCGCTTGCACGTTTGTCCTTCGCAACTACTGCGTCAAGTAAACCAATTGTATTTAATTACGGGCTACCTAAGTGCACAGTGTTAGTTGTTTTGGCAAAAATAAGCCCTCTTCATCGAGCTCGGGCTGGATCAAGCGCCGTCGGCCGCAGCGTCCGCCTAGCTATGCCTGCCAGCCGTATCGCTGCTGGCTGTGTGGACAACGCGCCGTCGTGAAGTGTTCTGTCACTTGCAGGGGCATAATTTTATTCACAGTGTTCACGTAAAGCGAAGCAGTGTTGTGCCGAGTTGTTTATATTGCGTTTCTCGACGTGAATATGAACTCAAGCTCAGGGGGGGGGGGGGGGGGGGGGGGGCTAGATCTGGGCGGAGCTTACACGCCGCTCGACCGTTCGGATACACGCACGTTGGATCGGACGCCGAATCTAGAGTTATGTGCTACCGCAAGTAGCACAAGCATATACAGTAACTCTAGCGGAATCGTACCGTGTGTCCCCCTGCTTAAAGCTCGCTCATGGTTCGGCGTAAGTGCCTGTATATTCTTTATAAATAAGGAAGCCTACCTAGGCACTGTAAACCCAACAATTGGGGCCTAAATGCCTGCCCTCCTCCCAGCTACAGCGTCGTTTGAGCGACAAAGTCTGATTTCGAAGGCCGCGCTTTTGCAAACTGCATGCGACTGAAGCGGTTGCGAATCTTGAAGGCGACATCCGCTTCGTTGTTTTTGTTAATTTATACAGTACATTTTCTTAAACTTCGTATAAAAAAGTGGATATTCATACAGAGTTAACACCTTTGGACCCAAGAAATTTATTAAAGTGTGCCTACGGATTGTTGTTAGGAAAAAACACGTAATTTTCTCATTTACGATACATTTTTCTAAAAACCGCAGAGTGGCGCTACTGCAGTATTTGCTTGGTCGACACAGCGCGTTGGTTGTGCGGTTGTGCTGAATGCTCCTTGCAGTAAGGCGTTAGTTGAATCATATCTTAGAAGTGCCTCGATAAAATGTGCTCCCTGTCGTGTGCATTAACCATCGCAAACCCTCCGGACTCGTGTAACGCCGTTAGTTCGCCGTGTGTTTAGTGCGATCTACCAGTGTCAACAGTGAGTGTCTTACTACAGCGCCCGTCCGAGCTGCCTTTGTTCTGCCGAGCTGCCTGCGCGCGTTCTCGTGAAAAGTCTGGTACTGGAGCTTCGAATCGTAGTGTATGGAAGACTGTTAAAGGTTGTGCTTTTGTGGAGCTGGAGTTCATCGGAAGTTCTAAAGTGCTTGCGCCAGAAAAACGTCGGTGCCTCGGTACCTTAGAGACGAAGGAGCGTTGGCCAAATCTTTTTGAAAGGTAAGCAAGTTTGGCGCGCATTCTTGAACTTATGATTTACGTAATGAACGTTGTGTAACTAGCTAGAGCAAAGTGCTTTCTGATCGTAGGTTGGCCGTCTTGCTTTGCACATTTAGCAAGCAGTTTCACGAAGGCTTCCTCTGACGTTACAGCGTACTGTAAAATATATGCTACCCACCTTGATCGCTATGCCTTAATGGGCACACAATTATGAAAACACTGAAAGTTGCTGTTCGTTCGGTAGTTTTCTGGCAAGAAGTCATTCGTTATATATGCATTCCCGCAAGTACAGTACATGTGTAATGTATCCGTCGATGTATCATGGGCTTCGCGCGTAGGCACACGATTCCTATGTTTGACGCTTAAGCAGATAGAAGCTTGTATGAAGATTTTCGTATGTACACAGTTTGCTTTGGAGAACCACGTCGCGAGCACCTGTGTGTATTGTTTATGTTCTGCAGTGTCTTCGCGTATTTGTCTTCTATGTTGCAGACCCGACATAGGCCGATATTACAGTAACGAAGTTTATTTTTAATCGAGAAATTTCAATAAGACACCGGCCTTTAAGAAAGACATAGACCAACCAATTCTTAAGAACGGGATGCCAGCTCTTGCAATCGTAGGTTGTACGGCAGTGCGTAATAAAGTAAGCACTGCGATTTTGTAGCGATACTTACCCCTCGATTCTATACCACTCTTGTCGCCGACCGCTAACGGCCGGCTGTTCCAGTACGTAGCACGGGCCGGGGCGGCGGTCAGACCACTAACGAGTAACGAAAAGGAATAGCATCGCTACAAAATCGCGATCTAGCTTTCAGAATGCTTTTCATGTGCTCAATATTTTTGTTTATTCTAATGCGCCACGTTTTACTGCATATTTGAGTTTTGTTGTTGATTGTCCTGGTAGCCTGTTGTTGCTGATTTCGTTCCTTCCTGAAACTTGTTACAAAATATCAGTGTAACTTCCTTAGATATAACAAAGAGACATTTGTGCAACCAGACGCAAATTCATGCAGCTGGCTGTGTGGGGCTCTCTTTGCAATTCCACATGACACTGGTAAATCACAAATTTTCAGGTTCACAGCACAATGAATTAAACATTTCTTACTTTTGAAGGCAATGCGGATTCTGGAGGCATCCCTACATCCAGCAGGAACCTGCTGCTCTGCTGGAAGCTGGACAGCACGACGATAAAGCACGTGATCTGTGTGCTTTCTCAAAGGTGCGTACAAAAACTGGTGCTGCCTTTCGAGTTGTAGGATACATTTGTGTAATATGCAATCATTTTACTGTATTGCCATTTTCAGGATTTCTAGTGGCTGATCAAGAATTTTATGTTTTGGTGGAGTGCCCTCAGTTTAATGAATTTACCTAAAGTAGCCTCCTCTGAGTTAAATATAATTGGGCGCTTGAGTAATTATGCCTTATATACTCCATATAGACTATATTAATCTAGCCAAAAATGCCTATTTAAGAACCATGAATTGAGGTTTCGTGCCGTGAATAATGTGCTCTAGAGTGTAGAAAAATGCGTTGCACCACCTAAAGACATGGTTTAGGCAAAAGTGTCTTAAGCAATGCTTTCGTACAAAAGTTGTATCATCAAGAGTTTCATAGAAGCCTGTGTGGTCTATGAAACATGACAAAGAAAGACAGACCAACCAAATACAACATTAAAAGCAATAGATTTTGGCTTCCATATGGAAGCCTTGTTCACAATAAGGCTAAAAAAGTGGAAGTGCATATTTAATTAAGATTTAGCATAAGATGGGGGTGGGCTCCTTGGTTTCAGATAAACGTGTGTCCTGATGATTGCATCTCCAGGGAATCCGGGTACAGGCATGGCTTCCAATTTCTTTCCTGGCCGATTATGCTAGACACTATCCAGTCACTATTGTCTTTAGTCATTGCTGCATGCTCTGCCAAAGCATTTGATGCCACTCTTTTCTCATCCACATCGTTCTGATGTTGGCGCAGCCATTGTTTAAAGTTGCCCATCGCCCTAATTTAGATAGTATTCATATACACATGTTATGTTTCAAACGTCAGAATTCATGTCAGTAAAATGTTTGATACGGTTTGTTACTGGGATGGCTACCTCGTTGGTTTAGCATGGCTTGTCACTGGGATTACTCTCTTGTTTGTTTAGCTTCTTGTCGGGTTCTTATGGATTTGATTTTGTGCACAATGAGATGTTACACACACACACCTTGCATATACAGGAAAAAAAGGTTTACAACAGAGATAACATATATGCATGGGCATATATATGTCTCAATAAAATACTCGAGCCTCATTTCTGCCTACAGAAAAAGAAGTTATTTCTCCTCGAGGGCATGACTGCTTGCAATAATGAACCTCCCTGGGAAGGTTCTCTCTAATCCCTATTTTTGATATCTAAATGCTTATGTGGCATGTACAAACTGCTTGCATCATTTTCTCATTGGGATGAGTGGTCCAAATTTTAAATATGAGTAATAATTGCAAAAAATAACTCATTTCACCTGTCTTCTAATGACTCTAAAATTCTATGCTTCTACCTTGCCAAACCTTTTATGAAATTAGTTTGATGAGGCCCAATATACAGGCGTTTCTATATTGAAGGTATCAGTACCTATTAAAGACTGTGCTAACTATGAAAATGCTGCTTGTGTATGTGGTTTATTCATTTCTCAGACAAAAGCTTTACACCCAAGTGCAGTCAGTAAATCGAAAACAATGGCGTCTTGTTCAATAGTTCTCGAGCACTTGTGCGTCACTATAGTCGTATACAACTTTAGAAAAAAGGGGAGGCCCCGCCCAGATGACCGAAGCGCGACGTCCGATTGCCTGCGCGACTGACATAATCCTGCTCAAAAAATCGTGCTTCGGAAACGCGCAATTCTCGGTATAAATAAAGACTTTGATGACTGGTTTAGTAGAGCTCTCATGTGCTACAGCACATGCCGGATCGCGACAGAAAAATAATCCCGTGCCTTCCACAGCGCTGCCCGTCGTCTGCTCTTTAGCTTCATTGCAAGTGGCAAAAGTAGAAAGAGCAACTCTGCATGGCATTTGCGCTTGTTTACATGTACACGGCACATTTACTACTCCTGTTCCGAGCTTCAAATGAATCAGTTGTTACTGAACAAGTACTTATATAAAACAATGCATTTATCGCAACCATTACAAACCCAAGATGCTCAGTGTCAGCGAAAGCACCGTGTCAAAGGTGAGGAGGGAGGTCAAAGCTTCGCATATTTCGGGTGGCAAACTGTCGACGCCCTCGCGAAAACGCCCACAATATGTTGAGAAAAGAAGCAGCAGCACGAAGTAGGACACGTTGTGTGCGCTGAGGTCGTGTGCACGATTTCTTTCACCACAACGAGATACCGGCGATCGAGAAGATCACTAACGAGTTCTCGAAGCGTATATGGTGTTATGTTTGTGCCCTGGGATTTGCCTAACGGAAGGCCAGTGCTATGGTTTGTCGACCGTGGCATGGTGCCTGCCTGCTTCGGACACACGACTAGCCCATTGTGCTTTGCGTGCAGTTGTGCTGCCCCTACTGTTTCTTCCAGCCCGTTGAGATGAATAATGCCAATGTCAGAAGGCCCAAAATACTCTATTGGGCAGCCACCTATGAGCGTGACGAGCCCTGTGATGAAATAACAGTCATCATGGCACGCTTGAAAGGCACCATTAGCAGTCTGCACGTCAAAGCGCAGTCAAGCCGTCGCCACTGTTGGCGAAACGGCAGCAATCAATGCGAGAATGACAGCCACTGTTAGCAGCTTGCATGCAAACACATTCATGTGGTGGCATTGTTTATTTTGTTTACCTGGCCCAGACAAGTAATGCGAATAAGAGAACAATTATAAAACATCATTAGCTTAGTTAGGCCCAATATACCCAGGTCGGTAGCCATTAATAGGAGTAGTCAAGGGCACGCTTCAAAGGCACCATTAGCAGTCTGCACGTCAAATCACAGTCATACCGCAGCCATTGTTGTATTTGTTTATTTGACCGGGCAAGTAACAACAATGTAAGCCCAATTATTCACCCTGAATAGCTCTGCTAGCATTGTTTGTGCTAAAAAATGCTGAGTGAAGTTGAATGTGTTTTATTGAGGCAATTATTTATTGACAAGCCATCGGCATGTCGATCAACGGCCAGGTTCAGACAATGTCATTTGTGAAGTAATAAATGGTGAAAGTTGCAAAAGCTCTGTGCACTGCTTTGCTGGGCTCCATTCACTGAAAAATGTCTTTGCAACGGCGAAAGCGTCAGACAGAAATCACACCCCACTGCACATTGTTATTCGTGCTGAAAATTTTCACCATCATATGTGATAGGCAGCGAAACCGCTTGTTTACTAAGACTGAATGCATGAAAAATGCAACAGCATAGGAAGGTGTTTCACAGTATGCAGTCTTTCATGTGCACTTCTGGCTAGTTGCCACATGCACTGACGCATAAACATGAACAGAGGTAAGAGGCAAAGTTACTGTGCAACCCACATGACGCTTTTAAGAAAATGTATCTCTAAACCTTTCTGTTTTGATAGGCGATCAAAATTTGTTTTGAGCAAGTTGGTTAATCACATTGCAGCAACAACACAAGAAGCAAGGACAGAAAACGCAGCGAGTAGGCAGATTGAGAAGACGAGGTAGACCAGTGAGAAATGTTTTAATGAGATGGAAGAGGCCAGTCCTGCAGTGTACAGGAGTTAGTGCTTTGAATGAGATTGGCTAATGAATATGTGTAAAGACTTTGCTGAAAGAAAACTAGCAAAAACAAATGCTAATAAAAAATAAAAGGACAAATATGAGTAAGTGCAAACGCGCATGGAAGCAGGAACGCTGGCAACACAACTTATGCGTGACTGTGCCACAGCACGCATTCTACAGCTTGCGTGCGCGGTGAGCACTGGTGGAAAGCAATCAATCGACGGTGCCATACACAACGCTGGAACACCACCGTTAGACGCTCGGCTATATCACTGTTGACAACGATCATTCACGCTAAGTTGACGGCGACAAATCTTTGCATTTGAGGTTTCTTTTGCAAATATTTTCTGTTGAGATGCTCGTAGGCTTGTTTCACGTGCGCACGCTTTTCTAATTTCTCCTGAGCATGGTTTTGCTCCATCACTTCACCCCATCCGACGAAAAATGCCGCGACACGGTACACGAACTCACCCGCCTCTGACAGCAGGCACCAGACTTTGGCAAACTTTTGTCGTCCTAACTTCACTCGGGAGCGAAATAAAAAAGACATGGAACAAACAGGCAGGATGTGTGTTTGCGGCAGTCACCGAAGGATCCTGTTTTCAGGCAAACCATAGGGCAGCATCAGCGATGCTCGCTGCAATGTTTCTTCGCCGGATCACGGCTTAGAATAAACGCACGCGGCACAGATGCCGCATCGTAAGCTTGCAGTAATATTTCCGGCATGATAGACAATGACAAACAGTTTGGGAATTCACTGTGACGAGGCATTGACGCGCGCAGCTGAGGCGACTTGGCCCAGTTCGAAGCCCGGGCGGCCATCTTCTCTGACGGCGGGCCACCGGCCATCCGGCGCATGACGTCAGTCCAGAGTGCGCACCCATTAGTGAATGCTCGTGTGCATCTACCTCGGAGGAGCAAACGCCCGTGTTTTTCTAAAGTTGTATCCGACTATAATCGACCACAGCTTGACCCTTGGCCTAATACTAAATCAGGCTTGAAGCTTTCAATGTCTGCTAATCGCTAGAACAGCACCAGATCTCATTCTGTGCCAAGGGGTGTAACGCATTTGCTTAGAGCTAGGCAGATGAATTTCTTTCTTTCGCATTGAAGTTCCCAATACTTCCTAGTCTTAGGTGAAAGTACACAGCTCAGCACAATGCATGTATGGTATACGTAAGGGTGCTTTGTTCTTTAAACAGAATCAACAAGAAGCAGCTACTTCCGTTTTTGCAAACCTTACCCTATTTCCTAACCTTTCCTTGATCAAAAGTGTAGAAAATTAATCTGTGCTTGTTCTATTGTTTCACAGGTAGACATCGGCGACGGTGTACATGTTGAAAAGGGCCTGCTGAAGAGGCTGCGCCTGGATGCTAACAACTCAGGCTTTCAGTTCGCGGGGGGCCTCCTTAAGGCTCCTTTTACAAAAGAAGAGGTTGAAGGGAGGCGCTACACATGGATGCGCAGCGATTGTTTGTGACATCGTCACTGCTGGCAGGCCTGGCCTGCCTTTTCGCTTCGTTCTGTGTCTTCCACGTTATCTACTCAAAAAAGGCTTACAGGATTTTGACATTTATTGAGCACTGCTTTCTGGATTTGAGCTACACAAAGCCGCGGGTTAAAGCATTGGAGTTAGTGAATTTTTACAAGAACTATTGCTAGGCAAAAAAATTTTCAGATGCATATCCTCAAGAAAGTTTCTGTAAAAATTATTTTGCCTAACTAAAGCACTCGTGGGTTCTGTGGCTGGCAGGTTGCCCAAGCCATGTAGCACAGTGCTTGCTTTAAAGGGACACGAAAGAGAAAATTTATTTGAGCTTTATGAAATCATTCTTCTACAACACCGAAAAAACAACTCCCACCATGAGAATTGGCTTGATAAGCCAGATAACTTGCAAAAACGAAAACTGGTGTCGTCACCACAACCTTATAGTTCCTGCACCAGCTCGCTGTGATATGGAATTTGACGGTGTCTGTTCGGGTCTAGCTAATGTTCTACTGGCCAATATTGATGAATTCTGTTGTAAAGGTGTCAAAGAATATACTTAGTTGAAGTATGACTCCACACTGATGTACGGGCACTGCTGAAAACTTGAAAAATGAAAGTTACATCTTCATATTCTCATCTATTAATCCGCTTATTGCCACAATGTTCATGAATACAGTTCTGAAAGATTGTTTTATCAGTCTAAAATGATTTACTGTTTCTCTTTAGTATCTCTGTAATGGACCTTTAGCAACAAAATGTGTGTTAGTATGCCACAGGTATCCTCAGGGGGGGCAAGAGCACTAGCAGCGTGCTCAATGGTTCTGTACCAACTGATAATTTGAAGGATGTCCTGTTCCACTAGGGTTAGGCCAACGTGGCTCTGTGTTAATCACCACAAGTGTATTCTGCAAAACTTAATGGCCCAGAAATTGGTAATTCAGGGGGGAGTTGAATTAGCTATTTTTATTTCTTTTTTTTTCTTTGTCATGGACTTCTCACATTACACTTTGTCACAACGCATTCACTTTAAAGTAACTGTGGAGAATAAGGTGGTTTGGTATTCAGACATGCCTTCTGTGTGTAACCAGTATTAGATGAGCAATACAAAGACACACCATAGGTGCTGACTGGGAACATGATGGGGTTTGAGGGCAGCTACAAATATACATCCTTGTAGTCGTACCTATAGCACTATGTTCAATTTGTCACACAAGCATATGGCATCCATCACAACTGCATGCCTAGAAACAGACAAGGGCAACACACTCAATTACCTTTTAGTCTATATAAGAAGCACTATAATTTTTAGGCAACGAAATTGAAATCTGGCTTGTACCCATAAGTACTGCAATACAGTTATGCAACATGTTCCTCTTGTGTGGAAAAAGGGCTGCATACGTTTTCTTTGAGCACAAGGGGGAGTGGTATCAGTTAAAGCCCCTCCATCCACGCGCCACTTCCGCTTTCTTAAGTAGCAGCAACCTTTGTTGTGCGCCGCCTTTTCCCCTCACACCAAACCCGGTTCCGGCATTTCCGGTTTCAAAGTTTCCGGTTCCGGCGTTACCGCTTCCTGGAGTTGTGCTGTGGGGATTTCCGCTTTGACTGCCGATGGTGAGACGCCCGCGCGTGCTTAGCAGAGCTGTGGGAGTCACCATGAGAAGAATGCAAAGGCGACAAGCTGTTGTATTCTGCTGAAGTAGTAATTCGCGGTCGCTGTTTTCTAAATGCACGAAAAACGGCAGTAGTCTCCAAGCGCCCAGGCACTACATTCCACTGTACGTTGTCTCTCGTGGCACAACCCGTCGCAGGTTGACGCGAAACAGCGAACACGATCAGATCGGTGATTACAATAGGCGGTGGTACTTGGATGGAATCGCATTCACAGTTTAAACCGCAGCTGGTGCAATTAAAGCCTCTCCATCGACGCGAAAGTGAACAACGTTAAGAAAAACATAGCGTTACTTCCACTCGGAACAGGAAGCTGCAGCTAAGGAAGTTCCGCTTGACGCCGGAAGCTAAGGGGGTGAGTGGCAGAGGAGCGTGGAGAAGGAGGGTAGGTTGCCGGTGCTTAACCTGGTCGGTGGAAACGTGTATGGAGGGGCTTTAGTATCAGTTAATGGCTGTTTTCACATATGTTTTATCATGTGTATTAGCAATCACCACTTTCCTCATCTGAGTGAGGTCATTTTTAGAAAGTTTGAAAGTTGATAGAATATGTTGCTCATGGTTGTTGCAGTTTTCTTCCTAACTATCCATTCATTGCACTGTGCACCCATGTCTTGGGCGACTAGCTGTTTGAAGGTCAGTATGCTATCGATGGGTGTAATGATAATCTCTAGTGCCCTCTCATTTGCTTGTTCCAATACTTAAGAGTTAGATTTTGTATATTGTGTCACTTGTTTGTTTTCACTGTATTTTAGTTTCACTACATCTTGAATGTGTTGTGATAGTTTTTCTTTTGCAATGAAAGATATGGTGGGCAGTTGCCGACACTTATGTGATAGTATGAATGCTTGCTGTATTTATCACGATTGTTTCATTTCGCTGGGGCAGTAATGGTCATTAGCAGCAGATGCTAGTTGCCCTTAAGTGCAATGTTTTTATGTTGCATAGTATTGTTCATGATCCATTGAATGCACTGCATGCGCATGTTGTGGACAACTGCCTGTTTGAAGAAATTATCTGCATATTCAGTGGGTCTAATGTGAACATCTTTACTACTGACTTAGCTTCACTACATCTTGAATGTGTTGTGATAGTTTTTATTTTGCCGTGACAGATGTGGTGGGCAGTTGCCGGCACTAATGTGATAGTACGAATGCTTGCTGTATTTACCACATGGTTGTTTTATTTCTTCTGAGGCAGTAGTGGCCGTTAGCAGCAGATGTCATTCGGCCTTAAGTGCAATATTTTTATGTTGCATAGTTTTGTCCATAATCATCCATTGAATGCACTGCAGACCCATGTTCTGGACAACTGCCTGTTTGAAGGAATGATCTGCATATTCAATGTGTCTAATGTGAACATCTCTAGTACTGCCTGTGTATTTGTGAGTTAGATTTTATATTGTGTGTTGTTTGTTTTCATTGTACTTTAGTGGAATTGCACATTGAATGTGTTGTGATGTATTTTATTCTGCTATGAGAGATGTAATGGGCAGTTACCAGCCCCAGTCTGTGTATTAGTACAAATATTTATTATGCTTATCACAGCATTTTATAAGGCTATAGTTTTGTGATGATTAACTCATGTCTGACTTCTTTATGGGAAACATGTCAGAACTAATAACTGTTACGTTTCGCCTACAACGCGCGGTAATGCCGGCGCGGATGCAACGGACGCCGGGGCTTCGTTCAAAGCGGCGGACATTTTGGCCCGTTCGACGCCGCCGCAACGCCTCCCCGCCAAGCGTGTCCAGGCGTGTTTCAGTGCCACGTGTCTTCGTATGTGCGTGTGTGTGTGTGTGCCCACGCTTGTCAAAGCGCGGCAGCCGGGGAGCGGAGCTCCCCAAGTGAGGTGCCAGGAGGTCTGTCCGTCGGCGGGTTGGCGATGCGTCACTACACTCGGCTCACCATGTCTCTCGGCTCGACCGTGCGCGCCGTCGTGGGCTCATGCTCCGCCGTCGCGTGGGCTCATCCCGTGACCTTCCTTCTGGCCCGCGACGCCGAGAGTATAAGAGCAGCTGCCCCCGGACGCCAGGAGGGAGGCTCCGATTTCTTCTGTTGAGTTACGTGCTCTCCCGTCTCTCCACTTCGGTCGACCTGACCGGCCGCTCTTTTGCTATGTTAGAATAAACAAGTTGTTCTGTTACCAGTCTTCTCATGCTTTGCCGGGACCTTCGGATGCTTCCAGTGCCCCAGGCCGCCAGGCCAACGCTACCCTTGGGGCTTGCGACCCATTTGCAATAACGGGCGTCAGCACCGAGACCCCAACATCTGGTTGCCAGCGGTGAGATCGCGACAACGGAGGCCAGCAGCGAAGAGATGCGGTTGAATGTATGCTGAGCAGCACAACGACCATCCGGGAGCAGTGCAACGAGCCCTGTGTGATGACTGGTTGCCTGCAGCGGAACGACTGCGCGGAATTCTTGGCTGCGAGGTTTGGTGAGTGCGGGACTTTCTTCTTCTGAGTTTTGCCAGGCTTTTGTTAGTGTCAGAAACAGAGCTGGTAATTGTGGTTGTCGTTGCTGCCGGGTTAGTTTGCGGCAAGACAATAGTAGGCAGTAGAGAAAGCAGCATTCAGAGCAGCCATGGATTTGAAGTCGTTGCGCAAACCGAAATTGCTGGAGCTTGCAAGAGAGTTGGGTCTGGATGTCTCAGACAAACTCAGAAAACCAGAACTGCTAAAGGCTATTCTTGAGTTAGAAGCTGAGGATGACGAGCTGTCGGAATGCCTTGAGACCATTGAGGAGAGGGAGACGGCAAAAAGACAGGAGCGTGAACTTAAAGAACAGAAAGAGAAAGATGAGCGTGAACGAAAAGAACAGAAAGAAAAAGAAGAGCGCGAACACGCTTTGGCAATGAAGCGTCTCGAGGTAGAGATGGAACGCGCTCGTAATGGAAGTCAGGCACACGGTGCAGGAGAACGAGTATTGTTCAAAATGACTGACCTGATGCGGCCGTTTAAGCTTGGAGAGGACATTGGTTTGTTCCCGGTTAACTTTGAGCGAACGTGCGAGAAGCAGGGGTTCTCTCGGGAAACGTGGCCACAGCGCTTGCTCACTTTGCTACCCGGCGAGGCGGCCGACGTAGTCGCTCGCTTGGAGAGAGAAGAGGCAGAGGATTTCGACAAAGTGAAATCGAGTCTGCTAAAAAAGTACCGGCTGTCAGCGGAGGCGTTTCGTCGGAAGTTTCGGGAAAATGAGAAAGGCAAAAGTGAGTCATATACAGAGTTTGCGTACAGGCTTATGTCAAACATGCAGGAGTGGCTCAAAGAAGAGAAAGCGTTTGGTGACCACGAGAAAGTTCTGCAGTGTTTCGGGCTAGAACAGTTTTATAGTCGGTTACCTGAGAACGTGCGGTACTGGGTCTTGGATAGGCCAGACGTTAGTACGGTGGCTCGAGCCGCTGAGCTAGCCGAGGAGTTTGTGACGCGTCGGGCTCGTGGAGCTAAGGACGGTCAAAAGGGTGAATTTGGCTCCAAGTTTGAGAGGCCAAAGTTCACACCCATGAGAGCAAAGGGGGACACACGTAGTTCGGATGCGAGTGAAAGCAGTCCGACCGAACGTACGGAGACGGCGGCAACCGAAGCCGAACGCAGAAAGCGGTTCGAGACGAGGCAAGCGCGCGTTTGTTATACGTGCCAGAAGCCGGGTCACTTTTCGGCGCAGTGTCCAGAAACAAAAACAAAAGTCGTGTTTTTGTCTTTATGCAGCACTGACGAGAACATGAAGCTTCTCGAGCCTTACATGCGAGACCTCCTCGTGAACGGGAAAGAGTGCCGAGTGCTTCGCGATTCCGCAGCTACAATGGATGTAGTTCACCCCTCTTACGTAAAACCCGATATGTTCACGGGCGAGTGCGCATGGATCAAGCAAGCAGTGGAAGCTCATAGCGTGTGTCTGCCGGTAGCAAAAGTGCTTATTGAAGGACCTTTCGGAGCACTTGAGACGGAGGCCGCAGTGTCATCTATGCTGCCCCCCCAGTACCCGTACCTATTTTCGAACAGGTCCGATCACCTCCTGCGCGAGAAGGGGCTTTTGTTTGGTGAGGCTAGCGTTCAGGCCTTAACCAGATCGAAGGTTCGGGAGCTCGCTGCAAAGGCGGTAGTTGCGGGGCCGACGTTGTTGAACGATGAAAAAGGGTCAGAGGCGCAGCAAGCTGGTATTCAGAGCACGCCCGAACTGAATAAAATTGCGCCTGTAGCGTTAAAGGCACCAGATACTGGAGAGGAAAATCCCGACACGGGAAAGTTAGAAGAGCTGTCTCCAGATTTGCTCATCGCGCCTACGTCAGACGGACTAAACAGGTTGCTAAAAGTCAGCCGGTCGGCTTTGATAGCCGAGCAAAAGAAGGATGGCAGCCTAGAAAACATACGCTGCATTGTCAAGGAAGGTATCGCCAAGAAAAATGCTCGCTTTGTGGAAAGAGGTGGGGTCCTGTACCGGAAGTATCTAGACCGCAGGGGAGTGGAGTTCGATCAGCTGATCGTGCCTCAATGCTATCGTCAGGATCTGTTGCGCTTGTCGCATGGGGGTTCGTGGTCCGGACACCTAGGAGTTAAGAAAACTAAGGACCGTCTCTTGCAAGAGTACTATTGGCCAGGGTGTTTTCGGGACGCAGACCACTTTGTGAAGACATGCGACACCTGTCAGCGGGTGGGCAAGCCAGGGGACAAATCGAGGGCGCCGTTGAAGTTGGTACCTATCATTACGGAGCCTTTTAGACGGCTCGTTATTGATACAGTGGGACCTCTGCCGGTAACAGCCACGGGGTACCGACACATTTTGACTGTGATCTGCCCAGCGACAAAGTTCCCTGAAGCAGTGCCGCTTAAAGAACTCAGCTCAGTTGAGATAGTCAATGCACTACTGTCCATATTTGCGCGAGTTGGTTTTCCTGCAGAAATCCAGTCAGATCAGGGTACAGTGTTTACTAGCGCTTTGACGACAGCCTTTCTCGAAAGGTGCGGGGTAAGGCTGTTACACAGCTCAGTGCACCAACCCCAGTCGAATTCCGTTGAGAAGCTCCACTCCGTCATGAAGCGCGTGTTGAGAGCATTGTGTTTTGAACATCAAACTGACTGGGAGCTGTGTCTGCCTGGAATGATGTTTGCATTAAGGACCGCGCCGCATGCGGCTACGGGGTTTTCGCCAGCTGAGCTGGTGTACGGTCGCTCGCTGCGATCTCCGCTTCGCATGCTTCGAGAATCATGGGAAGGCAGGGGCGACGACCCAGTCGTGGTAGAGTACGTGCTTAAGCTCCTCGAACGCTTAAGAAGGGCACAGGAGTTGTCAGGTGAAGCAATGGCAGAGGCCCAGCAGAGGGCCAAGGTTTATTATGATCGGACAGCCAGGGCCCGTCGTTTTGAGGTGGGCGATGAGGTCATGATATTGCGCACATCGCTAAAGAACAAACTCGACGTGCAGTGGGAGGGCCCAGCACGGATTGTTCAAAAACTGTCGGACGTTAACTACGTGGTGAGTCTGCCAGGAAAGCGGAAAGCACAGCAAGTTTACCACTGTAATCTGCTCAAACCCTATAAGCAACGGGAAGCAGTGGTGTGCATGATGGTAAACGTGCCCGAAGAGCTTCCGGTCGAGCTTCCGGGACTAGGCTCAGTGACGAACAGGAAAGACACCGATCAAGTCATTAGTGACTTAATAAGTAAAGCATCGCTGTCGCCTGAGCAGAAAACCGAACTACACCAGCTCTTACAAGAGTTTCAAGGTCTGTTCTCTGAGAGGCCTGGTAGGACTTCTGTCCTTACTCATGACATAGAACTTACCTCCCCAGAGCCAGTACGATCCAAGGCGTACCGGGTGTCACCCCGCCAGAGCGATATTATGGAGGCTGAGGTAAAGAAAATGCTACAGCTCGGTGTTATTGAGGCGGGTGAGAGTGATTATACCTCCCCTTTGATTTTAGTTGAGGTACCGGGCAAGGAACCTCGTCCTTGCGTCGACTACCGCAGGCTTAATTCCATCACTAAGGATCAAATTTATCCGATCCCTAACATCGAGGAGCGCCTTGAGAGAGTGAGTAGCGCTCAGTTTATTTCCACCCTAGATCTTGTCAGGGGTTATTGGCAGGTTCCACTTACAGAAGAGGCTAGTAGGTATGCGGCATTCATTTCACCAATGGGGACATTCCGTCCTAAAGTTTTGAGTTTTGGTTTGAAGAACGCGCCATACTGCTTTTCAAGCCTCATGGATAAAGTGTTGCGGGGACAGCAAGAATTCGCTTTACCGTATCTAGACGACGTAGCGATATTCTCCGCATCCTGGCCTGAGCATATGGCGCACTTGCGGGCAGTGCTAACCCGCCTGCGCGATGCGGGCTTGACAGTCAAGGCTCCCAAGTGCCAGTTAGCACAGGCCGAGGTTGTCTACCTCGGACACGTGATTGGTCGGGGTCGTCGCCGCCCCTCTGAAATAAAGGTGGCCGCTGTGCGAGACTTCCCGCAACCGCGCACGAAGACCGATATTCGGTCGTTCTTAGGTGTCGCCGGCTACTATCAGAGGTACATCCCCAGGTACTCTGATATCGCGGCTCCCTTGACGGATGCTCTAAGAAAGACAGAGCCGCAAACAGTCGTCTGGGATGAGACAAAGGAAAGAGCTTTTAGCGCCCTAAAGAGCGCCCTAACAAGCCAGCCTGTGCTACGATCGCCCGACTACACAAAAGGGTTCGTTGTTCAGTGTGATGCTAGTGAGCGAGGCATGGGCGTTGTACTGTGCCAACGGGAAAATGGAGAAGTAGAACACCCCGTCCTGTATGCTAGTCGTAAGCTGTCGAGTCGTGAGCAGGCGTATAGCGCCACCGAGAAAGAGTGTGCGTGTATCGTGTGGGCCGTTCAGAAATTGTCATGTTACCTAGCTGGCTCGAGGTTTATCATTGAGACGGATCACTGCCCTCTCCAATGGCTGCAGACCATCTCTCCCAAAAATGGCCGCCTCCTGCGCTGGAGCCTCGCTTTGCAACAATATTCCTTTGAGGTACGTTACAAAAAGGGGAGTCTCAACGGTAACGCCGATGGCTTAAGTCGAAGCCCCTAACGTGGGAATCAGCCTCAAAATTGCTTGTTACTGATGTTTTTCTTCCTGAGGCAGGATTTTTAACCTATTGCTTTCGTGTAGTGTTTCAAAGTGATGATGTGCTTTCTAGTGCAATTTTCCGATTTGTGGACGCGTTCTGAGTGCTGCTAAACTACTGTAAGGAACTAGGCAGCAGTATAAAAGGGGAAAGAGCCTGGCAGGGCTTAGTGAGGGTTGTGCCGTGCTTGCTGACGGAGCGGTTGACTTTCGGCGTAGTTCTAACGCTTGCCGGAAACGAGAACAAAAATGTCAACTCTCCCGAAGTCACTTTGCAGTGTCCTGTGTGCACCTGAACGTGAGAACGAGGCCTTCTCTGTGCGCTGCGCTCAAGAAACGCCAAAGGACGCCCGACTTCGGTTATGAGCATCATCGAGCGACATCCCTCCGGACAGCGGATGCAGTCCCCTGACCATCGGGATCTCCTTCCCCCGGCGGGGCGGTCTGTTACGTTTCGCCTACAACGCGCGGTAATGCCGGCGCGGATGCAACGGACGCCGGGGCTTCGTTCAAAGCGGCGGACATTTTGGCCCGTTCGACGCCGCCGCAACGCCTCCCCGCCAAGCGTGTCCAGGCGTGTTTCAGTGCCACGTGTCTTCGTATGTGCGTGTGTGTGTGTGTGCCCACGCTTGTCAAAGCGCGGCAGCCGGGGAGCGGAGCTCCCCAAGTGAGGTGCCAGGAGGTCTGTCCGTCGGCGGGTTGGCGATGCGTCACTACACTCGGCTCACCATGTCTCTCGGCTCGACCGTGCGCGCCGTCGTGGGCTCATGCTCCGCCATCGCGTGGGCTCATCCCGTGACCTTCCTTCTGGCCCGCGACGCCGAGAGTATAAGAGCAGCTGCCCCCGGACGCCAGGAGGGAGGCTCCGATTTCTTCTGTTGAGTTACGTGCTCTCCCGTCTCTCCACTTCGGTCGACCTGACCGGCCGCTCTTTTGCTATGTTAGAATAAACAAGTTGTTCTGTTACCAGTCTTCTCATGCTTTGCCGGGACCTTCGGATGCTTCCAGTGCCCCAGGCCGCCAGGCCAACGCTACCCTTGGGGCTTGCGACCCATTTGCAATAACGGGCGTCAGCACCGAGACCCCAACATAACCAATCACTCATGCTTGGGATCCATGAAATCATCCTTGTAATATTTCAATTGTCTTCGAAATACTTCCACATCAGGCCCAAGAAACTCCAGAACGGGCTTGAAAAATTACTCTCGGAAAGAACCGAGAAAACCTGATGAACGAGGTAAGAAAAGTACTCCGAGATCTGCTCCAACAAACCACAGAATGGGCTTGAAAAATTACTCTCAGGTAGAGCTACGAAACCTTGATAACGAGGTAAGAAAATACCCCCACATCAGTACCAACAAACTCGAGAATAGGCCTGAAAATAACTCCCAGGAATAGCCTAGAAAACTGGATGAATGATGTAAAAATGTAATCCCACATCACCTCCAACAAACTCCAAAATGGGCTTGAAAAATTACTATCAGATAAAGCTGAGAAAAGTTAATGAAAGAGGTAAAAAAATACTCTCACATCAGACCCAAGAAACTCGCGAATGGGCTTGAAAAATAACTCAGGAATAGCCGCTAGAACTTCGTGATGGAAGTAAAAATATAGTCCCGCTACCGTCCCTAAAAACCTTCGCACAGATTAAAAAAATACTCTCGTTTCTACATACAAAAAACTTGGTCAGCACTGTAGTAAATTTTTACCTCGACTGGTACGAAGTAAAGGAAACCCAGAAACGGGAATGCGATACAGGACGAGTGGTTTACTCCCGTTTCGCGTTATTTTTGTTTAGTGTGTACGTCGTGCTTTTAAGTGACGCATTCTCTCTTTTGACCCTGGTGGTCGTCTGATGGTCTCGCAGTTGCTTTCACCGTTCTAGACTAGAGCCTTGATCGAGCTCTGTACGAAAAACTACACAGGGCGGTTTTTACTTTCTGCCTGCATCGTAAAGAGGCACCGCGGCAATCGTCATCGGAGGCCTGGATTAGGGGCACCTCCAACAGTCCTCGGACTAGTCAATAAAGATGTTTATATTTATCTGCACAGAACATGACCTTGTGCTCGGCTGCAGAACGCCACAGCCACTAAACCAAAGTGACATGTCAAAAACTGCACCCCCCCCCCCTAAAAAGAACTTGTTATAATCTCTGAATTATCAGCATTGTACGTACCTTGCTAGCGCTCCGTGTTTTCGTTCGCTTCGCAATGCTGCTGAGGGTCTGCTTTGGTACGTGATCAGTTGAGTTCGGTTCCAAGTAACACCTGTAGCGGCCTCGCGTCTTCTGCGACATGCTGAGCGCGCAAACAGTAGCAGAGAGCAGGCTGGGAAGGAGGCACGCTTACTAATTCTGCGGCAAATACTTGCGGGCAAACACAAGAATCCAAGTATTATATTACTAAGAGCTAGGTTCACCTTGGGAATACCACAAACCTTAGTCCAAACCCCAAAAGGAGGCATGAACAAAGCAAACCGCGCGGCCGACTATCCAAGCTTATGGAGGTATGCGTGAGCAATGGATATACGAGGTGTGACACAAAAGAAATTAGACTAAGTGTGTAGCTTGAAAAAAGAGTGGAGTTGGCAACAACTGTTTCGCTGACGTAATACCACACACCTCCTCTATTCATGCGTCCAGTTTCGATGGAACCGATCACGCCAGTTTGGAGTGCTGCGTCATCGAGTGAACATGTGCAACTGGGTTCTGCCGGAAAAATGTCTGATGTAAGAACCGAACAGAGAAGCAACATCAAGTTTCTTGTGAAACTTAAGAAATCAGCCACGGAAACATTTCAAATAATAGCCGAGGCTTATGAAGATGTAACTTTGTCTCGTGCACGTGTGTTTGAATGGCATAAGCGGTTTTCAGGGGGAAGGGACAGTGTGGAAGATGATGAATGTTCTGGGCGCCCAAGATCAGCGATTACAGACAAAAACATTGCCAAAGTTCGTGATGTGATCAGTGGTGACCGAAGATTAAGTGTTCGTGCAGTGGTGGAGTAGGTTCACTTGGATAGGGAAGCTGTTCGACGCATTTTAACGGACGAATTACACATGAGGAAGATTTGTGCGAAGCCTGTTCCAAAAGTTCTGTCCGTTGACCAAAAACAGTGCCGTAAAGACGTGTGTGTGGACATGTTAGAACGCATTGCAAACGAGCCAAATTTGTTGGAATCTGTTGCAACATGTGATGAGACATGTAGTTTTATCTTTGACTCAGAAAGTAAGCGCCAATCAATGCAGTGGAAGTCTCCACGATCCCCAATACCCATAAAAACATGCATGTCAAAATCAAATTTAAAGGCAATGTCAATCTTCTTCGATATTAATGGAATTGTAATAATTTAGTGGGTTCC